>NC_041385.1:54919100-54924676 GCF_002162155.2 Triticum dicoccoides
TAAAACGAAAAAGGGAAAGGTGAAGATCACCTTGACTCTTGCATAAAGTAAAAGACATAAAGTAAAAGATAGGCCCTTCGCAGAGGGAAGCAGAGGTTGTCATGCGCTTTTAGGGTTGGATACACAAAATCTTAATGTGAAAGAACGTCACTTTATATTGCCCCTTGTATATGGACCTTTATTATGCAGTCAGTCGCTTTTATTGCTTCCATAACAAGATCGTACAAAGCTTATTTTCTCCGCACTAATAAGTCATGCATATTTAGAGAGCAATTTTTATTGCTTGCACCGATGACAACTTACTTGAAGGATCTTACTCAATCCATAGGTAGGTATGGTGGACTCTCATGGCAAAAATTGGGTTTAAGGATATTTGGAAGCGCAAGTAGTATCTGTACTTGGTGCTAGGAATTTTGGCTAGCATGAGGGGGAAAGGCAAGCTCAACATGTTTGAATGATCCATGACAATATACTTTAACTGAGATGTGAGAAAACATAACCCATTATGCTGTCTTCCTTGTCCAACATCAACTCTTTAGCATGTCATAGTTAATGAGTGCTCACAATTATAAAACATGTCTATGATAATATATTTATATGTGAAATCTCTCTTCCTTCAATATTCTTTCATGAATTGTTCAAATGACCAATACAATGCTTGCTAACCGTCAATAAATTTACAACCTCTACTTCTTAGATGTGAAGTCATTACTCCCCATGGGATATGCAAATGAAACATATATAATTTCAGATTTATGACATTCAACTCTTTCAACCATTTACTCACAGGATATAAGCGAAGCACACGAGTAAATGAACAACTACTCCAAAAAGATATAAGTGAATATCAGTGAGTAGCTAAATAATTATGTAACTATGTGAAGACTCTCTCTCATTAAAGAATTTCAGATCTTGGTAATGTATTCAAACAGCAAGCAAAACAAAATAAAATGACATTGCAAGGATAGCACAACTCATGTGAAGAAGCAAAAACTTAGGTTCAACCGATACTAACCGATATATAGTTGTTGAAGAAGAAAGATGGCATGCCTACCGGGGCATCCCCAAGCTTAGATGCTTGAGACTTCTTGGAATATTATCTTGGGGTGCCTTGGGCATCCCCAAGCTTGAGCTTTTGTGTCTCCTTAATTCCTTTTATATCTCGGTTTCCTAAATCTCAAAAACTTCATCCACACCAAACTCAACAAGAACTCGTGAGATAAGTTAGTATAAAACAATGCAAAAATATTATCATTTTCTACTGTAACAAATTACTAACATTATTATTCGACATTTCATGCTAAATGTCTCTGCATATTTAATACTCCTATCCTCAAATAGAGTCATTAAACAAGCAAACATATGCAAACAATGCAAACATAACAGCAATCTGCCAAAACAGTATAGTCTGTAAAGAATGCAAGATTCATCATACTTCCCTAACTCCAAACATTATAAGAAAAATACTAAACTTTAAAAGATTTATCAGATATCATTATTCAAAAATATTTAACATTATATCACTCTCTGACTTTTCTAGGGAATTTTTGCAACAGCGGTAAACTTTCTGTTTTCAAACAGCAACATGTATACTTGCAAAATAAGCATGGTAAAGGCTATCCTTGACATTTTTATTAAAAATATAGATGCAAACTATTGTTCTAAATAACAGCAAGCAAATACTAACAAAAAAATGACGCTCCAAGCCAAACACATATCATGTGGCGAATAAAAATATAGCTCCAAGTAAAGTTACCGATGAACGAAGACGAAAGAGGAGATGCCTTCCGGGGCATCCCCAAGCTTAGGCTCTTGGTTGTCCTTGAATATTACCTTTGGGTTCCTTGGGAATCCCCAAGCTTAGGCTCTTAACACTCCTTGTTCCATAGTCCATCGAATCTTTTGCCAAAACTTGAAAACTTCAACCACACAAAACTCAAAACAAAACTCGTAAGCTCCGTTAGTATAAGAAAATAAAACCACCACTTAGGTACTGTAATGAACTCATTATAAATTCATATTGGTGTAATATCTACTGTATTCTAACTTCTATATGGTTCATACACTCCGATACTACTCATAGATTCATCAAAATAAGCAAACAACACATAGAAAACAGAATCTGTCAAAAACAGAACAGTCTGTGGTAATCTGTATCAAACGTATACTTCTGGAACTCCAAAAATTCTGAAATAAATTGGTGGACCTGAGGAATTTGTATATTAATCATCTTCAAAAATAATAAACCTAAAATCACTCTCCAGTAAAAAATGGCAGCTAATCTCGTGAGCGCTAAAGTTTCTGTTTTTTACAACAAGATCACAAAGACTTCACCCAAGTTTTCCCAAAGGCTCTACTTGGCACTTTATTGAAACAAAAGCTATAAAACATGATTAACACAGTAGAATAATCATGTGAACACACAAAAACAATAAGGGTAAATATTGGGTTGTCTCCCAACAAGCGATTTTCTTTAATGCCTTTCTAGCTAGGCATGATGATGACAATGATGCTTATATAAAGGATAAGAATTGAAACATAATGGGAGCATCATGAAGAATATGACTAGCACATTTAAGCCTAACCCACTTACTATGCATAGGAATTTTGTAAGAAGACAACTTATGGGAACAATCATCAACTAGCATAGGAAGGTAAAACAAGCATAGCTTCAAGATTTTCAACACATAGAGAGGAAACTTGATGTTATTGCAATTCCTACAAGCATATGTTCCTCTCTCATAATAATTTTCAGTAGGATCATGAATGAATTCAAAAATATAACCAGCACATAAAGCATTATTTTCATGATCTACAAACATAGAAAATTTACTACTCTCCACAAAAGCAAAATTCTTCTCATGAATATTAGTGGGAGAAAACTCAACAAAATAACTATCATGTGAGGCACAATCCAATTGAAAACTAAAATCATGATGACAAGTTTCATGGTTATCATTATTCTTAATTAATAGCATACAAGTCATCACAATAATCATCATAGATAGCAACTTTTTTCTCATAATCAATTGGAACCTCTTCCAAACCCACTTTCATATTCATCACAATAAGATTCAACATCCTCCAAAATAGTGGGATCAATACTACCTAAAGTTGACACTCTTCCAAACCCACTTTCATCAATATAATCATCATAAATTGTGACGCCCCCGATTCAATCGTACACTAATCATGCACGCAAATGTGTACGATCAAGATCAGGGACTCACGGGAAGATATCACAACACAACTATAAAACGTAAATAAGTCATACAAGCATCATAATACAAGCCAGGGGCCTCGAGGGCTCGAATACAAGTGCTCGATCATAGACGAGTCAGCGGAAGCAACAATATCTGAGTACAGACATAAGTTAAACAAGTATGCCTTAAGAAGGCTAGCACAAACTGGGATACAGATCGAAAGAGGCGCAGGCCTCCTGCCTGGGATCCTCCTAAACTACTCATGGTCGTCGTCAGCGGCCTGCACGTAGTAGTAGGCACCTCCAGTGTAGTAGTCGTCGTCGACGGTGGCGTCTGGCTCCAGGGCTCCAGCATCTGGTTGCGACAACCAGGTAGAAGGGAAAGGGGGAAAAGAGGGAGAAAAGCAACCGTGAGTACTCATCCAAAGTACTCGCAAGCAAGGATCTACACTACATATGCATGGATATATGTGTAAAGGGCCATATCAGTGGACTTAACTGCAGAATGCCAGAATAAGAGGGGGATAGCTAATCCTGTCGAAGACTACGCTTCTGGCAGCCTCCGTCTTGCAGCATGTAGAAGAGAGTAGATTGAAGTCCTCCAAGTAGCATCTCCAAGTAGCATCTCCAAGTAGCATCTCTAGTAGCATCGCAGAGCATAATCCTACCCGGCGATCCTCCCCTCGTCGCCCTGTGGAAAAGCGATCACCGGGTTGTCTGTGGAACTTGGAAGGGTGTGTTTTATTAAGTATCCGGTTCTAGTTGTCATAAGGTCAAGGTACAACTCCAAGTCGTCCTGTTACCGAAGATCGTGGCTATTCGAAGAGATTAACTTCCCTGCAGGGGTGCACCAACTTACCCAACACGCTTGATCCCATTTGGCCGGACACACTTTCCTGGGTCATGCCCCGCCTCGGAAGATCAACACGTCGCAGCCCCACCTAGGCAAAATAGAGAGGCCAGCACACCGGTCTAAACCTAAGCGCACAGGGGTCTGGGCCCATCGCCCATAGCACACCTGCACGTTGCGAGGGCGGCCGGAAGCAGACCTAGCCTAGCAGGCGTTCCAGTCCAATCCGGATCGCGCCGCTCCGTCGCTGACGTCTGAAGTGCTTCGGATGATACCACGACGTCGGGATACCCATAACTACTCCCACGTAGATGGTTAGTGCGTATAGGCTCGTAGCCAACTCAGATCAAATACCAAGATCTCGTTAAGCGTGTTAAGTATCCGCGAACGCCGAACAGGGCCAGGCCCACCTCTCTCCTAGGCGGTCTCAACCTGCCCTGTCACTCCGCCACAAAGATCCACTCGCGGGCGCTCCACCAGCCGACCCGACTTTAGTCTCCACATGTATCATGTATAAAGTATATAGTATATACCCGTGATCACCTCCCGAGTGATCACGGCCCGATAGTATAGCACGGCTGACGGACAAGAATGTAGGGCCACAGATGAATATACTAGCCTCCTATACTAAGCATATAGGATTGCAGGTAAAGGTAACAACGGTAGTATCAAGGACAGGCTATGCATCAGGATAGGTATAATCAGAAAGCAGTAACATGCTACACTACTCTAATGCAAGCAGTATAGAGTAGAATAGGCAATATCTGGTGATCAAGGGGGGGGGGCTTGCCTGGTTGCTCAGACAAGGAGGGGTCGTCGGTGACGTAGTCGACCACAGGGGCATCAACATCGGTCTCGGAGTCTACCGGAAAGGAGTAACGGAGGGGGAACACAATAAATAACAGAGCAATCAAATGTAACACAAAGCAAGACGTGGCAATACGTTGTGCTAGGGGTGACCTAACGTAGGGATAGGCGATACCGGTGAAGGGGGAAACATCCGGGAAAATATCCCTAGTGTTTCGTGTTTTCGGGCAGAGGAGCCGGAGGGGGAAAGTTGCGAGTTTGATATGTTAGGGGTGCGTGGCGGACGAACGGACTGCGTATCTGGATTCGTCTCGTCGTTCTGAGCAACTTTCATGTTGAAAATATTTTAATCCGAGTTACGGATTAAAAGATATGATTTTCTAAAGATTTTATTAATTTCTGAAATTTAATTAATTATTTAATTTAATTCGAAAATGGATTTATGACATCAGCATGACGTCATGCTGACGTCAGCAGTCAACATAGTTGACTTGGTCAACCTGACATGTGGGTCCAGTGGGACCCACCTGTCATTCTCTGTTTAGTTTAATTACAGATTAGTTAATTTAATTAGTGATTAGGTTAATCTAATCAGGATCAATTAACTTAATTAATTACTTAATTAATTAATTAATTAACATTTTAGTTTTTTTAATTATTATTTATTTATTCATTTAATATATTTATTTAATTCTTTTTTTTTCTGAAAACGTTATG
>NC_041385.1:54925908-54933390 GCF_002162155.2 Triticum dicoccoides
AGGGGGGGGGAAGTGGGTGACGGGGTGGTTAGGGTTTCGGGGGGGAATGGATAAGGGGAGGGGGGTGGCCGGTTGGGCCTGCGCCCGAATGGGCCGGCCAACTAGGCCAGTAGGCCGTGGGAGGGGGTTCCCTCTTTTTTTTGTTAGTTTCTTTCTTTTATTTATTTTCCTTTTCTGTTTTTATTTATTTTAAAATACTTAGGCAGTTTATAAAATTGTGTTTATTACACCATATTGAGTTATGTAAAATATGGCATCTCCCGAACACTTTTGTTTTAAATTTTGAAAAACTTTTATTGTTTGCTTTGATTTTGAAATTTGAATTCGAACGGGATTGAATCATCGCGAGGTTTACAACAGTAAGAGTGGTGATGAGGCATCATTAGCAGAGGTTACTGTAGCTTGATTATCCGGGCGTCACAATTCTCCTCCACTACAAGAAATGTCGTCCCGAGATTTAGGAGGGGAGTAAGGGGGAAGAATAGGTTACGAAATTCTAACGATTCTTCTCGGTCTTGGTTGCTCTTCTCGAAGTGGTCGATCCATAGCGCTGATGTCTTCATTCCTATGCATCAATGCATCATGATGAGGTTATCGTCCTTTCTTCAGGAACTCCATCGTACTTACGATAATGATAAGGGGTAACTACTGAAGAACGGACCTTCAAGGTCAACTACCTAGCAGATAACTGAGAGAATGTGGTAGAAGTAACTCTCGAATAGATACTTACGAAATTATCGAGAGTAAAGCAAGAAGGTACCATGAGAAGTTTCAAATGGGTAGGCAATCGTTCGATGTCTGAAACAACACGCGAAAGGGGTCCAAAGCAACGAGATTGAATATTGCATCTGTTTCCAGAATAGATCACTAGGACGGTGGCCCGTGAATTACATACGAGGCCACGCGCGAGGAATAACCTTGGGAATATGGGGTGTACAGGAGAGTCAGGTTTCGATCATGTGGAACTGTGGTTTATGGGCCCACCATGTAAAGAAAGGGTGATGACGTCTTGCATGATCATGTAAAGAAGGTATGTTAGAGGATAGCCTATCAGTTATGTCGGCAACAATATCAGTACCAAGGGCCAGGGACGAAGAGAACCATTTTCCTGCTCGTTGAAACGAGGCGGGCCTATAGGCAAAGTTCTCGTCCATCGGTGGTTACCAGAATGTCATCAACAAAAGTAACAGGGTCTTACTGACAGAATTGTACACGAGGGGTCTACATAAGCAGGGAATTAATACTGCTTAGTCCATAATGATCACTAGAAAGGGTAAACCAAGTAATGGAAAGGAAAATATGATTATCAGATATTTCAGGGGTATATCCTTCCCAAGGACAAGCAGAGCATGATAACCATGACATGATGTTAAGTAGAAAAGCCTCTAGGTGAGGGGAGAGAAATTTTCATGACATTATCCATACAACGGTTTTTGGATAGTTGAGCAATAAACAATTAGCATTGGGCTTCAAATGTTCTTGTTGAAGAACGGAGTACCATAGACATGCTTCGAGATAGCATTGACATGGTCAACAGGTGAAAATCAGACTTTGGAAACAAAAAGGATCCATCAGGAACAGCTTATAGAATAAGTCTTACCATTTCCCCATGGACGAATGGCTAACCTTGTAAAAGGATACTATAGCAATAGGTCCTCCGAACAGGTGGGCTAGGCATGATATCACCTTACTGGGTTATATAAGGACCAATGTTATGACTCTTGGAAAATGTTCCAACCATCATATTTGGCCGAGATTCAGATCTGATTGGTGTCAGGATAACTCAGACTCATGATGCCCGAGAAGGAAAGGGGGCAACACAATTAGATGAGAGGGAGTTGCAAAATTCTCGGAAAATGTACTATGGAAGCAAGTTCCGAATCATGAGTTCATCATTTAACCAAGGAGAGGACGAGGAGGTGGCTGATGAACTCAACGATTATTCATTGAAATTTTCAAAAGATGGATTTCCACACTTATGTGAACAAGGAGATAACATTTGTCAGATCAAATGATGTAATGAGGCATGCTCGAGGAAAACATACACAATTAAACATTGGTTGAAATGTGCACCCGAAATATGGGTTGGGCTGCACGACCAATGTCAGAATGGTGATTCAATAATCAATAGTCTAAGAATGAATGGCCGGCCATTAACTTCAAAGTAATAGGGTTGCTAGAAAGGCAGAATCCAAACAGCGCCGTTCTTGTTGGTACCCCGGTTGGAATCAACGTGAGGACCAAGAAAGAATGGTGATGATGAGAAGTATCACTATTCCAAGAATTCTTAAGAGGTGGAGCAATCCTCACAATATCCTTGATATTTAAAAGATGGTAATACTCCAAGGTAAAGAAGAACAAATGCTGGATAGCAGGAAACTCAAGGTATAACACAAAACACGAACACGTTTGTGTTGACCGGAAGGCAATAAAGTGGTCAAAACTAACACAAATCATCGGGGGCAAGGATAATATTTCTCATCATGAACTCAATTGATATCCTGGAAGAGCTCATAAGGTCGATGACGATCACGACACATTTGTCGAGGGATTTCATGAAGATGATTCAATCAGCGATGACATCAGGTCAAAGTAATGATGAAGCGGAAGGTTATTGGAACAATGGGTAGGACACAAACTTGAAATCAAGCTTGTTGTTCAAGGCGAAATGGAATGATGAGGGAGATCAGCGTAAGCTTAGCTATCGTCGCAAATTGGTGCTCCGAGAATAAGGACCAGGTAGCACAGTTAGAATCATCACGACAATGATATAGCCCAACAGGCTAGGAATGGGTACAAACTCGTAAGCAAAGAAGATTACTACGAGTTGTTTAATCGCGAGGCGGACTCGATTCAGTTATCGATGTTCGTGAGTGTTTAATAACTCTGAGCCCGTGAAAAACTGTAATCAGTGAGAATGTAGTACTTGATGAAGAACTCATAAGAAGTTATGCAATTCCAAGATAATCTCGAGATACCAGGAGGGTAATACTCGACGACGAATCAAAGTAGAGGTTGGACTGGGGAGTTGCTCTGCAAAAGACAAGTGCTTAAACTTGCACAAGAAATGGTATTTAAAGGAGAACATGGTCGGAACCACGATTGCAAAAAGGCCAGATCTCAGCTATAAGATGAACTTATACCAAGGGAATAATTAATTTTAAAAGAAGCTTCGATGAGAAGATGTACATCGTGTCCATGGGCATGAACACAAAGTTCAAGGTCGACTCCCACTTCTCCAATGCACAACCTTCCATTCAATTCTCATATTTTGGAGAAGTTGTAATGTTTAAACTTTATCTAGCAAAACACTGGAAGAGTATGACTCGTGAAAATTTTCGAGTTCACACATATTAAGGAGGGCATAGGTTCAACCCATCAAGGCATCTTAGGAACGTATACCATCAACTTCATGGGTAAATAACTCAATCTCGGAGGTAGAGCATGGTTGACAAAGCATAGGATACAATTTACCAAAGGCATTATGTATCAAGGGAAGGTCTCACAAAGTTATTGAATATGAAGGGCGTTGTCAGATAAAATCCAACAAAGGATCTGGTGGTCCACAAGGTACCTAATGTGAGCATCGGTACTCAACCAGAGGAGGAAAGAATGCAAGGAGATCAGTTTATAGAAACAACTGACTAAGTCAATTGTCAAATGCAAAGGAATTATGATCTCCAAATCAAGGGATCAGAAGCAATGCTCTGATTAGGGATGGATAAGTTGAATAGCCCGAGGGTACAATCAACGACAATTGGATTGGTCGAGAACCAATTCCAGTTAAAAGAATGGAAGCTCAGCCGGAAAGGTAATTTATAAGGATCAATGATGATTGCGTGTATTCGCAACATATTGAGTCAACAGACTCAAAATGATAATGACAAGGAATGTTAATAAGGTTTCTATACTTATGGGATTAATCATAATGAAAGCAAACAAGAAATTCCAGAGCAATAGGTTGCTGAGGATTTTCGGAAGATCAAATGGTATTTTGAAGACTTTTGTGAAATACATGAATCAACTTGGGATGAGTGGATACTCGATAAGTGCGAGAAATTATTTGAAGGGGTATTCATGTGGCAAAAACTGCTAGGCAGTAGGCACAAAGTATTCTCGAAACAATAGAGAAAACTTCGGGGTATCTTGTAATAACAAGATCAATGGGGGATGATCGTATGAATGGCAAGTGTAAGTAGTTTTCCATACGGATTTATCGGTGGTCGGGAATAGCAAAAGCGATGGGCACAAAGTCTCGAGAGAATATCATAGAGTATCTCCGAAATCTTCTGGTGCAGTCGGTGATCATCCGGACTGAAGGGCCCCTCCGGTAGAAAGTATTTTCGAGAATCTAAAAGTTAGAATTTAGTAAAAGTCGTTTAACCCGAATAGAAGAGAGTTCAGAATCCCAGAGTAAAGGTCGAGGAGTAAAAGATCCTAATACCACCCAATGGCGACGTGGGCCCATAAGGCACACAGCCATGTTAGTAAAAGTTTTTGCAATGTCTAGACTCGACTTCGGCCAAGGAGTGTGGAAGGGCGATTCCTACAGGCAGTCGGCTCTGATACCAACTTGTGACGCCCCCGATTCAATGTACACTAATCATGCACGCAAATGTGTACGTTCAAGATCAGGGACTCACGGGAAGATATCACAACACAACTATAAAACATAAATAAGTCATACAAGCATCATAATACAAGCCAGGGGCCTCGAGGGCTCGAATACAAGTGCTCGATCATAGACGAGTCAGCGGAAGCAACAATATCTGAGTACAGACATAAGTTAAACAAGTATGCCTTAAGAAGGCTAGCACAAACTGGGATATAGATCGAAAGAGGCGCAGGCCTCCTGCCTGGGATCCTCCTAAACTACTCATGGTCGTCGTCAGCGGCCTGCACGTAGTAGTAGTCACCTCGAGTGTAGTAGTCGTCATCGACGGTGGCGTCTGGCTCTAGGCTCCAGCATCTGGTTGCGACAACCAGGTAGAAGGGAAAGGGGGAAAAGAGGGAGAAAAGCAACCGTGAGTACTCATCCAAAGTACTCGCAAGCAAGGATCTACACTACATATGCATGGATATATGTGTAAAGGGCCATATCGGTGGACTGAACTGCAGAATGCCAGAATAAGAGGGGGATAGCTAATCCTGTCGAAGACTACGCTTCTGGCAGCCTCCGTCTTGCAGCATGTAGAAGAGAGTAGATTGAAGTCCTCCAAGTAGCATCTCCAAGTAGCATCTCCAAGTAGCATCTCCAGTAGCATCGCATAGCATAATCCTACCCGGCGATCCTCCCCTCGTCGCCCTGTGGAAAAGCGATCACCGGGTTGTCTGTGGAACTTGGAAGGGTGTGTTTTATTAAGTATCCGGTTCTAGTTGTCATAAGGTCAAGGTACAACTCCAAGTCGTCTTGTTACCGAAGATCACGGCTATTCGAATAGATTAACTTCCCTGCAGGGGTGCACCAACTTACCCAACACGCTTGATCCCATTTGGCCGGACACACTTTCCTGGGTCATGCCCGGCCTCGGAAAATCAACACGTCGCAGCCCCACCTAGGCAAAACAGAGAGGCCAGCACGCCGGTCTAAACCTAAGCGCACAGGGGTCTGGGCCCAGCGCCCATAGCACACCTGCACGTTGCGAGGGTGGCCGGAAGCAGACCTAGCCTAGCAGGCGTTCCAGTCCAATCCGGCGCGCGCCGCTCCGTCGCTGACGTCTGAAGTGCTTTGGCTGATACCACGACGTCGGGATACCCATAACTACTCCCGCGTAGATGGTTAGTGCGTATAGGCTCGTAGCCAACTCAGATCAAATACCAAGATCTCGTTAGGCGTGTTAAGTATCCACGAACGCCGAACAGGGCCAGGCCCACCTCTCTCCTAGGCGGTCTCAACCTGCACTGTCGTTCCGCCACAAAGATCCACTCGCGGGTGCTCCACCAGCCGACCCGACTTTAGTCTCCACATGTATCATGTATAAAGTATATAGTATATACCTGTGATCACCTCCCGAGTGATCACGGCCCGATAGTATAGAACGGCTGACGGACAAGAATGTAGGGCCACAGATGAATATACTAGCCTCCTATACTAAGCATATAGGATTGCAGGTAAAGGTAACAACAGTAGTATCAAGGACAGGCTATGCATCAGGATAGGTATAATCAGAAAGCAGTAACATGCTACACTACTCTAATGCAAGCAGTATAGAGTAGAATAGGCGATATCTGGTGATCAAGGGGGGGGGGGCTTGCCTGGTTTCTCAGACAAGGAGGGGTCGTCGGTGACGTAGTCGACCACAGGGGCATCAACATCGGTCTCGGAGTCTACCGAAAAGGAGTAACGGAGGGGGAACACAATAAATAACAGAGCAATCAAATGTAACACAAAGCAAGACGCAGGAATACGTTGTGCTAGGGGTGACCTAACGTAGGGATAGGCGATACCGGTGAAGGGGGAAACATCCGGGAAAATATCCCCGGTGTTTCGTGTTTTCGGGCAGAGGAGCCGGAGGGGGAAAGTTGCGAATTTGATATGTTAGGGGTGCGTGGCGGACGAACAGACTGCGTATCCGGATTCGTCTCGTCGTTCTGAGCAACTTTCTTGTTGAAAATATTTTAATCCGAGTTACGGATTAAAAGATATGATTTTCTAAAGATTTTATTAATTTCTGAAATTTAATTAATTATTTAATTTAATTCGAAAATGGATTTATGACATCAGCATGACATCATGCTGACGTCAGCAGTCAACAGAGTTGACTTGGTCAACCTGACATGTGGGTCCAGTGGGACCCACCTGTCATTCTCTATTTAGTTTAATTATAGATTAGTTAATTTAATTAGTGATTAGGTTAATCTAATCAGGATTAATTAACTTAATTAATTGATTAATTAACATTTTAATTTTTTTAATTATTATTTATTTATTCATTTAATATATATTTTTTAATTCTTTTTTTTCTAAAAACGTTATGGGGCGGGGCCCCCTAGTCAGTGGCCCGGGGGGGCTAGCGGGTCGGGCGTTGCAGCGACCGACTGGGCGTTCACCCAAATCAGCGGGCGAGGAGGACCGGGGCATGGCTGGGCGGCCACCGGAGGGGAACGCCGAGGGGGAAAGCAGCAGGGCGCCAGGGCGCGACGCCGGGTGCGGGCGCGAGCGCCCGACGGGGCGAGCCCGGGCGCTGGCCTCGGGCGTGACCAGCAGCGCTGGCGCCGGTGGCCACGAAGCCGACCAGGGGAGGCGGCGGACCTGGCAGGTCGCCAGGTCGGCGAGGGCGAGGCCAGCTCGGGGTGAGGCGTGGCCGAGGCGAGGCAAGGCAGGGCGACGGCCAGGGCGGAGGGCGACGCCGTACGGGGCAAGACGAGGCCGGCGCGGGCGGAGGCACGCCGGTCAGGGCGAGTGCGCACGAGATGGAGAGAGAGGGAGGGCCAAGATCGAGGGCGCGGTCAGTGGTGCCAGAGCACGACCAGGGGCTAAGC
>NC_041385.1:54933889-54948472 GCF_002162155.2 Triticum dicoccoides
TGGATCCCGATCCAGATCGGGCGAGAGGAGGGGGGCGAGTGGGTGGAGTGGGGGGGGAAGTGGGTGACGGGGTGGTTAGGGTTTCGGGGGGGAATGGATAAGGGGAGGGGGGTGGCCGGTTGGGCCTGCGCCCGAATTGGCCGGCCAACTAGGCCAGTAGGCCGTGGGAGGGGGTTCCCTCTTTTTTTTTGTTAGTTTCTTTCATTTATTTATTTTCCTTTTCTGTTTTTATTTATTTTAAAATACTTAGGCAGTTTATAAAATTGTGTTTATTACACCATATTGACTTATGTAAAATATGGCATCTCCCGAACACTTTTGTTTTAAATTTTGAAAAACTTTTATTGTTTGCTTTGATTTTGAAATTTGAATTCGAACGGGATTGAATCATCGCGAGGTTTACAACAGTAAGAGTGGTGATGAGGCATCATTAGCAGAGGTTACTGTAGCTTGATTATCCGGGCGTCACATAAATAGGAGGCATGCTTTCATCATAATAAATTTGCTCGTGAAAACTTGGGGGACAAAAAATATCATAATTATCAAACATAGCATCCCCAAGCTTGTGGCTTTGCATATCATTAGCATCATCGGTATTCAAGGAATTCATACTAACAACATTGCAATCATGCTCATCATTCAAAGATTTAGTGCCAAACATTTGAAGGAAATATGCCCTAGAGGCAATAATAAAGTTATTATTTATTTCCTTATATCATGATAAATGTTTATTATTCATGCTAGAATTGTATTAACCGGAAACATAATACATGTGTGAATACATAGACAAACATAGTGTCACTAGTATGCCACTACTTGACTAGCTCGTTTATCAAAGATGGTTATGTTTCCTAACCATGGACAAAAGAGTTGTCATTTGATTAACGGGATCACATCATTAGGAGAATGATGTGATTGACTTGACCCATTCCGTTAGCTTAGCACACGATCGTTTAGCATGTTGCTACTGCTTTCTTCATGACTTATACAAAGTTCCTGCAACTATGAGATTGTGCAACTCCCTTTTACCGGAGGAACACTTAGTGTGCTACCAAACATCACAACATAATTGGGTGATTATAAAGGTGCTCTACAGGTGTCTCCAAAGGTACATGTTGAGTTGGCATAATTCAAGATTAGGTTTTGTCACTCCTATTGTCGGAGAGGTATCTTTGGGCCCTCTCAGTAATACTCATCACCTAAGCCTTGCAAGCATTGTAACTAATGAGTTAGTTATGAAATGATGTATTACGGAACGAGTAAAGAGACTTGCCGGTAACGAGATTGAACTAGGTATTGGATACCGACGATCAAATCTCGGGCAAGTAACATACCAATGACAAAGGGAACAACGTATGTTGTTATGCGGTTTGACCGATAAGATCTTCGTCGAATATGTAGGAACCAATATGGGCATCCAGGTCCCGCTGTTGGTTATTGACCGAGAATGGTTCTAGGTCATGTCTACATAGTTCTCGAACCCATAGGGTCCGCACGCTTAACGTTACGATGACAGTTTTATTATGAGTTTATAAGTTTTGATGTACTGAAGTTTGTTCGGAGTCTCGGATGTGATCACGGACATGACGAGGAGTCTCAAAATGGTCGAGACATAAAGATTGATATATTGGACGACTATATTCGGATACCGGAAGTGTTCCGGGTGATTTCAGAGAAAACCGGAGTGCCGGAGGGGGGGGGTACCAGAACCCCCCGGGAGAGTATTGGGCCTTATGGGCCTTAGGGGAAAGGAGAGAGGGGCGGCCAGCATGGGCCGCGCGCCCCCTCCCCCCTCTGGTCCGAATTGGACTAGGAGGGGGGGCGGCGCCCCCCCTCTTTCCTTCCCCCTCTCCCCCTTCCTTCCCCCTCCTAGTAGCAGTAGGAAAGGAGGAGTCCTACTCCTACTAGGAGGAGGATTCCTCCTCCCTTGGTGCGCCCAAGGGGCCGGCCGGCCTCCCCCCTCCCTCCTTTATATATGGGGGCAGGGGGCACCCCATGAACACAAGTTGATCTACGGATCGTTCCTTAGCCGTGTGCGGTGCCCCCTCCACCATATTCCACCTCGGTCATATCGTCGCAGAGTTTAGGCGAAGCCCTGCGCCGGTAGAACATCATCATAGTCACCACGCCGTCGTGCTGACGGAACTCATCCCTGAAGCTTTGCTGGATCGGAGCCCGGGGATCGTCATCAAGCTGAACGTGTGCTGAACTCGGAGGTGCCGTACGTTCGGTGCTTGGATCGGTCGGATCGTGAAGACGTACGACTACATCAACCGCATTTTCATAACGCTTCCGCTTATGGTCTACGAGGGTACGTGGACGAACACTCTCCCCTCTCGTTGCTATGCCATCATCATGATCTTGCGTGTGCGTAGGAAAATTTTTGAAATTACTATGTTCCCCAACGGTGGCATCCGAGCCTGGTTTTATGCGTTGATGTTATATGTACGAGTAGAACACAAGTGAGTTGTGGGCGATACAAGTCATACTGCTTAGCAGCATGTCATACTTTGGTTCGGCGGTATTGTGAGATGAAGCGGCCCGGACCGACATTACGCGTACGCTTACGCGAGACTGGTTTCACCGTTGCGAGCACTCGTGCTTAAAGGTGGCTGACGGGTGTCTGTCTCTCTCACTTTAGCTGAATCGAGTGTGGCTACGCCCGGTCCTTGCGAAGGTTAAAACAGCACCAGCTTGACGAACTATCGTTGTGGGTTTTATGCGTAGGTAAGAACGGTTCTTGCTAAAGCCCGTAGCAGCCACATAAAATTTGCAACAACAAAGTAGAGGACGTCTAACTTTTTTTGCAGGGCATGTTGTGATGTGATATGGTCAAGACGTGATGCTATATTTTATTGTATGAGATGATCATGTTTTGTAACCGAAGTTATCGGCAACTGGCAGGAGCCATATGGTTGTCGCTTTATTGTGTGAAATGCAAACACCCTGTAATTGCTTTACTTTATCACTAAGCGGTAGCGCTAGTCATAGAAGCAATAGATGGTGTAACGACAACGATGCTACGATGGAGATCAAGGTGTCGCGCCGGTGACGATGGTGATCACGACGGTGCTTCGAAGATGGAGATCACAAGCACAAGATGATGATGGCCATATCATATCACTTATATTGATTGCATGTGATGTTTATCCTTTATGCATCTTATCTTGCTTTGATTGACGGTAGCATTTTAAGATGATATGTCACTAAAAATTATCAAGAAGTGTTCTCCCTGAGTATGCACCGTTGCCAAAGTTCGTCGTGCCCAGACACCACATGATGATCGGGTGTGATAAGCTCTACGTCCATCTACAACGGGTGCAAGCCAGTTTTGCACACGCAGAATACTCAGTTAAACTTGACGAGCCTAGCATATGCAGATATGGCCTCGGAACACGGAGACCAAAAGGTCGAGCATGAATCATATAGTAGATATGATCAACATAATGATGTTCACCATTGAAAGCTACTCCATTTCACGTGATGATCGGTTATGGTTTAGTTGATTTGGATCACGTGATCACTTAGAGGATTAGAGGGATGTCTTTCTAAGTGGGAGTTCTTAAGTCATATGATTAATTGAACTTAAATTTATCATGAACTTAGTCCTGGTAGTATTTTGCAAATTATGTTGTAGATCAATAGATTGCGTTGTTGCTTTCATATGTTTATTTTGATATGTTCCTAGAGGAAATTGTGTTGAAAGATGTTAGTAGCAATGATGCGGATTGGATCCGTGATCTGAGGTTTATCCTCATTGCTGCACAGAATAATTATGTCCTTAATGCACTGCTAGGTGACAAACCTATTGCAGGAGCAGATGTAGACGTTATGAACGTTTGGCTAGCTCAAATGATGACTACTTGATAGTTTAGTGCACCATGCTTAACGGCTTAGAATCGGGACTTCAAAGATGTTTTGAACGTCATGGACCATATGAGATGTTCCAGGAATTGAAGTTAATATTTCAAGCAAATACCCGAGTTGAGAGATATGAAGTCTCCAACAAGTTCTATAGCTAAAAGATGGAGGAGAATCGCTCAACTAGTGAGCATGTGCTCAGATTGTCTCGGTACTACAATCGCTTGAATCAACTGGGAGTTAATCTTCCAGATAAGATAGTGATTGACAGAATTCTCTAGTCACCACCACCAAGTTAGTAGAACTTCGTGATGAACTATAATGCAAGGGATGACGAAAACTATTCTCGAGCTCTTCGTGATGCTGAAATCGACGAAGGTAGAAATCAAGAAAAGAGCATCAAGTGTTGATGATTGACAAGACCACTAGTTTCTAGAAAAGGGCAAAGGGAAAGAAAGGGAAACTTCAAGTAGAATGACAAGCAAGTTGTCACTCCCGTGAAGAAGCCCACAGCTGGACCAAAGCCTGAAACTGAGTGCTTACACTGCAAAGGAAATGGTCACTGGAAGCGGAAATGCCCTGAATATTTGGTGGATAAGAAGGACGGCAAAGTGAACAAGGGTATATTTGATATACAGGTTATTGATGTGTACCTTACTAGTGTTTATAGTAGCCCCTGAGTATTTGATACTTGTTCAGTTGCTAAGATTAGTAACTCGAAACAGGAGTTATATAAACAGAGACTAGTTGAAGGGGAAGTGATGATGAGTGTTGGAAGTGGTTCCAAGATTGATATGATCATCATCGCACACTCCCTATACTTTCGGGATTAGTGTTAAACCTAAATAAATGTTATTTGGCGTTTGTGTTGAGCATGAATATGATTTGATCATGTTTATTGCAATACGGTTATTCATTTGAAGTTAAAGAATAATTGTTATTCTGTTTACATGAATAAGACCTTCGATGGTTATACACCCAATGGAAATAGTTTGTTGGATCTCGATCGTAGTGATACACATATTCATAATATTGATGCCAAAAATGCAAAGTTAATAATGATAGTGCAACTTATTTGTGGCACTGCCGTTTGGGTCATATCGGTGTAAAGCGCATGAAGAAACTCCATAAAGATGGATTTTCAGAATCACTTGGTTATGAATCATTTGATACTTGCGAACCGTGCCTTTTGGGCAAGATGACTAAAACTCCATTCTTCGGAACAATGGAACGAGCTACTGACTTGTTGGAAATAATACATACCGATGTATGTGATCCATTGAGTGTTGATGCTCGTGGCAAGTATCGTTATTTTCTGACCTTCACAAGATGAGTTGAGCAGATATGGGTATATCTACTTGATGAAACATAAGTCTGGAATAGTTGAAAGGTTCAAAGAATTTCAGAGTGAAGTGGAAAAATCATCGTAACAAGAAAATAAAGTTTCTGCGATCTGATCGCGAAGACGAATATTTGAGTTACAAGTTTTGTCTTCAATTAAAACAATGTGGAATAGTTTCACAGCTCACGCCACCTGGAACACCACAACGTTATGGTGTATCCGAACGTCGTAACCGCACTTTATTGGATATGGTGCGATCTATGATGTCTCTTATCGGTTTTACCACTATCGTTTTGGGGTTATGTATTAGAGACAGCTGCATTCACGATTAAAAGGGCACCATCTAAATCCGTGGGACGACACCGTATGAACTATGGTTTAGCAGTAAACCTAAGCTGTCATTTCTTAAAGTTTGGAGTTGCGATGCTTATATGAAAAGAGTTTTCAACCTAATAAGCTCGAACCCAAATCGGAGAAGTGCGTCTTCATAGAATACCCAATGGAAATTGTTGGGTGCACCTTCTATCACAGATCCGAAGGCAAGATATTCGTTGCTAAAAATGGATCCTTTCTAGAGAAGGAGTTTATCTCGAAAGAAGTGAGTGGGACGAAAGTAGAACTTGATGAGGTAATTGTACCTTCTCCCTTATTGGAAAGTAGTTCATCATAGAAATCAGTTCAGTGATTACTACACCAATTAGTGAGGAAGTTAATGATGATGATCATGAAACTTCAAATCAAGTTGCTGCCAAACCTCGTAGGTCTTCCAGAGTAAGATCCGCACCAGAGTGGTATGGTAATCATGTTCTGGAAGTCATGTTACTAGACTATGATGAACCTATGAACTATGAGGAAGCGATGATGAGCCCAGATTCCACGAAATGGCTTGAGGCCATAAAATCTGAGATATGATCCATGTATGAGAACAAAGTATGGACTTTGATTGACTTGCTCGATGATCAGCAAGCCATGTTAAATAAACGGATCTTCAAGAGGAAGACGGACACTGATAAGAGTGTTACTATCTACTAAGCTCGACTTGTTGCGAAAGGTTTTCAACAAGTTCAAGGTGTTGAATATGATGAGATTTTCTCACTCGTATCGAAGCTTAAGTCTGTCTGAATCATGTTAGCAATTGCCACATTTTATGAAATCTGGCAAATGGATGTCAAAACTGCATTCCTTAATAGATTTATTAAAGAAGAGTTGTATATGATGCAACCATGAAGTTTTTGTCAATCCTAAAGATGCTAACAAAGTGTGCAAGCTCCAGCGATCCATCTATGGACTGGTGCAAGCATCTCGGAGTTGGAATATATGCTTTGATGAGTTGATCAAAGCATATGGTTTTATACAGACTTTTGAAGAAGCCTGTATTTACAAGAAAGTGAGTGGGAGCTCTGTAGCATTTATAATATTATATGTGCATGACATATTGTATATTGGAAATGATATCGAAATTCTGGATAGCATGAAAGGATACTTGAATAAGAGTTTTTCAAAGCAAGACCTCGGTGAAGCTGCTTACACATTGAGCATCAAGATCTATATAGATAGATCAAGACGCTTGATAAGATTTTTCAATAAGTACATACCTTGATAAATTTTTGAAATAGCTCAAAATGGAATAGTCAAAGAAGGAGTTCTTGCCTGTGTTACAAGGTGTGAAGTTGAGTAAGACTCAAGACCCGACCATTGCAGAAAATAGAAAGAGAATGAAAAGTCATTCCCTATGCCTCAGTCATAGGTTCTATAAAGTATGCTATGCTGTGAACCAGACCTATTGTATACCTTGCTCTGTGTTTGGTAAAGGAATACAATTTTGATCTAATAAGTAGATCACTGGACATGGGTCAAGAATATCCTTAGTGAGGACTAAGGAGATGTTTCTCGATTATGGAGGTGATAAAAGAGTTCGTTGTAAAAGTTACATCGGTGTAAACTTTTACGCTGATCCAGATGACTCTAAGTCTCAATCTGGATACATATTGAAAGTGGGAGCAATTAGCTAGAATAGCTCCATGCTGAGCATTGAAGACATAGAATATTTGCAAAATACATACGGCTCTGTATGTGACAGACCCGTTGACTAAATTTCTCTCACAAACAAAACATGATCATACCTTTGTACTCTTTGGGTGTTAATCACATAGCGATGTGAGCTAGACTATTGACTCTAGTAAACCCTTCGGGTGTTGGTCACATGACGATGTGAACTATTGGGTATTAATCACATACAGATGTGAATATTGGTGTTAAATCACATGGCGATGTGAACTAGATTATTGACTCTAGTGCAAGTGGGAGACTGAAGGAAAGATGCCCTAGAGGCAATAATAAAGTTATTATTTATTTCCTTATATCATGATAAATGTTTATTATTCATGCTAGAATTGTATTAACCGGAAACATAATACATGTGTGAATACATAGACAAACATAGTGTCACTAGTATGCCTCTACTTGACTAGCTCGTTTATCAAAGATGGTTATGTTTCCTAACCATGGACAAAAGAGTTGTCATTTGATTAACGGGATCACATCATTAGGAGAATGATGTGATTGACTTGACCCATTCCATTAGCTTAGCACACGATCGTTTAGCATGTTGCTACTGCTTTCTTCATGACTTATACAAAGTTCCTGCAACTATGAGATTGTGCAACTCCCGTTTACCGGAGGAACACTTTGTGTTCTACCAAACGTCACAACGTAATTGCGTGATTATAAAGGTGCTCTACAGGTGTCTCCAAAGGTACATGTTGAGTTGGCATAATTCGAGATTAGGTTTTGTCACTCCTATTGTCGGAGAGGTATCTTTGGGCCCTCTCAGTAATACTCATCACCTAAGCCTTGCAAGCATTGTAACTAATGAGTTAGTTATGAAATGATGTATTACGAAACGAGTAAAGAGACTTGCCGGTAACGAGATTGAACTAGGTATTGGATACCGACGATCAAATCTCGGGCAAGTAACATACCAATGACAAAGGGAACAACGTATGTTGTTATGCGGTTTGACCGATAAAGATCTTCGTAGAATATGTAGGAACCAATATGGGCATCCAGGTCCCGCTATTGGTTATTGACCGAGAATGGTTCTAGGTCATGTCTACATAGTTCTCGAACCCGTAGGGTCCGCACGCTTAACGTTACGATGACAGTTTTATTATGAGTTTATAAGTTTTGATGTACCGAAGTTTGTTCGGAGTCCCGGATGTGATCACGGACATGACGTGGAGTCTCGAAATGGTCGAGACATAAAGATTGATATATTGGACGACTATATTCGGACACCAGAAGTGTTTCGGGTGATTTCGGAGAAAACCGGAGTGCCGGGGGGGTTACCGGAACCCCCCGGGAGAGTATTGGGCCTTATGGGCCTTAGGGGAAAAGAGAGAGGGGCCGCCAGCATGGGCCGCGTGCCCCCTCCCCCCTCTGGTCTGAATTGGACTAGGAGGGGGGCGGCGCCCCCCCTCTTTCCTTCCCCCTCTCCCCCTTCCTTCCCCCTCCTAGTAGGAGTAGGAAAGGAGGAGTCCTACTCCTACTAGGAGGAGGATTCCTCCTCCCTTGGCGCGCCCAAGGGGCCGGCCGGCCTCCCCCCTCCCTCCTTTATATACGGGGGCAGGGGGCACCCCATGAACACAAGTTGATCTACGGATCGTTCCTTAGCCGTGTGCGGTGCCCCCCTCCACCATATTCCACCTCGGTCATATCATCGCGGAGTTTAGGCGAAGCCCTGCGCCGGTAGAACATCATCATCGTCACCACGCCGTTCTGCTGACGGAACTCATCCCCGAAGCTTTGCTGGATCGGAGCCCGGGGATCGTCATCGAGTTGAACGTGTGCTGAACTCGGAGGTGCCGTACGTTCGGTACTTGGATCGGTCGGATCGTGAAGAGATACGACTACATCAACCGCGTTGTCATAACGCTTCCGCTTACGGTCTACGAGGGTACGTGGACGAACACTCTCCCCTCTCGTTGCTATGCCATCATCATGATCTTGCGTGTGCGTAGGAAATTTTTTGAAATTAATACGTTCCCCAACAACATTTTATAGATTTCTTCTTCTAGCACTTGAGCACAATTTTCCTTACCATCATTCTCACGAAAGATATTAAAAAGATGAAGCATATGAGACAAACTCAATTCCATTTTTTTTGTAGTTTTCTTTTATGGACTAAACTAGTGATAAAACAAGAAACAAAAAGATTTGATTGCAAGATCTAAAGATATACCTTCAAGCACTAACCTCCCCGGCAACGGTGCCATAAAAGAGCTTGATGTCTACTACATAACCTTCTTCTTGTAGACGTTGTTGGGCCTGCAAGTGCACAAGTTTGTAGGACAGTCGCAAATTTCCCTCAAGTGGATGACCTAAGGTTTATCAATCCCTGGGAGGCGTAGGATGAACATGGTCTCTCTCAAACAACCCTGCAACCAAATAACAAAGAGTCTCTTGTGTCCCCAACACACCCAATACAATGGTAAATTGTATAGGTGCACTAGTTCGGCGAAGCGATGGTGATACAAGTGCAATATGCATGGTAGATAAAGGTATTTTTAATCTGAAATTATAAAAACAGCAAGGTAGCAAGCTATAAAAGTGAGCGTAAACGGTATTGCAATGGTCGGAAACAAGGCATAAGGTTCATACTTTCACTAGTGCAAGTTCTCCCAACAATAATAACATAGATAGATCATATAAAAATCCCTCAACATGCAACAAAGAGTCACTCCAAAGCCACTAATAGCGGAGAACAAACGAAGAGATTATGGTAGGGTATGAAACCACTTCAAAGTTATTCTTTCGGATCAATCTATTCAAGAGTTCGTACTAGAATAACACCTTAAGACACAAATCAACCAAAACCCTAATGTCACCTAGATACTCCATTGTCACCTCAAGTATCCGTGGGCATGATTATACGATATGCATCACACAATCTCAAATTCATCAATTCAACCAACAAAAAGTACTTCAAAGAGTGCCCCAAAGTTTCTACCGGAGAGTCAAGACAAGAACGTTTGCTAACCCCTATGCATAGGTTCATGGGCGGAACCCGCAAGTTGGTCACCAAAACATACATCAAGTGGCACATGATATCCCATTGTCACCACAGATAAGCACGGCAAGACATACATCAAGTGTTCTCAAATCATTAAAGACTCAATCTAACAAGATAACTTCAAAGGGAAAACCCAATTCATCACAAGAGAGTAGAAAGGGGGAGAAACATCATAAGATCCAACTATAATAGCAAAGCTCACGATACATCAAGATCATGCCATAGAGGGAACACAGGAGAGAACATGAGAAAGAGAGATCAAACACATAGCTACTGGTACATACCCTCAGCCCCGAGAGTGAACTACTCCCTCCTCGTCATGGATCACGCCGGGATGATGAAGATGGCCGCCAGTGAGGGTCCCCCCTCCGGCAGGGTGCCGGAACGGGCTCCTGAGAGGTTTTTGGTGGCTACAGAGGCTTGCAGCGGTGGAACTCCCAATCTATCTTCTCTCCCGATGTTTTTAGGGTATATGGGACTATATAGGCGAAAGAAGTCGGTCGGGGGGTGCTCGAGGGGCCCACGAGACAGGGGGCGCACCCAGGGAAGTTGGGCGGGCCCTCCTATCTCCTGGCTTCCTCAAAGCTCCCCTGGCTTGAACTCCAAGTCTCCGGATGATAATCTTCCTAAAAATCATGCTGCCAAAGGTTTCGTCCCGTTTGGACTCCGTTTGATATTCCTTTTCTTCAAAATACTGAAATAGGCAATAAAACAGCAATATGGGCTGGGCCTCCGGTTAATAGGTTAGTCCCAAAAGTAATATAAAAGTGTATAATAAAGCCCGTAATCATTCAAAACAGATAATAAAATAGCATGAATGCTTCATAAATTATAGATACGTTGGAGTCGTATCAATTTCAAGCATATCAATCGGGCCTACCCAAAAGATCATTTCCCTCTCCCCCGCATCGATCAGATTGTTGACTTGACGGCGGAGTGTGAGCGCTTGTCTTTTTAGATGCATATTCCGGGTATCATCAGATCCAACTGTATGGTCCCGATGAAATAAAAACAGCCTTCATCACCCCATTCGGGTGCTTTTGCTATGTCACCTTGCCATTTGGTCTTAAAAATGCCGGAGCCACATTCATGAGAATGATTCAGAAGTGCCTGCTCACTCAAATCAGTAGGAATGTGGAAGCATACATGGATGACATTGTGGTCAAGTCTCACAAAGGTTCCGACCTACTGATTGACCTCATAGAAACCTTTGCCAACCTAAGAAGGTACGATATCAAGCTTCATCCATCGAAGTGCACATTCGGAGTTCCAGGTGGAAAGTTTCTCAGTTTTCTCATTTCCGAACGAGGGATTGACGCCAATCCAGAAAAAGTTGATACCATCCTCCAAATGAAACGCCCTATGTGTGTGCATGACGTTCAGAAGCTTACTTGTTGTTTGGCCGCCTTGAGTCGATTCATTTCTCATCTCGATGAAAAGGCTTTACCTCTTTACCAATTGATGAAGAAATCTGATAAGTTCGAGTGGATTGAGGAAGCTGATGCAGCGTTTGCAGAGCTCAAAACCCTGCTTTCCACCCAGCCGGTGCTTGCTGCGCCAATCAGCAAAGAGCCTTTACTGCTTTATATTGTAGCCACTGCACAAGTTGTCAGTGTAGTACTAACGGTCGAGCGAGAAGAAGAAGGAAAGGCTTACAGGGTTCAGCGCCTAGTATATTATCTCTCTAAAGTTTTGACTCCATCCAAGCAACGATATCCACATTATCAGAAGCTTGTCTATGGAATCTACATGACCATGAAGAAGGTTGCACATTATTTCTATGATCACTCCATTACAGTCGTCATCGACGCACCATTATCTGAAATTCTAAAAAACAGAGATGCAACTGGTCGAGTGACAAAATGGGCGATTGAACTCCTTCCATTGGATATCAAGTTTGAGGCAAAGAAAGCTATCAAGTCCAAGCAATCGCAGATTTCCTTGCCGAGTGGATTGAGCAGCAATTGCCGACTTAAGTTCACACGGAGCATTGGACTATGTTCTTCGATTGGTCCAAGATGCTGAATGGTTTAGGTGCTGGGGTAGTATTGGTATCTCCCCGTGGATACAAGCTTAGCTATGTTCTCCAGATTCATTTTGATTCCTCCAATAACGAAGCTGAATATGAAGCACTTTTATACAGGTTGCGTATGGCCATTTCACTCAGCGTCCGTCGCCTTATGGTCTACGGCGACTCGGATTTGGTGGTTAATCAAGTGATGAAAGAGTGGGATGTCAGGATCCCGGCCATGACTGGTTATTGCAATGTGGTAAGAAAGCTGGAAAAGAAGTTTGAAGGGTTGGAGCTTCACCATATACCTCGACAGAAAAATCAAGCTGCAGATGAATTGGCAAAGATAGGTTCTAAGAGAGAGGCCATTCCCAGCAATGTGTTTTTGGAGCATATTCATTCACCTTCAGTTCAAGAAGATCCTTTCACTGAAGAGTCCCCATAACCTAAGAGCGCCACAGATCCGACTGAAGTCGAAATCCCAGCCGTGGTTGACTTAGTCATGGAGGTTTTGGTCGTCACTCCCAAATGGACAGTGTCGTACGTTGCATACGTTCTTAGGAAAGAACTTCCAGAGGATGAAGAAGAGGCTCGACAGATCGTCCGACGGTCTAAAGCCTTTACCGTGATAAAAGGTCAGTTGTTCAGAGAAAGTGTAACTGGAGTCCACCAGAAATGCATCATGCCAGAAGAAGGCCGGATGATCCTCAATGATATTCACTCGGGGACCTGTGGTCACCAAGCGTCCTCTCGGACCATCGTGGCAAAAGCATACCGAGCCGGATTTTACTAGCCACGTGCCAATGAGATGGCGAAAGAAATAGTGGACAAATGTGAAGGCTGTCAGTTTTACTCCAACATGTCCCATAAGTCTGCGTCAGCTCTGAAGACTATTTCACTCGTCTGGCCTTTCGCTGTCTGCGTGTTGGACATGGTTGGACCTCTGAGGACTGGCAGGAGTGGATTTACCCATGTGCTGGTGGAAGTCGACAAGTTTACCAAATGGATCAAAGCCAAGCCCATTAAAAACCTTGAAGCAAGTATAGTTGTAAGTTTCATCAGAGAATTGATATTCAGATATGGTGTTCCACACAACATCATCACAGATAACGGGTGGAACTTCGACTTTGACGAGTTCAGAGCCTTTTGTGCTTCCCAAGGCACGAGGGTCGATTACGCTTCGGTCGAACATCCTTAGTCGAATGGGCGGGATGAAAGAGCAAATGGATTGATTCTCAAAGGACTGAAACCCCGATTGACGCGTGACCTCAAGCATGTAGCAGGGGCCTGGGTCGATGAACTTCCATCACTACTTAGGGGATTGAGGACAACTCCTAATCGGTCAACTGGTCGAACTCCATTCTTCTTAGTCTATGGAGCCGAAACCATACTCCCAAGTGATCTGCTCCACAATGCGCCCCAGGTCGAGCTCTTCTCAGAAGAGGAAGCAGAACAGGCTCGACAAGATGTAGTCGATCTCCTGGAAGAAGAAAGAGAGATGGCCTTGATCCGGTCGACCATTTATCAACAAGACATGCATCGATTCCATGCCAGAAACGTAAGGGGTCGAGCATTTCAGGAGGGTGACTTGGTTCTTCGAGTGGACCAGCAGAAACCACACAAGCTCGCTCCTGCTTGGGAAGGCCCTTTCGTCGTCACCAAAGTGCTCCACAACGGAGCATATCGTCTCTTCAACGTCGAGCACAATAAAGATGAGCCACGCGCTTGGAATGCGGAACTGCTCCACCCTTTTACTCTTAAAACATTCAGACTGTTGAGATGTAATAAGAAGTACCTTTTAGTTTGATTATCAAAAGACATGATTTTATAGTCTTCTGAATGATTGTTTTTTATTTTTTACATGTTCTAAAATCCGCCGGTGGGTGCCTTAGCTGTGAATCCATTTCCCTAAGTTGAAGAGAAAATCCTACCGAGTAGTGAGCTAGCCTCTCGCTCGGAGGCTAAGCTGTGAATCCGTTACTCCTAAGTGTTTAAAAAATCCTACCGAGTGGTGAGCCAGCCTCTCACTCGGGGGCTTAGCTGCAGTCCAGTACTCGCCTAAGTGTTACAAAATCCTACCGAGTGGTGAGCCAGCCTCGCACTCGAGGGCTTAGCTGCAGTCCAGTACTCGCCTAAGTTTGAAAAATCATACCGAGTGGTGAGCCAGCCTCTCACTCGAAGGCTTAGCTACAGTCCAGTACTCGCCTAAGTTTAAAAAGTCCTACCACTCGACCACGCCCCCCCCCTAGGGGCTGCACCGTCAAGAAGAAGCACGAGATTGTGAGAGCAACCCTCTCA
>NC_041385.1:54948511-54996354 GCF_002162155.2 Triticum dicoccoides
TGAAGAGAAAATCCTACCGAGTGGTGAGCCAGCCTCTCACTTGGAGGCTTAGCTGCGAATCCGTGTCACCTAAGTGTTTAAAAAATCCTACCGAGTGGCGAGCAACCCTCCCACTCGGGGGCTTAGCTACAGTCCAGTACTCGCCTAAGTATAAAAAATCCTACCGAGTGGCGAGCAACCCTCCCACTCGGGGGCTTAGCTGCAGTCCAGTACTCGCCTAAGTATAAAAAATCCTACCGAGTGGCGAGCAACCCTCCCACTCGGGGGCTTAGCTGAAGTTCAGTACTCGCCTAAGTATAAAAAATCTTACCGAGTGGCGTGCGATCCTCCCACTCGGGGGCTTAGTTGCGGTCCAGTACTCGCCTAAGTTTGAAAAATCCTACCGAGTGGTGAGCAATCCTCTCACTTGGAGACTTAGCTGCAGTCCAGTATTCGCCTAAGTTTGAGAAACTCAGCCGAATGGTTCAGGTCGACCACGACCCCTCCCCCTGGGGCTGCACCGTTAAGAAAAAGGACGAGATTGTGAGCCCTACCAAAGGCTCATCCAACAGCCAACGCCAAGGCGAGCTACTTTCAGGAACATCAAGACCATTGCTGAGTGCCTTGCTGATGAACTGATCAATGCCGACAAAGGCTCATTCAACAACTAATGCCAAGACGAATTGCTTTCAGGAACGTCAAAGCCATTGCTGAGTGCCTCGCTGATGAGCTGATCAATGCTGCTCAAGGCTCGTCCAACAAGTCGACTGCGGCCTCTTCCTCACAAGCTGCATCAAAAGTACAAAAACTAATCCGAGAAAAAAACAACTTTCACTCGAAGATAACACAAAATATTCAAAGATAAGCCCGGGGCAGATAAATCCAAAGGTTTCTAACCGCAGATTAAATTACTCAGGCATCAGGCCCAAAGGAGTTTTAATGATTACAAAATCACTCAGCATTCTGAGGCAAATGAGGTAGAAGCAAAATGTTTTTTTGGTCACTCGGCGGGAGAAGGGTTGGCCGGTTCACAGAATTTGTCGAGGTTGATGCTGTCAGCAATACGAGTTGCTGCCTCAAGGAAGGTGTCCATGAAGGACTGGAAGGAGTGCTTCTTAGTATTCACAACCTTGAGCGCCACCAACTTGTCTTTGCTAGCCTCCTTGCAGTGCACTCGAACCAATGACAGGGCAACGTCAGCGCCACAGCAAGCGGATGACTTCTTCCACTCTTGCACTCGACCAGGAATCTGGTTGAGTCGAGTCATCAACGACTCGTGGTCTTGAGAAATTTCTGCCTGAGGCCAGAGTTCGGCGTCCACTCGAGTCATCGCAGCCTTCAGTCAAGCCAGATAGGCAACAGCATCGTCCAAGCGTGATTCCAATCGGAGCAAGTTCATCGCAACATCATCTTTCATAGGACAATTGATGGGGTCGAGACCTGTCTCGACCCACCCGGTTTCAGTTTCGAAGTCCTGAAAAAGTTCTATTCCATCGTGAAAAATAGTGAGTCGAGAATATTACAACATACTTCAATCGACGACAATTAACCAGTCGAGTGGCTATACCTTCAAGCTTCAGAACTAGTTTCACGGCAAGTTGTCCCAGATAGGACTCCAGCTTGCCTGTCTTGGTTCTGAGGCCTCCAACTTCAGTGGTCAGGTTCTCCTTGTCCTTCTTCAGTTGCTCGACTTCTCGATTGGCTTCCGAGATGGAGGTCTTCAACTTCGCGTTCTCCTCTTCCAACTTGCCGACTGAAGCCAGCTTCCGGTCCGCAAGCGTTGTCTTCTCATGTGCTTCCTTCTGAGCAGCAGAAAGGTCCTGGTCCTTCTTCTCCAAAGCTTCCTTCATTCTCTCTAAAGAAACAACACTCTTCAGACGAGCCTGAAGTTGACGGTTTTCACTATGCACATCTGCTTGTGTGAAGTCACTCGGTTCAAAGAGACTGAAAGAAAAAGCAGTGAAGGACGCGAGCTTCTAAGTAGGCGAAGGTCGAATAGTTACCTCCCATGATGGCCGTCTCTTGTTGAGCAGTCTTGAGGTTCTTCTTTGCGAGTTCAAGGTCAAGTTCAACGCTGATATGCTTCTTCTTTAATTCGGAAAGTTGAGCTCCAAGATCACAAGACCTCTGCAGTCAGCGAGAGAGATATGTCAGTCGACAGAAATAAGAGACAATGACAGTGAAAAGTTATTCTAAGACCTCAGCCGACTGCCAGCAGTCGACCGTGGTCTCGGGGACTACACCCAGTGGGTGCACTTAGCGTGCCCCCACCGGTTCAGATCAACACTCAGCAGGGTCTGCCCAGCGTGTGTCAAAAAAAAGGAAAGATAAGATTCTAAGACCTCAGCCGACTGCCAGCAGCCGACCGTGGTCTCGGGGACTACACCCAGTGGGTGCACTCGGCGTGCCCCCACTATCCAAACAAACTACTACGACCCAGCACGAGTCGAGTGAAGCGGAAGATTTTCTAAATCCTGAACAAAGGCACACCCCAGTGGGTGATCGGATATAAAACAACATTCAAAAGCTCAGTCGGAGTTCGCTGACCTAAACATTGGTCTGCAGGGCATTGCTGGCGTTATAAGCCACCTGACTAGCCTCGTGCATCACCTTCACCTGCTCCATGACAAGGTTCACCTGGCGAAGAACCTTCTTGGCAGCACACGGCGAGTCGTCTGGGTCTGATATGCAGCGAAGAGTGATGGCTCCAAGGCGGTTGAAGCAGCTGCTGGGTCAGACGCGTGGAGTTGCACTGGAGCGGCAGGAGTCGGAACAGTCGACCCTGACGGACGATCAGTCATCAGCGGGTTGGCGAATGTGACGTAGGTCCGAACCGGGTCTCCGGAATGTTCCACCACCACCTCAAGCGCCGTCGTCAACTGGGGGACTTGAACTTCAAGCCTCCTCCTGCTTGAGCCCACACTCCTCTTCCTCCTCTCCTGTAGAGGCACTTCTTCTTCTTCATCGTCAGGGAGCACGACGACCTCTTGCGGAACTACAGGAAGAGAGAATTATCGGAAATTCAGCCGACTGACAATCCACTCGACTAAATGAAACCTGGTTGAACGGACTTACTAGCTCGAGAAGTGGCTGTATCATCGGTCTCCTCGTCTCCTGGTGCCTTGTCGATGTCCATGTCAGTGGCAGCAGAGGTGGGGCTAGAAAGATACATGATCTAGTTGGTCAGAAAAAAAACTTCAGTCGGCCTATATAAACACAAGCAAGATACTCACCCCGAAGCAATAGGAACGTCCATCTTGATCCGCGGCAAAGTCTTCCGAGCCTTTGGAGGAGCAACCTTAGGTTGCTTGCCGACCTTCTTTGTCAGCTCCAGAGTCGATGTTCGAGTGCGCTTCTGAGTGTGCGTACTCAGAGCCATGTTCTTCCCGCGCCCGCCCGCCGGGTCATGATGCTGCTTGGATCGGCGTTCAGAGCGCGGCGGCGAGTCGACTTCTTCCTCGTCATCCGAATCCTCGCTCTCCTCCTCCTCCTCTTCATCCGAAGACTCCCATTCACCACTCTCCTCTGCGCTGGCCTCTCCCTCCTGGTCCTGCTACAGAGCTTGTTCGCCGTTGGGCATCGAATACATCTCAGTGAAAACCTACAAGACAAAAATTCAAGTAAAATTCAGTCGAGATCAAGTACAGTTGGAACATATATGCAAGACAGTCGGGATAAAGAGCATACCTTCTCAGGCTCATTGTCGTCGCTGAAGGGGATGACTCGCCTGGCTCCTCTGGGGTTGTCCTGGTTGCCTGTGATGCTCCTCAACCACATGGCCACGGTCTTGGGTGGCACTTCTTCTGGATGAACTCGGGCGGTGTCATCAGATCCAGAGTAAAGCCACATAGGATGGTCACGAGCCTGAAGAGGCTGGATACATCGACTGAGAAACACTTCCAGCAGGTCCAGGCCAGTGACACCCTCATTAATTAGTTGGATAACTTTCTCCACCAACATCTTCGTCTCCATGTTCTCAGCAGCAGTCACTTTCAGTGGAGAAGGAGTCTGGACACAGTCGAATGTGAAGTGGGGAAGGCCAGTCGACTAACCTGGAGTTTCGACGTCCTGGCAGTAGAACCAGGTCGACTGCCAGCCTCTAACCAATTCAGGGAGAGTCATGGCAGGGAAAGCACTCCTATGCCTCTTTTGAATACCCAAACCCACACACATCTGGATGACATGGGTCTTCGAGTCACTCGCTTTTGCTTTCTTAACCGACTGGGATCGGATGGCGAAGATATGTTTAAAAAGACCCCAGTGCGGTCGACATCCCAAAAAAAATTCACACATCGACACGAACGCGGCCAGGTGGTGATGGTATTGGGAGAAAAATGGTGGAGTTGAGCACCGAAGAAGTTCAGGAAGCCCCGGAAGAAGGGGTGCGGAGGGAGCGAAAAACCCGAGTCAACGTGAGTGGCAAGCAATACACACTCACCCGGTCGAGGCTGTGGCTACATCTCCCCCTCAGGCAGCCTTGTCACACCCTTAGCAATCAGCCCGGACTCCGCCAGCTCGTCCAGATCTTCTTGCCGGAGCGAAGACCGGATCCAATCGCCCTGGATCCAGCCTGGCAGCAGCCTCGCGCGTGATGACGACCCACGGTTCTGTTTCTTTCCTTTCGCCGCCCCCGTCGCCTTCTTGGCATGCTCCAGCGCCGCCGTCTTGTCCTTCACCATGGCGGTGGAGCAGCAGCGTCGGGAGCAGAAGAGCTGGATGCGGTGGAGAAGCAGGGGAAGAAGAAAGAGAAACAGAGGTGCATAGTGCAGATGCCTCGGCCCCGTCGCCTTATAAAGGGCTGCTTCCGAGTGGCTGACGCGTGGGACCAGGCGATCCTGTCAAATCCCACAACAGTCGCGCACAGCGTACGTGGCGAAAAAGGCGGCACAGAAATCGAGGCACCACTGTTTATCCGCTCCGCCTACTTCGGCGCTCCCCGTCTCGCGCGCTTCCCCGAAATTTTGTATCCCGTGAAATCTGGGATACATTGCAGGCAATCGTGCCAAGGATTCTACACTCCAAGACAGCACTCGGCAGATGGTGCTATAAGTTCAGTCGACAACTTTCTGAATGGATCAAGGCGACTGAATCGACGCTGAAGTACTGACGTGATTTTTTCATCTTGCGGAAAATGCTTGCGAGGTGCAAAGCTCGGAACAAGTTCAACTTCAACCTATTTTCCACTCGAACCTTAATCCATTCGGGGGCTACTGATGAGGATACTGACCTGGGATAGGGTCATGGGCCTGACCCATACGCCCTACCTAAGATCACTGCCCTAGAAGATAAGAAGTCCAAGAGGCAACAAGGGACCCCCAGTCAAAGATGCCGAGTGCAATCCACTCGACCAGTCATATCACTCGGGTGTCCCCCTACCTATTGTCACTCGACCATTCAAGGAATCACTCGAGCTACCGAAGATCAGGAGTCACTCAGCATTGCAACAGGCAGGCGTTCACTCCGTAGTCTTTAAGGTCATTAATAGCACTTAAGGCTGACGTTATCAGTAACGCCCCTACTTTATGTACATTAAGCCCCTTGTAATGGAGGACGGTGAGGGTCCAGGCGTACTCTATATAAGCCACCCCCTCCTCTGGCACAAGGGTTCGCACCCCCCTGTAACATCACATGCATATAATCCAATCGACCACCTCTGGGCACCGAGACGTGGGGCTATTACTTCCTCCAAGAAGGGCCTGAACTCGTAAATCCCGTGTGTACACCTTCACCATAGCTGAGATCTTGTCTCTCCATACCTACCTCCCTTTCTACTCTCAGTCTTAGAACCACAACATCGATCACAGCAAATTTTCTTTACCGATACCGGAAAATTTACTTTATCGATCATAGCGGCAATTTTAGTATTTGACCATGAAAAAATTAAATTTCTATTTCAACCAAATTAGGATTAAACTAAATTTTCGTCCATTTTCTTTTCGTTTGCAACATGGCAAAAATTACTTTTCTTTTTGGACCATGGCAACTTACTTTTAGTTGCCATGTCGAATTGAATTTTTCATGTAAAAATAATTTTGAATCAAGAAATTTTGAATAGGAATTTGCAATGGCAACTTTTGATCAGTTTTTTGTGCTTTTTTCACATACACGGCAATTTTATTACACAAAAAATGGATTTTTTATATAAATACCATACGAAATCTGTGTATTCATTTGCCATGGCAACTTTTTGATCAGTTTTTATGTTATTTCACATATTTTCTTATATAAAAGCATGCTATTTTCATATGGCAAATCTGTATTCATTTTGCCATGGCAAATCTGTATTCATTTTGCCATGGCCAATCTGTGTTTTTTTTTGGTTCAGTGCATTTTTAGAGTTTTTTGCTTTTTTATATTCTCTTGGAGAGGCAGGAGCACACATCATTTGCAATTCCTTTTTTTTTTTTGAGGAATAATTCCTTTTTTTAATATTTCTTCAAGGGGCAACGGCGTTTTTTGGGTTGGTTCCCTGATGACATTAGGCTATTCCGGTGGAGGCATTGGGCTGGTCCACTGGAAGGTCGTGTGAGCTGCTGGTCGTTCGCGTGGGAACGCTCATCGCACCGACGTTCGGGCTGGGTTTTCTCTTGCCAAACGTATCGTTCGATCGATACCTTTTGGGAGCGACGAATTTGTTCGGTCCGTGGCTCCTCCTAGCACACGTGTGGGTAGTTGTAGTGTTCGCCCACACACAGCTCGTGTGGCTCCTTCTAGCACACGTGTGGGCAGTTGTAGTGTTCGCCCGCACACAGCTCGTGTGGGCTGCCTTATGATTATGCCACATAAGGTGTGTGGGCAGATCTATAATATGCCACATGTGTGGGTGTTATCGGCGTCCTAAAATTATTAGGGAGGGGGAACGGGTTCAATTCATGAATGAATTCACTGACAGATACTATGCTTCACCCAATCGACGACAGCCTGCACGACGTAGGCCATCATGAAGAACTCGCTGTTCTCCTTGGGAAGCGCCACCTCGCCGGCCAAACGGGTGCACTCTATCGAGACGTGCCTATAGGCCACCTCTAGCACCTCCGAAACGCCGCTATAGCGCCCTGCAGCAACCGACCGGGCCGCCCATTGCAGCCGCGGGACGGCGCCGACGTAGAGCTGCAGGCACGATCGCATGACCTTCTTGGCCTTGGGGTCCTTGGTGTGGGCGAGCGCAGACTCGATGCTGGCCTTGGCTACCATGGCGTTGGCTACCGTGGCGTTGGCCACCGTCAGCCTGGTGGCGAGCACCGCGAGCTCCGGCAAGCCGCACGCAGAGTGGCAGGAGGGGTCGATGCAGAGCGCAGACACGCAGAGCGTGACCTAGTGGCTGCCGAGGCTGTTGCAGAGGTTGTCCAGCGGGGAACGTGGCGCGGCGCTGAAGCTTCATCCGCCGTGAACATCAATTGCCGAGGGGAGGACGAGGACGAGGAGGAGAGCGCTGCCGAGCATCGAAGAGGATGTGCCCACGGCCATGGTAGTGGCGTATTCTGTCTAGGCTCAATGTCTCATCCTCGGTTTGCCCCCTTCGTCTCTTCTTATTAGTTCAATCTTAACGAGCGGTGTATCATACCATAAATAAAAGAAAAATAATTACATATTGAATCATTTGAGTGATGCTCCATAAATTCATACCTAGGTCGCAGGAGCGTATATCTCAAACTTTGATATATGCAATCATACTTCATACGAAGCGAATCGCCGAAGATCTCCGGATTATACGCCGTATCTTCAACATTAAATGAGTGTTTACAACTTTACATACACTACCATTTATATCACTTATTATTGGGAGCCCTTGTGCCTCATGTGCCTGATTTTTTTTGTATGTATCTGTCACTTTTCTTTCACCCCGTCCCGATTTCAATCTAAGAACTGGTTTCATCTCTAAGTATGTTTCAATCATGTTTTTCTCCTGTATGCTGCTGTACGACGTGAATGCCTCTGCTACTGTAAGTGTTCACGGCTCGTAGCTGTTCTTTTGCCTATGCTACGGCCCATTACTAATTAAAATCGTGATCACAATGAGATGGTAAAAACTATAAAATCTTTGGGCACTTAAAAAAAATTTGTTGCAATTTAAAGTACTTCATCAAATTTCAATATCACAGACATCCATCTATCTACCTATTATAATATTATTAATACTAGCGGGGTGACCCGGGCATCTGCGCGGCTAGACTTTTCTTCTTAGTGTGTTTTCTCTACCTATTTGCTTTCATACCAGCTGTTGCGACATCTGTATTTATGTAAAATATATGGATGTGCGACCACAAAAGACCGAATGATTCAGGTTCTATTTAGTGACATGGTAAACCATCTACTGTACTACTGATCTCTAGCTTTTACTGGTTGACTTTTCTCATTTGTCAATATTTATATTTGCAGCCAATATTCTTTTAAGAGTTTTCACTTTGAAAATCTAAGCCTCGATGGGATGACCCCATACCTTGTTATAAGTTCCATCTTTCCCCTGATCACTGACCATATTGCACTTGTCTTTTTTTATTTGTCTAAAGTCATACATTCATGGTCCATACATATGGCTGCATATATTCTCCTCTTAATGTAATTTCTATGTATGTTTCTAGTATAAACCTATGTAATATATGAATGGTGTTGAAATTTGCTAAAATATTCTCTAATTGGCATATGTCATCTTGTTACTTCTGATTTGTGCCCTTTCTTTTGCATTTAAGTGTAGTTCTAAGAAAAATAAGATGATACATTACATACCGACATGAAATGATCCTTCCTTTTCTGGGTAAAACATTCTCGATAATTCTCGCACATCTTTAAGGAGGGTTGGAGGAGGACCTAAATCTATGCCACATCGACTAAAAAAATCACATAAGGGCTTGATTTACTAGCCACTCTCTATTTAAGGGTGTAATCAAACCAAAATTCAATTCAACTAACATCGAACTACCCAAGGATACATTTCAGGTGTAATTTTCCTTAAAAATTGTTGAGCCAAAATGTTAGCGTGCTCCAAAAGTGGGACTTGTTGTTTTAAAAAAGTGTTCCAAAAGCTAAATTGAAAATCGGGATAAAATCTTTTGTCAAGAGTGGGACTTGTTGTTTTAAAAAAAGTGTTCGAAAAGCTAAACTGAAAATCAGGATAAAATTTTTTATCAAGAGTGGGACGCCGATATTCACCACTCGTGTGGCACAATGGATACCCGACCACATGACTCGTCCGGTCATACACAGGAGACAACCCACAGGATCCTGTGTGGGAGAACATTAAAACTGCCCACACGTTCGGGCGCACCTACGACGGCCCACCCGACCCTGTGTGACTATTGCTTACCTCCATCACATGAGTGCGAACCCGTGTGTAATTAACTTTGGTAGCCATGTGTAATTAACTATAATTGCCATGCCTAATTACCTTAGTTGCCGTGTATGGTCAATCATACTTGTCGTGTATGATTAACTAGTTGCCACATATGCATAACTGTAGTTGTCATCTATCACCGTGGGAGCGTCGTGGGGGCGAAGAGCAGTTTCGCCCACACGTTCGGGCGAGCGTCGTGTGTCCGTTCGGATGAGGAGCACCCACCCGTGTGGCACTAAATGATAATGCCCACAAGACGATGGGTGCTTACGTGGCTCTCGACCTAGATGACAACTGCTGCAAAGCAACAAGAATCGAAATTGCTACCTGTCGTTGGAAGGGAAACATGCTAACCACTTGGCTATCCCAGCAGCCGTGTTACACTTGCTTTTTCTTTCCTTTTATTTCTTTGTTAGTTCGTGGGTTTTTTCTGAACGTTTTTATTCAGTTTTTATATCATCTTTTTTCTTGCCTTTTCCTTTTTATTTTATCTTACATGCTCAGATTCTTTTAAAATCTATGAACTTCTTTTATATGTATGGATTTTTTTCCAAATCCATGAACTTTTATTCAAATTCTTGAACCTTTTTCCATATTCGTGAGCATCTTTTTCAAAACCGATGAATTGTTTTACAGTTCTGATAAACTTTTTTCATTGATTGATTTTTTTTCAAGTTTGATGATTTTTTTTGAAAATCTATGATTTTCTTAAAAAAATTGATGAACTTTTTTAAATTCGATGATTTTTTTCAAATTTGATGATTTTTTAAATTCAGTGAACATATTTTCAAAATCGATGAACCCTTTTCAAATTTCTGAACTCTTTTCCAAATTGATGAACTTTTATCAAATTTGATTAGCTTATTTTCAAAATCAATGTACTTATTGTTAGCTGATGACCTTTTTTAAAAAAATCAATTATTTTTCCAAATCAATAAACATTTGAAATTTTATGATTTTTTTAAAATTTAAACCAGCAATTTTGTCCAATCAGTGAAGAAAAAATCGAAAAAAAACTAGTTTTTTTAGAGAAAGAAAGGAAACAAAAAAGTAGCGGCCGAAGTGGTCAGGCGAGGTGGCGCAATACTGGGTCATGGGCCAGTTGAATGTACGCTTAAAGCGCTGACTACGGGCAGATCCTATTTGATGCTCGTTAGCGTGAAACATCTGTCTGGGCCGGCGAACGTACGGGATTAGTGTGTTCATCGTTCTCAGCCTCTTCCTTCGCTGTTTCCAGCCGGGGTTTTTTCATTTTTCTTCTGTGGTTTTTTGCTTCCGTTTTTTAATGTTTTGTCCGGTTTTGTTCTGGTTTTCTGGTTTCATTTTCCTCTGGTTTTTTTCTTTTCCTTTTATTTCCTTTTATCTTATTTCTTCTTCTCTTTTTTGATCGTTCGCTGCAGGGCAGGCCAGGGGAACCCCCGATTGGCCAAAAGGCCCAATTAAGTGGTTTTATATCTAAAATGCCACGAAAAAATTTATTTTTTTTATATAAAAGGGAGGAAAACTAAAATTTGAAATTCCATGCTATGAATTATAAAAAAAATGCTATGCTACTGTCTCGTAATGTCTTTCCTCTAAATTATAAATTTAGAGGGAGCATTATCAAAAAAAGAAGAAGGTCATGTGATCTTGAAAAATAAAACTGTCATGCTAAACTTTAACCTGCCATTCTCTAGATAAAAAATGCCATGAACAAAATAATACACATTTTCTTATTAAAAATAGAGAATAAACAATTATAAATGCCATGCTCTGATAATATGAAAATTTCCATGCTACTTTATAAAGCTGGAATTTCTCTAATTTGTAATTTACTATGATAATAAGAAATTACAAAATAATAAAATTAAATTGACATCCTCTTCAGAGTAAAACTACCACCCACTTGATAATATAAATAAGTGCCAACAATAATGGAACTGCCATGCTCGCAATAATAAAATTGTCATCCTATTAATAAGAAAATGGCCATCCCCCTAATAATAAAAATATCATGTTATTAATATAAAACTGCCACCGTCTTAATCATAAAACTGTCATCCTCTTGATTATAAAAAAATGCCATGTTACTAGTAATAGTAAAGCCATGCTCTTAATAATAAAATTGGCATTCTCTTTATAATAAAAGTGCCATGTTAGTAATATTAAATAATATATACTCTTTAGTCTGAATATATATAACTGCCATGTGAGATGTACAAGAAACAATTCCAAAAAAATACCATGAATATGTGATAAAATTTCCCAAAAGCTTGCCATGGGGCATTACAAAAAGACCTAGAAAATGCCATGCTACATATAATAAAAATGCACATGATAAATTTAGAAAAAATTCCCTGTAAAAATAGGGATGCCAATTCTTTCAATGATGGAAAACATTCTAGATTTTTGCATTTTATTAAGATGAAAAATTAAATTAAAAAATATAGCTTCAAAAGCAATGTTCAAAATATCGTCCAATTCAGCGGTCTATTGGGTGATTTTTCATCGGTGGGTTGCCTCTTAGAATATACCGCTTATCGGTAGATGATCCCTAAGAATGTTATCACCTGGCAAGCGATTAATCGGGAATCTAGCGATTAATTAGGCAGGCTCATGTTGTCAGGAACCCCAATATGGGGCCTTCCTTTCAATAACCGCCTGCACATCACACTTCATCCCCCGTTCGATAGGACATGAGTTGTAGTGTTGTCTTATTTTATTTGTCATTGGCACATTGTTTGACATGTAATAGGTAATTATGTGTTGATGCAGTGTTGTCCTATTTAAAGGCGTAGAGCACACTAATGGTTGTTTTCATTTTTACCTTATTAGTGCTTGGAACCTTGGAATTGCAAGCAAAATCTACTGATAAAATTGATCAATTGATTGATTTCCGATTAATCTCTAATCCCCAGCCAACTGAAATGCTTGCGATAAGCGATGTCCTGAACATTGTTCAAAAGATACATAAACAGATTTAAGTATATGTGTATAATACCTGCTCCAGACCAAGACTTAAATAGTGACCTTGATCAAACCAAGCAGCCCCAAGTTCCCAAGCGAACACCTAGCAGATCTAGTTGCCACCGGTGAAAGCACCTCCACGAGCAATAATGGGTGGTAGGGAGGCATGAGAGGACGACCATGGACGATTGCTCCGATGGAGAGGGAGATGTGGGGCATGGGCGGTGGAGCAACACGGGAGGGCAGTTGACGTAGATCCACACCTCCTTGCGGTGGTGACCAAAATTTAAATGGAGCAGCTTGATCAGTGCATGCATGACTGGACCCATGTGCGTGAGCACCGGCATAGCATCCATCGTTGCAGCCGACGACTCAGCTGAGGCGTGGAGAGGCACCGGAGCCAGAGCACGAGATCCGCCGCTCCCAAATCCCCAGCAGCAGCTCAAGGGTCCCTGAAAGTGCCACTAATCCCTGGTTAGTTTTGGTAATTCGTAAGAACTTATATCTCATTGAACTGTCCATTCAAGATAAATATTTCAAGATGTTCAATGTATAAAATGACATGACATAGAGATGTGGACACCTCAAAACGCTAAGGAAAATGGTTGGCAAAAACTCAAGACTCTACATTTTTATTTAAGTGATTCAAGATCATATTGAGTCCATAGAAAAGCCAATACTATTAAAAAGGGATGAGGTGTTGCTTAATGATCTACTTGCTCAAAGTGTTAGTGATATTGCACCAAAACCCTCAGCCACTTTCTCCATCCAATTATGTCAAAACCCTAATTCCCTACTCGGCCCCACCGATATTTCCTACCCGGAGCCAACGAGTTCATCTTGACATAGTGATACGTCTCCAACGCATCTATAATTTTTTATTGTTCCATGCTATTATATTACCCGTTTTGTATGTTTATGCGCTTTACTTTACACTTTTATATCATTTTTGGAACTAACCTACTAACCGGAGGCCCAACCCGAATTGCTATTTTTTTGCCTATTTCAGTGTTTCGAAGAAAAGAAATATCAAACGGGGTCCAAACGGGATGAAACCTTCAGGAGCGATCTTTTTGGAACAAACGCAACCCAGGAGACTTGGAGTGGACGTCAAGCAGCAGACGAGGAGGCCACGAGGGTGCCCGGCGCGCCCTAGGGGGGGTGGACGCGCCTCCCACCTTCGTGGGCCCCTCGTGGCTCCACCGACCTACTTCTTCCTCCTATATATATCCACGTACCCCGAGAACATCCAGGAGCACCAAGAAAACCTAATTTCACCGCCACAACCTTCTGTATCCGCGAGATCCCATCTTGGGCCTTCGTCGGCGCTCCACCGGAGGGGGAATCGACCACGGAGGGCTTCTACATCAACACCATAGCCTCTCCGATGAGTTGTGAGTAGTTTACCACAGACCTTCGGGTCCATAGTTATTAGCTAGATAGCTTCTTCTCTCTTTTTGAATCTCAATACAAAGTTCTCCTCGATCTTCTTGGATATCTATTTGATGTAACTCTTTTTGCGGTGTGTTTGTCGAGCTCCGATGAATTGTGGGTTTATGATCAAGTTTATCTATGAAAAATACTTGAATCTCCTCTGAATTCTTTTATGTGTGATTTGTTATCTTTGCAAGTCTCTTCGAATTATCATTTTGGTTTGTCCTACTAGATTGATCTTTCTTGCAATGGGAGAAGTGCTTAGCTTAATTTGGGTTCAATCTTGCGGTGTCCTTTCCCAGTGACAGCAGGGGCAGCAAGGCACGTATTGTATTGTTGCCATCGAAGATAAAAAGATGGGGTTTATATCATATTGTTTGAGTTTATCCCTCTACATCATGTCATCTTGCCTAATGTGTTACTCTGTTCTTATGAACTTAATACTCTAGATGCATGCTGGATAGCGCTCGATGTGTGGAGTAATAGTAGTAGATGCAGAATCGTTTTGATCTACTTGTCGCGGACGTGATGCCTATATACATGATCATGCCTAGATAATCTCATAACTATGCACTTTCCTATCAATTACTCGACAGTAATTTGTTCACCCACCGTAATACTTATACTATCGTGAGAGAAGCCACTAGTGAAACCTATGGCCCCCGGGTCTATCTTTTATCATATAAGTTTCCAATCTATCTTTATTTTGCAATCTCTACTTTCCAATCTATAACATAAAAATACCAAAAATATTTATCTTATCTTATTATCTCTATCAGATCTCACTTTCACAAGTTACCGTGAAGGGATTGACAACCCCTTTATCGCATTGGTTGCGAGGTTCTTGTTTGTTTGTGTAGGTACGAGGGACTTTTGAGGAGCCTCCTACTGGATTGATACCTTGGTTCTCAAAAACTGAGGGAAATATACTTACGCCACTTTGCTGCATCACCCTTTCCTCTTCTAGGGAAAACCAATGCAGTGCTCAAGAGGTAGCAAGAAGGTTTTCTGCCGCCGTTGCCGGGGAGGTCTTCGCTCAAGTCAAGACATACCAAGTACCCATCACAAACTCATCTCCCTCGCATTACATTATTTTCCATTTACCTCTCGGTTTCCTCTCCCCCACTTCACCCTTGCCGTTTTATTCACCCTCTCTTTTCCGTTCGCCTCTCTTTTTCGCTTGCCTCTTGTGTGCTTGTGTGTTAGTTTGTTTATTTTGTTGTTATGGCTAGTCCTTTATCCACTCCTTTGTCTCCCGAGTTTGAAGTTCCTCACTTAAAGCAAAGACAAGGAGAAAACTTAAAAGATGCTTGGTATAGGATGATAGAATCTTATTCTAACTGCACTGTAGAGGTGAATTTCAGGATTTTACTTTGCAATTTTTATGTTGGACTAGATATGTACCATAGAAGACTCTTGGATTGTGTTGCCAAAGGTAATTTTATCGAAATTGATACCAATATTGCCCATGGAATCATAGAGGGAATAGTGGGAACACTATCTCAAAAAGGGGGGACACATCCTATCCAGGTAGAGACACAAGTTTTCGAAAAGATTTGCGAAGTAAAATTTTTTTTACAAAAGTCTCTTGAACCCCTCAAGAGCATTAGCGGACATCCTCACCGCATGAATATGTTGATTACCCTTTGCAATAAACGGTTGGATTCTTTAGATCTAAAAATTTCCGAATATGAGGGGAAACGTAAGGAAACTCCCGGATGAGCATGACTCTGCTAAGAAATTAAAAATTAAAGATGGCAATACATAGATTTATTCTCGCTTTTATGCCTAGCTAGGGGCGTTAAACGATAGCGCTTGTTGGGAGGCAACCCAATTTTATTTTTGTTCCTTGCTTTTTTATTCTGTTTAGTAATAAATAATTCATCTAGCTTCTGTTTAGATGTGGTTTTATGTTTTAATTAGTGCTTGTGCCAAGTAGAACCTATAGGATAACCAACGGTGATAGTTAATTTGATTCTGCTGAAAATAGAAACTTTTGCACGCACGAGAATAATTTTAATAAATCACAGAAACGTGATTTTTAGTTGATTATTTTTGAAGTAGATCAATACACAAATTTCACATGACTTCCTATTTTGGTAGGAATTTTAGAGTTCTAGAAGTATTCAAAAGTTACAGATTGCTACAGACTGTTCTGTTTTTGACAGATTCTGTTTTTTCGTGTGTTGTTTGCTTATTTTGATGCATCTATGGCTAGTATCGGGGGGTATGAACCATAGAGAAGTTGGAATAAAGTAGGTTTAACACCAATATAAATAAATAATGAGTTCATTACAGTACCTTATGTGGTGTTTTTTCTTTCTTGCACTAACGGAGCTTATGAGATTTCCTGTTGAGTTTTGTGTTGTGAAGTTTTCAAGTTTTGGGTAAAGATTTGATGGACTATGGAATAAGGAGTGGCAAGAGTCTAAGCTTGGGGATGCCCATGGCACCCCAAAATATTCAAGGACAACGAAAAGCCTAAGCTTGGGGATGCTCCGAGGATCCCCTCTTTCGTCTTCGTCTATCGGTAACTTTACTTGGAGCTATATTTTTATTCGCCACATGATATGTGTTTGGTTTGGAGCGTCTTGTATGATATGAGTCTTTGCTTTTTTATTTACCACAATCATCCTTGCTGTAAATACCTTTTGGGAGAGACACAACATGATTCATAATTTATTAGAATACTCTATGTGCTTCACTTATATCTTTTGAGCTAGATAATTTTGCTCTAGTGCTTCACTTATATCCTTTAGAGCATAGCGGTGGCTTAATTTTGTAGAAATTGTTGATCTCTCATGCTTCACTTATATTATTTTGAGAGTCTTTTAGAACAGCATGGTATTTTCTATGGTTATGAAATTGGTCCTAGAATGATGGGCATCCAAGTTGGATATAATAAAAACTATCATAGAAAGTGAATTGGATGCCATGATCAATTTTATGCTTGATACTTGTTTTGAGATATGAGGATGGTGATATTAGATTCATGCTAGTTAAGTAGTTGTGAATTTGAGGAATACTTGTGTTGAAGTTAGTGATTTCCGTAGCATGCACGTATGGTGAACCGCTTTGTGATGAAGTTGGAGCATAATTTATTTATTGATTTTCTTCCTTATGAGTGGCGGTCGGGGATGAGCGATGGTCTTTTCCTACCAATCTATCCCCCTAGGAGCATGCGCATAGTACTTTGTTTCAATGACTTGTAGATTTTTGCAATAAGTATATGAGTTCTTTATGACTAATGTTGAGTCCATGGATTATACGCACTCTCACCCTTCCACCATTGCTAGCCTCTCTTTGCCAAGCAACTTTCGCCGGTACCATACACCCACCATATACCTTCCTCAAAACAGCCACCATACCTACCTATTATGGCATTTCCATAGCCATTCCGAGATATATTGCCATGCAACTTTCCACCATTTCGTTTATTATGATACGCTCCATCATTGTCATATTGCTTTTGCATGATCATGTAGTTGACATCGTATTTGTGGCAAAGCCACTAATGACCCACAAGTGTAGGGGATCTATCGTAGTCCTTTCGATAAGTAAGAGTGTCGAACCCAACGAGGAGCAGAAGGAAATGATAAGCAGTTTTCAGTAAGGTTTTCTCTGCAAGCACTGAAATAGTGGGTGATAGATAGTTTTGTGATAGGACAAATAGTAACGAGCAAAAGTAAATAAAGTAAATAAAGTGCAACAAGGTGGCCCAATCCTTTATTTAGAAAAGGATAAGCCTGGACAAATTCTAATAACGAGGAAAGAGCTCCCGAGGACACATTGGGAATTATCGTCAAGCTAGTTTTCATCACGTTCATATGTTTCGCGTTTGGTACTTTGATAATTTGATATGTGGGTGGACCGGCACTTGGGTACTGCCCTAACTTGGACAAGCATCCCACGTATGATTAACCCCTATTGCAAGCATCCGCAACTAAAAAAAGGAGTATTAAGGTAAACCTAACCACACATTAGACATATGGGTCCATATCAACCCCTAACGAAGCAACGCATAAACTAGGGTTTAAGCTTCTGTCACTCTAGCAACCCATCATCTACTTATTACTTCCCTATGCCTTCCTCTAGGCCCAAATAATGGTGAAGTGTCATATAGTCAACGTTCACATGACACCACTAGAGGAAAGACAACATACATCTCATCAAAATATCGAACGAATACCAAATTCACATAACTACTAATAGCAAGACTTCACCCATGTCCCCAGGAACAAACGTAACTACTCACAAAGCATATTCATGTTCATAATCAGAGGAGTAATAATATGCATAAAGGATCTGAACATATGATCTTCCACCAAGTAAACCAATTAGCATCAACTACAAGGAGTAATCAACACTACTAGCAACCCATAGGTGCCAATTTGTGGTTTTGGTACAAGATTGGATACAAGAGATGAACTAGGGTTTTGAGAGGAGATGGTTCTGGTGAAGATGTTGATGGAGATTGACCCCCTCCCGATGAGAGGATCGTTGGTGATGACGTTGGTGATGATTTCCCCCTCCCGGAGGGAAGTGTCCCCGGCAGAACAGCTCCGCCAGAGCCCTAGATTGGTTCCGCCAAGGTTCCCCCTCGTGGCGGCAGAGTTTCGTCCCGTAAGCTTGCCCCCGAATTTTTCCAGGGTAAAAGTGATGATATAGCAGAAGATTGACGCCGGAGGCCCACCAGGGGGCCCAGGAGATAGGGGCGCACCCTATAGGGGGGGGCGCCCCCTTGTCTCCTGGATAGGGTGTGGGCCCCCTGGCCTATTTCTTTCGCTCGTAAATTCTTAATAGATCCAAAAAGTTGTTTCGTGGAGTTTCAGGACTTTTGGGGTTGTGCAGAATAGGTTTCCAACGTTTGCTCCTTTTCCAGCCAGAATTCCAGATGTCGGCATTCCCCCTCTTCATGGTAAACCTTGTAAATAAGAGAGAATAGCCATAAATATTGAGATATAAAGTGTAATGACAGCCCATAATGCAATCAATATTGATATAAAAGCATGATGCAAAATGGACGTATCAACTCCCCCAAGCTTAGACCCCGCTTGTCCTCAAGTGAAAACCGAAATCGAAAAATATGTCCACATGTTTCGAGATAGAGGTGTCGATAAAAATAAAATACGGACATGGGGGCATCATGATCATTCTAATAACAGCAACATATATAGATTTTGTCATATGATTTCTTATGCTCAAGTAATAAGCAATTCACAATGTCAAGTATGGTTCATAAACTTCATTGGGAACTAACAAACTATAATCTCAGTCATTGAAGCAATTGCAATTTATCGTAACATCAGAAAGAGTCAATAATAGAGCTTTTCAACAAGCTCACATACTCAACTATCTCATAGTCTTCCATAATTTGTAACACTCATGCAATACTTGTGGTTATAGAGTTTCAGCCGGACACTGAGAAAGATAGGGGCTTATTGTGTTGCCGCCCAACTTATTCACCTTTAGGTGATGTCAACAATAATAGCCTATGCCAACTTACATCCAATTGGATATATGTATCATGATCTTTCAAACACGAGGAGCTTGCCAAAGGATAAAATGAAAAAGTGGAAAGGTGAGGATCACCTTGACTCAAGCATAAAGCAAAAACATAAAATAAAAGATAGGCCCTTCGCAGAGGGAAGCAGAGGTTGTCATGCGTGTTTAGGGTTGATGCACGAAATCTTAATGCAAAAGAACGTCACTTTATATTGCCCCTTGTATGTGGACCTTTATTATGCAATCCGTCGCTTTTATTACTTCCACAACAAGTTCATACAAAGCTTATTTTCTCTGCACTAATAAGTCATACATATTTAGAGAGCAATTTTTATTGCTTGCACCGATGACAACTTACTTGAAGGATCTTACTCAATCCATAGGTAGGTATGTTGGACTCTCATGGCAAAACTGGGTTTGAGGATATTTGGAAGCACAAGTAGTATCTCTACTTGGTGCAAATAATTTTGGCTAGCAAGAGGGGGAAAGGCAAGCTCAACATGTTTGGAAGGTCAATGACAATATACTTTAACTGAGATGTCGGAAAACATAAACCATTATGTTGTCTTCCTTGTCCCACATCAACTCTTTTAGCATGTCATACTTAATGAGTGCTTCACAATCATAAAAGATGTCCAAGAAATATATCTATATGTGAACCCCTCTTTCCTTATCACTTCCTATTAATTGCAACGATGACCAAGGCTACGTTCATCAACTCTCAACAATTTTTATGCCTCATACTTTCTATGTGTGAAGTTATCACTATCCATAAGATCAATATGAACTCTTTTGTTCTTTCTACTTTCTCAAGATCATAGCAACCTAGCAAAGCCCTTGACTCAACACTAATCTTTATTATAGATAGAACACAGACTCGCTTACATAAAGAGATCACAATGCAAAACTCAAAACTACTTGATATCAAAACTTCAATCTACTAGATCAAGATACTACTAAAAGGATCGAACTAAATAAAGCGGTAAAGATAAGAGTGTGATGGTGATACGATACCGGGGCACCTCCCCCAAGCTTGGCGGTTGCCAAGGGGAGTACCCATACCCATGTAATTATTTCTCCTTCTTCATGGTTGGTGTTGTGATCTTCTTGGCGATGATGCCCTTCAGAATACGGTTCTCCTCCTCGAGCTTATTGACTTGTCGTTTGAGGTCCAAAATTTCTTTACGGAGCTTGTCCGTAACAGCCAAGGCTCCTTTTACCCAAGGATCATGCATAGCTTCTGGAGAACACGTGAAACTCTTTTTCATATTTTCATAAGAAAGAAATCTAGAGTTGGAAGGGATGACCGAGGTAGCGACAGCCAGGCTAGGTAGTTCCCCTATAGTGAAATCTGCTTAGGGACGAGAGGTAACTTCTTGATCTTCCTCCATGGCATCTATCCTTTTCAAATCAGCCTCCATCTCATCCTCCGTTGATGGTCCAAAGTGATAGGCATCGCCGTTTGCTCCTGGACCTGGCGTTGGGTGAGACACTCAGCTCTCCCCAACTGATTCCTGAGAAGACATCTTGCTTTATTCTGCAACAGGAATAGCTCGCAACGAAAACAGAAGATATTTGCGTGATACGATGGTCAAAACCTTCGGGAGTATATATAATGAATTTTTACCGACCAAAATACGTAACATACAAGAAAACGGAGTCCGGGAGGCACACGAGGTGCCCACGAGACAAGGGGGCGCGGCCTCCTCTCTCGTGAGAGCCTCGTGTCCCTTTCGGACTACTTCTTTCTTCCTAAAATTCTTAAATAATCCAAAACTGATAAAAATTGCCATTAGAGTTGTTTTGGAGCCGGTATACTTACTGTACCACGTACCTATGCCTTTTCGGAGTCTGGAATGTTCTGGAAAGTGTCTCTTATGTATTCCTCTGGGGTTATGGTTTCAATAATATTAGTTTCAACATTGATAGGATTACCTGAAATATAATGCTTGATTCTTTGACCATTAACCACCCTCGGATTTGTGCCTTCAAAGTTGTTAATTTTTATAGCGCCGGAGCGATAGACCTCCTCGATAACGTAGGGACCTTCCCATTTTGAGAGAAGTTTTCCTGCAAAAAATCTTAAACGAGAGTTGAATAATAACACATAATCTCCTACGTTAAACTCACGCTTTTGTATCCTCTTGTCATGCCAGCGTTTGACTTTTTCTTTGAAGAGCTTGGCATTCTCATATATGCTTGGGTTCTCCATTCATCAAGTGAGCTAATATCAAACAACCTCTTCTCACCCGCAAGTTTGAATTCATAATTGAGCTCTTTAATAGCCCAATATGCTTTATGTTCAAGTTCAAGAGGTAAATGACATGCTTTTCCATAAACCATCTTATATGGAGACATACCCATAGGATTTTTGTATGCAGTTCTATAGGCCCATAATGCATCATCAAGTTTTTTGGACCAATTCTTTCTAGATCTATTCACAGTCTTTTGCAAAATTAATTTGAGCTCTCTATTGCTCAACTCTACTTGACCACAAGACTGCGGGTGATAAGGAGATGCGATTCTATGATTGACATCATACTTAGCAAGCATCTTACGGAAAGCACCATGAATAAAGTGTGAACCACCATCAGTCATAAGATATATGGGGACTCAAAACCTCGGAAAAATAACTTCTTTAAGCATTTTAATAGAAGTGTTATGATCAGCACTACTAGTTGGAATAGCTTCTACCCACTTAGTAACGTAATCAACAACAACTAAAATATGTGTATAACCATTTGAGGTAGGAAAAGGTCCCATATAATTAAAGCCCCAAACATCAAACGGTTCAATAACAAGAGAATAATTCATAGGCATTTCTTGACGTCTACTAATGTTACCTATTCTTTGATATTCATCACAAGATAAGACAAACTTACGAGCATCTTTGAAGAGAGTAGGCCAATAAAAACCAGATTGTAGTACCTTATGTGCAGTTCTATCTCCCGCGTGGTGTCCTCCATAAGATTCAGAGTAACACTTGCGTAGGATTTGTTCCTGTTCATGCTCAGGCACACATCGTCTAATAATACCATCTACTCCTTCTTTATAAAGGTGTGGATCATCACAGAAGTAATGTCTTAAATCATAAAAGAACTTTTTCTTTTGCTGGTATGTGAAACTAGGCGGTATATATTTAGCAACAATGTAATTAGCATAATCAGCATACCAAGGAGCAGTATGAGAAGCATTGACAACCGCTAATTGTTCATCAGGAAAACTATCATTAATAGGCAGTGGGTCATCAAGAACATTCTCTAACCTAGACAAGTTGTCTGCAACGGGGTTCTCAGCTCCCTTTCTATCAATAATATGCAAGTCAAATTCTTGGAGCAAGAGAACCCATCTAATGAGTCTAGGCTTAACATCTTTCTTTTCCATGAGATATTTAATAGCAGCATGATCAGTGTGAATAGTAACTTTGGAATGAACAATATAAGGTCTAAACTTATCACATGCAAACACGACTGCTAAGAACTCTTTTTCAGTAGTAGCATAATTTCTCTGGGCAGTATCAAGAGTCTTACTAGCATACTGGATAACATTCAATTTCTTATCGACTCTTTTCCCTAAAACTGCACCTACAGCATAGTCACTTGCATCGCACATAATTTCAAAAGGTAAATTCCAATCAGGTGGATGAACAATAGGTGCAGTGATCAAAGCTTTCTTAAGTGTTTCAAATGCTTCTACACAATCATCATCAGAGACAAAAGGAATATCTTTTTGCAATAAATTAGTCAGAGGCCTAGAGATTTTAGAAAAGTCCTTAATGAACCTCCTATAAAAGCCGGCATGACCAAGAAAACTTCTTATACCTTTTATCCCTTGGGGCATGGCATTTTTTCAATAGCATCAACTTTGGCTTTATCAACTTCAATACCTATCTCAGAGATCTTGTGCCCCAAGACAATGCCTTCATGAACCATAAAGTGACACTTTTCCCAATTCAGGACGAGACTAGTGTCTTCGCATCTCTGCAAAACTCGATCAAGATTGCTCAAACAATCATCAAAATAGGATCCATAGATGGAGAAGTCATCCATGAATACCTCACAAATCTTTTCACAAAAATCAGAAAATATAGCCATCATGCATCTTTGAAAGGTAGCAGGTGCATTACATAAACCAAAAGGCATACGTCTATAAGCAAAAGTACCAAAAGGGCAAGTAAAAGTAGTTTTAGATTGATCCTGCGCGGACACAGGTATGTGAGAGAAGCTAGAATAACCATCTAGAAAGCAAAAATGTGTGTGTTTGGATAGCCTTTCTAGCATTTGATCAATAAAAGGTAAAGGGTAATGATCTTTCTTAGTAGCTTTATTTAACTTATGAAAATCAATTATCATCCTATAGCCTGTAATAATTCTTTGCGGGATCAATTCATCTTTATCATTAGGAACAACGGTAATACCTCCCTTTTTAGGGACACAATGGACAGGGCTTACCCATTCACTATCAGCAACGGGATAAATAATACCTGCCTCAAGGAGTTTTAGAATCTCCTTTCTTACCACTTCCTTCATTTTGGGGTTTAATTGTCTTTTAGGATCTCTAACTAGTTTGGCATCTTTCTCCACTGAAATTTTGTGTTGACATAATGAGGGACTAATGCCCTTAAGGTCATCCAGAGTATATCCAATAGCAACTCGGTGCTTCTTCAGAGTTTTCAATAATCTTTCTTCTTCTTTCTCTGAAAGGTTAGCACTAATAATAATAGGATATATTTCTTTTTCATCAAGATAAGCATACTTGAGATTATTAGGTAAGGGTTTGAGTTCGAACACGGGATCACCCTTGGGTGGAGGGGGATCCCCAAGAATTTTAACGGGAAGGTTATGTTTTAGCATAGGTTCTTGTTTAAGGAACAATTCATCTATTTCTTCCCTTTCCTTCATAAACATATCATTTTCATGGTCTAACAAATATTGTTCTAACAGATCAGTTGGGGGAACAGCAATGGAAGAAAGACCAATAATTTCATCCTTACTAGGTGGTTCCCTTTCACGAGGTTCTCTACTAAACTTAGCGAAATTAAACTCATGAGACATACCATCTATGCCAACAGTGACAATATTCTTTTCACAATTAATCTTAGCACTAGCAGTATTCAAGAAAGGTTTACCAAAAATAATGGGACAAAAATTATCTTGTGGGGAAGCAAGAACAAGGAAATCAGCAGGGTATTTAATCTTTCCACACAAGACTTCAACATCTCTAACAATCCCAATAGGTTTTATGTTGTCCCTATTAGCAAGCTTAATAGTAACATCAATGTCTTCTAATTCAACATGTGCAATATCGTGCATAATTTCTTTATAAAGATCATAAGGTATCGCATTAGCACTAGGACCCATATCACATAAGCCATGATAATAATGATCTCCTATTTTAACAGAAATAACAGGCGTGCCTACAACAGGTCTATGGGTCTTAGTATCGGGTCCAGCAATATTAGCAGTTTCACCCACGAAAGAGATAACATGCCCATCTAAGTCTTCATCCAAGAGATCTTTAATCATAGCAATACCAGGTTCAACATTAATTTGCTAAGGAGGTGTATAAGTCCTAGTATTACTCTTACGAACAACAGTCGAAGCTTTAACATGATCTTTTATCCTAACAAGAAAAGGAGGTTTTTCGACATAAGCAGTAGGAATAATAGGATCACTATATGTAATAGTCTTTTCTTCGACTGTAATAGGTGCAACTACTTTCACTTCAACAGGAGTATTATATTTAAACCACTTCTCTTTAGGGAGATCAACGTGAGTAGCAAAAGTTTCTCAAAAAGTAGCTACTATCTCAGAGTCAAGTCCATACTTAAAGCTAAATCCACGGAAAGCATCGGTATCCATAAAAGATTTAACACAATCGAACTTAGGTGTCATACCTGACTCCTTACCATCGTCGGAACACCAATCTTCAGAGTTGCATTTAATTCTTTCCAATAAGTCCCATTTGAAATCAATAGTCTTTAGCATATAGGAACCAGCACAGGAAGTATCGAGCAGGTTGCGATTATCAAGAGAAAGCCGAGCATAAAAATTCTGAATAATCATTTCCCGGGAGAGTTCATGATTGGGGCATGAATATAACATGGATTTAAGCCTCCCCCAAGATTGAGCGATGCTTTCTCCTTCGCGAGGCCAGAAATTATATATGTAATTACGATCACGATGAACAAGATGCATAGGGTAGAACTTCTGGTGAAATTCCAACTTCGGTCGCTTATAATTCCAAAATCTCGTATCATCACATAGCCTATACCATGTCATTGCATCTCCCTTCAAAGATAAAGGGAAGACCTTCCTTTTGACAACATCATCGAGGATACCTGCAAGCTTAAATAATCCACAAACTTCATCCACAAAGATAAGGTGTAAGTCGGGATGCAAAGTTCCGTCTCCTACAAAAGGATTAGCTAGCAGTTTTTCTATCATACCCGAAGGAATCTCAAAGTGAATATTTTCATAAGGTTCAGTAGGTTGAGGAGCATCTCTTTGCTCTTCTGGTTGGGGTGAAGATACCCCAAACAAGCCCCTCAAAGGATTAGTTTCCATAGTGACAAGTAAAAAAAATTCAGCACACTAAATAAATGTTTCCTTACCAAGTTCCACTCACCAAAAGCGCTACACTCCCCGACAACGGTGCCAAAAAAGAGTCTTGATGACCCACAAGTGTAGGGAATCTATCAAGTCCTTTCGATAAGTAAGAGTGTCGAACCCAACGAGGAGTAGAAGGAAATGATAAGCGGTTTTCAGTAAGGTTTTCTCTGCAAGCACTGAAATAGTAGGTGATAGATAGTTTTGTGATAGGACAAATAGTAACGAGCAAAAAGTAAATAAAGTAAATAAAGTGCAGCAAGGTGGCCCAATCCTTTATGTAGCAAAGGATAAGCCTGGACAAATTCTAATAATGAGGAAAGAGCTCCTGAGGACACATTGGGAATTATCGTCAAGCTAGTTTTCATCATGTTCATTGATTCGCGTTCGGTACTTTGATAATTTGATATGTGGGTGAACCGGCACTTGGGTACTGCCCTAACTTGGACAAGCATCCCAATTATGATTAACCCCTATTGCAAGCATCCGCAACTACAAAAAGGAGTATTAAGGTAAACCTAACCACATCATTAGACATATGGGTCCATATCAACCCCTAATGAAGCAACACATAAACTAGGGTTTAAGCTTCTGTCACTCTAGCAACCCATCATCTACTTATTACTTCCCTATGCCTTCCTCTAGGCCGAAATAATGGTGAAGTGTCATGTAGTCGACGTTCACATGATACCACTAGAGGAAAGACAACATACATCTCATCAAAATATCGAACGAATACCAAATTCACATAACTACTAATAGCAAGACTTCACCCATGTCCCCAGGAACAAACGTAACTACTCACAAAGCATATTCATGTTCATAATCAGAGGAGTAATAATATGCATAAAGGATCTAAACATATGATCTTCCACCAAGTAAACCAATTAGCATAAACTACAAGGAGTAATCAACACTACTAGCAACCCATAGGTACCAATTTCCGGTTTTGATACAAGATTGGATACAAGAGATGAACTAGGGTTTTGAGAGGAGATGGTGCTGGTGAAGATATTGATGGAGATTGACCCCCTCCCGATGAGAGGATTGTTGATGATGATGTTGGTGATGATTTCCCCCTCCTGGAGGGAAGTGTCCCCGGCAGAACAGCTCCGCCGGAGCCCAAGATTGATTACGCCAAGGTTCCGCCTCGTGGCGGCGGAGTTTCATCCCGTAAGCTTGCCCCCGAATTTTTCCAGGGTAAAAGTGATGATATAGCAGAAGATGGACGCTGGAGGCCCACCAGGGGGCCCAGGAGATAGGGGCGCGCCCTATAGGGGGGGCGTGCCCCCCTGTCTCCTGGATAGGGTGTGGGCCCCCTGGCCTATTTCTTTCGATCATAAATTCTTAACAAATCCAAAAAGTTGTTTCGTGGAGTTTCAGGACTTTTGGGGTTGTGCAGAATAGGCTTCCAACGTTTGCCCCTTTTCCAGCCAGAATTCCAGCTGCCGGCATTCCCCCTCTTCATGGTAAACCTTGTAAAATAAGAGAGAATAGCCATAAATATTGAGATATAAAGTGTAATGACAGCCCATAATGCAATAAATATTGATATAAAAGCATGATGCAAAATGGACGTATCAGCCACCTTCATAATTCTTCCATACATGTCACTCTTGATTCATTGCATATCCTGGTACACCACTGGAGGCATTCATATAGTCATATTTTGTTCTAAGTATCGAGTTGTAATCTTGAGTTGTAAGTAAATAAAAGTGTGATGATCTTCATTATTAGACCATTGTCCCAAGTGAGGAAAGGATGATGGAGACTATGATTCCCCCACAAGTCGGGATGAGACTTCGGACTTTATAAAAAAAGAAGGAGAAAGGCCAAATAAAAAAAGAGAGAAAGGCCAAACAAAAAAAGAGAAAAAGAGAGAAGGGATAATGCTACTATCCTTTTACCACACTTGTGCTTCAAAGTAGCACCATGATATTCATGATAGAGAGTCTCCTATGTTGTCACTTTCATATACTAGTGGGAATTTTTCATTATAGAACTTGGCTTGTATATTCCAATGATGGGCTTCTTCAAAATGCCCTAGGTCTTCGTGAGCAAGCAAGTTGGATGCACACCCACTTAGTTTCTTTTGTTGAGCTTTCATACACTTCTAGCTCTAGTGCATCCGTTGCATGGAAATCCCTACTTACTCACATTGATATCTATTAATGGGCATCTCCATAGCCCGTTGATACGCCTAGTTGATGTGAGACTATCTTCTCCTTTTTCGTCTTCTCCACAACCACCATTCTATTCTTGTCCATGGCTCACGCTCATGTATTGCGTGAAAGTTGAAAAAGTTTGAGAATACTAAAGGATGAAACAATTGCTTCGCTTGTCATTGGGGTTTTGCATGATTAAATACTTTGTGTGATGAAGATAGAGCATAGCCAGACTATATGATTTTGTAGGGATAGCTTTCTTTAGCCATGTTATTTTGAGAAGACATGATTGCTTTATTAGTATGCTTGAAGTATTATTGTTTTCATGTCAATATGAACTTTTGTCTTGAATCATTTGGATCTGAACATTCATGCCACAATAAATAAAACTACATTGAGAAATATCCTAGGTAGCATTCCACATCAAAAATTCTGTTTTTATCATTTACCTACTCGAGTTCGAGCAGAAATTAAGCTTGGGGATGCTTGATACGTCTCCAACGTATCTATATTTTTTGATTGTTCCATGCTATTATATTACCCGCTTTGGATGTTTATGGGATTTACTTTACAGTTTTATATCATTTTTGGGACTAACCTACTAACCGAAGGCCCAACCCGAATTGCTGTTTTTTTCCCTATATCAGTGTCTCGAAGAAAAGGAATATCAAACGGAGTCCAAACGGGATGAAACCTTCGGGAGCGATCTTTTTGGAACAAACACAACCCAGGAGACTTGGAGTGGATGTCAAGCAGCAGACGAGGAGGCCACGAGGGTGCCCGACGTAGCCTAGGGGGGTGGGCACGCCCCCCACCCTCGTGGACCCCTCGTGGCTCCACCGACCTACTTCTTCATCCTATATATATCCACGTACCGCGAGAACATCTAGGAGCACCACGAAAACCTAATTCCATCGCCGCAACCTTCTGTATCCGCGAGATCCCATCTTGGGGCCTTCGCTGGCACTCCGCCGGAGGGGGGAATCGACCACGGAGGGCTTCTACATCAACACCATAGCCTCTCCGATGAGTTGTGAGTAGTTTACCACAGACCTTTGGGTCCATAGTTATTAGCTAGATGGCTTCTTCTCTCTCTTTGAATCTCAATACAAAGTTCTCCTCGATCTTCTTGGATATCTATTTGATGTAAATCTTTTTGCGGTGTGTTTGTCGAGATCCGATGAATTGTGGGTTTATGATCAAGTTTATCTATGAAAAATATTTGAATCTCCTCTGAATTCTTTTATGTGTGATTTGTTATCTTTGCAAGTCTCTTCAAATTATCAGTTTGGTTTGGCCTACTAGATTGATCTTTAATTTCTTGCAATGGGAAAAGTGCTTAGCTTAATTTGGGTTCAATCTTGCGGTGTCCTTTCCCAGTGACTCAGGGGCAGCAAGGCACGTATTGTATTGTTGCCATCGAGGATAAACAGATGGGGTTTATATCATATTGTTTAAGTTTATCCCTCTACATCATGTCATCTTGCCTAATGCGTTACTATGTTCTTATGAACTTAATACTCTAGATGCATTCTGGATAGCGGTCGATGTGTGGAGTAATAGTAGTAGATGCAGCATCATTTCGATCTACTTGTCGCGGACGTGATGCCTATATACATGATCATGCCTAGATAATCTCATAACTATGCACTATCCTATCAATTGCTTGACAGAAATTTGTTCACCCACCGTAATACTTATGCTATTTTGAGAAAAGCCACTAGTGAAAGCTATGGCCCCCGGGTCTATCTTTTATCATATAAGTTTCCAATCTATCTTTATTTTGCAATCTTTACTTTCCAATCCATAACATAAAAATACCAAAAATATTTATCTTATCTTATTATCTCTATCAGATATCACTTTTGCAAGTTACCGTGAAGGGATTGACAACCCCTTTATTGCGTTGTTTGCGAGGTTCTTGTTTGTTTGTGTAGGTACGAGGGACTTTTGAGGAGCCTCCTACTGGATTGATACCTTGGTTCTCAAAAACTGAGGGAAATACTTACGCTACTTTGCTGCATCACCCTTTCCTCTTCAAGGGAAACCAATGCAGTGCTCAAGAGGTAGCACATAGCCACTACCAAAACCATAACAGTTCAGTCACACCGACATGGATCTCGGTCCCATCGAGATGGCCTTGCCAACTCTCTGTTGCTTGTTGCAATTATTTTGGTCCCACCGAGATGTTGCAATCGGTCCCACCGAGATGGCTTGACTGATTCTCTGTTGCTCATTGCATTCACTCCGGTCTCACCAAGATGATGCAAGCGGTGCCACCGAGATGAAGTTTTCCCTAAGCCCTAGCAGATCTGTCCCACCGAGTTGTTCCCGACGGTCGCATCGAGATTCCTGACGTTCATATTTTTGAACAGATCGGTGCCACCGAGTTTTCTGTACAGTGCCACCGAGATGGATCAAAAGTGTGTAATGGTTGGATTTTGTGTAAAGGCTATATACCCCTCCATGCCCTTCTTCTCACATGAGAGATCCATTAGAATGTGCATACACTTCCACCAATCATTTTCTGAGAGAGAGCCACCTACTCATGTGTTGAGATCAAGAGATTCCATTCCTACCATTTGAACCTTGATTTCTAGCCTTCTCAAAGTTTCTTTCCACTCAAATCCTTCTTCCACCATACCAAATCTGTTAAAGAGAGAGTTGAGTGTTGGCGAGACTATCATTAGAAGCACAAGAGCAATGAATTCATTATCAACACATAGTTTATTACCTTTTGGAGAGTGGTGTCTCCTAGATTGGTTAGGTGTTGCTTGAGAGCCTCCGACATGATGTGGAGTTGAACCAATAAGTTTGTAAGGGCAAGAAGATCGCCAACTTCGTGAAGATCTACCTGAGTGAGACAAGTCCTTCATGGGCAATGGCCATGGTGGGATAGACATGGTTGCTTCTTCATGGACCCTTTGTAGGTGGAGCCCTCCGTGGACTCGCGCAACCGTTACCCTTCGTGGGTTGAAGTCTCCATCAACGTGGATGTACGATAGCACCACCAATCGAAACAACGCCAAAAATGTTTGTGTCTCCATTGCGTTTGCCTTCTCTAAACCCTTCCCTTTACCTTCATATACCAAATCATGATGGGCACGCGTTGCAGTGCCCGTCTATTTGTACTGTAATATAATTGGAGTTTCCATAAATATATCAATGCATGAAACATAGAAATTGATTTTAGGAAAAAAAAATACATATATTTTTCTGTTTTACAAAACATAGATCATACAAATGTGATGATAGTTTTTGCTTGTTATTTTATCATGTTGTGACAGGAAACCATATATAATAAAACTAAAGAAGGAAAGTTATTCCTTAGTTTCCCTTCCATCGATGGAAATATTTGCATATGAGAGTGGAAACAACCAAGTGATGTTCAACATAGGACTAATGCGATATATTGCAAACTAATTTAGAACAAGGATTCTTCTATGGCAAAGGTGTGAAAATGAAAAATACAAGGAAAGGAAAAGGTGGCTTCAGACATCTTCACTTTGGCTTTGTCACTCTTCTCATTCAAAGCTAACACTGCATATGCCGCTTGAACAAAATCCATTCTCACACCTTTTAAACAACGGATTTTGCATTGGCTCAAATCATTTGAAGTGTGGATGGCACTGTAAACAATAGAAAACAAAGCCAAGAGAGTCGTAACAGTGCCAAGACCATACCAAAGGAAACAACCTGTGTATGATGGAGATGGAGCTCACTGCTGATTAGCATGAAGGTCTGCATTGCCACCCACTGGTGTATACACTATACAGTGGATAAGAATATTGAGTACTTAAATAATCAAAATAAAACAGCTAATCAAAGGCATGAATAGCTAAGAGCGAACAAATAACTGTTGGTAAATAAGCAAAGAGACTGATTCCCCATTGCATACAAAGGAAAGTACTGCAAGAATCTCTGTTGCAAAAATAAAAATATAAACAATTAAGAGCAAACCTGCTTTCAAAAAAAGTTGTTGGCAAACATTAGATTGGAATAAACAGACAGCAGGGCAGCTGTTCTCAAAATACAACACTTTCACTGTATGAAGCATCTAGAGAAATCTTAATATAAAATGATGAGGAAGTTAATAGAAGATATTTACAAACAATAAAAACTCTAAAAAAATAGTCTTCATCTGAAATCAAATCATTAGCAGAACTCGTCATTTCATCCCTCTATCGCCTAAAACAGTTAGTTCACCCTTAAAATATCCTGACCATCCTGTGCCGCTCATGTTCCTTGGTCCCTAGTCAGAAGACGAACATCCTCAATTAAGGTTAGTACAACATATACAACTCCAGAAGCAATAGAGTCGGAATCTAGCATACAAGAGACTCAATGACAATTTTCCTTCCTACTACCTGGAATTCAGCTCTGTTAGTTCTGCTCTCTCAAAAGAGTGATCAAATTGGTTCGTCAAAAAGGTGCAATAAAAGGTAGATGTTTGACCGGCTTGATTAACAATGTTGTATCAGTAAACCAAGTAGTACCGAGCTTGAATTCATCCTCCTAAAGCAGCACATGCATTCAGTACAAAACACACATGTTCATATCAATCAGAAATACACAACAAATCATACACTTTTTGAAAAACAGAAGCTTAGATAGTTGTGAAAGAATATTGGACCAAGCAAGTAATCTCATACTATAGCACCTTGAGCAACTCCAAGAAGTTGGTATTCAAGCATTGTACAATCGGGCAACAGATCATTAAAGGAGAAAATAATTCATCACCTTCTAATGTAGCAGTAGCCAACCGAGTGAAACCATGATCCACCCAGAGCTACAGAACCTGCATTCATTTGGGATGGACAAAGAAGTGCATCAGTACACAAATAATCAATAAATCGTTGCAGAACTGGGGGTAGGAAGGAGAGAACACTGTCTGAAGGGGAAGATGAATTAGTGACATCAGTGTCAGCCATGGCTGCCCAAGGGACTTCCGCGGAAGTAAGGAGAAGCTAAGCGATGGAGATTATATATAAGCGCGTCGTAAAGGAGGAGCATGAATCGAAGTGTAAATGACCTTCAGTTATCGGTGATTGGCGCACTGCGCACATCAATTACCATCAAATGACTTGCAGCAATTGTGATTTACTCCTGAAACCGCCGGTGAAGAACGATTCACTGCCCGCGCTACCCCGTCGCGGCGCTTCGGTCTCGACCCGGATCCCGCTCCTCCGGTCGCTACGATCGACCGGATGGATTCGATCCCATCCCTCACCCCAGGTCTACGGACGCAGACGGGTCGTCTTCCCTAGATGGAACCGGCCGCATCGGCCGCTCCTCTCTTCGGCTTGATTCCGGAGTGATGCGGTCTAGCTCTTCTCAGCCTCGATCGGGATTGGATTATGGTTCGTGAGTGGATGGACCGCAGTGGAGTCGATGCGGTCCCCTCAGCCTCGATCAGGATTGGATTAGGCCATTAGGGTTCGCGAGCGGATAGACCTCACACTATAGCTGGTAGGCCTCCCTCCTCCTTCCAAGAGTCCTCCTCGTTGGCGCCTTATGAGCCGCGTTTCCCTGGTGGCGCTCACGTCCCAGCTCAGTTGGGCCGGCCCATTTAGCTGGATCGATCGCTTCCTTCGATCGCTCCAGAAACAGAAAACTCGCTCGTTCGATTCAACTGATGCATTGACCGTTCAATTCAGTTGACCATTAAACTTTTGACCACTTCACAGTTGACCGTGTTAACTCTTCAAAATCAAATTTGAAATAAAATTCCTCGATTTGAAAAAGATCACCAATTTTGGAATAGGTTCACCAAATTTTGGGAAAAAGTTCACGAAATTTGGAATAAGTTCATCGATTTTGAATAAAAAGTTCATCACTTTTCAAAAAAGTTCATTAATTTGAAAAAAAGTTCATCGACTTACAAAAAGTTCATCAATCTTGAAAAAAGTTCATCGGATTTGAAAAAAAGTTCATCGAAATTGGAAAAAAGTTCATCAAATTTGAAAAAAGTTCACCGAATTGAAAGAAGTTCATCGAATTTGATAAAAGTTCACCGATTTTGAAGAATAAGTTCACGAACTTTAAAAAGGTTCATTGAGCATAGGAAGAAGAAAAGGAAAAAAAGAAAATAGGAAATAGGAAATGGAAACGGAAGAAGAAAAGGAATAAAATTATTAGAGTTTGCACGTTCATCGGGGATGGCGTGGCGGTTATTGCTGCTTATAATTAAGCCGGACGTCCCCGGTTCGATTCCTAGCACTAGCAGATTTTTTTTGCGGTCTGATAAACACAGAGAAAAAAAATGCTATATGGGCCAGCCCAGCGGAGGAGTGGGTATGCGCCCGATTGCGATTTGTACTGTAGCGGGCGCAGAGGGCGCTGAATAGGATTTAGCTCCTTCCAATGGCCTGGCGACTCCCGGAAGGCCTAATGCACCTGATGCCTTCGTTTCGGCCCGTGGAGCAACAGCCCACAGGACAGTTAAGCCAGTTTAAATAGATTACAGACCAGATCGCCTTAGACACAAAATCTGACGGCCAAAAACTCCCAGATCGCGAAAACGGACGGCTGAAAACGCAAATCATTATGAGGGCAGGGATTAGGTGCGGTTATACTGTCTTTAATAATATTTTACATTCCGCTGCCATACTCTTAGAATTGTATGTGTAGGTTGATTGCTTGACTTGTCATAATTGCTAAAATCTGCCCATAATTAAAATTGGGAAAATAAAAGATTTTCATTTGGTCAATAGTCTAATCACGCCGCGCCGCCCCCGTTAGACATACTTTCGATCCTACAGTGGCGACCGAAGCAGAGTACCAAAGCACAAACCAAAGTGATGTCGTCGGAAAATTTCTCCGAACTTTTCACATAGCTGGTGGTAGATTCCTCTAACAGACACGAAGGGTTGTGTGCTTTTCCGGTGGATCTTGTGGCGGTGATGGGGCGCCTCGAGAGTTGTCCTAGCGATCCTTTTTAACACAGTACAGGTATATACGCTTATATAATGCACATACATTCAGCCTTATGATTGCACACACGCATATCGTAACCATATGAGCATCGTAGAGAGACTGAGTCGGCATATCATATTGAGATTGATGAAGTCGGTATTGTTGGAGAACGTAGTAATTTCAAAAAAAAATCCTACGCACACGCAAGATCATGGTGATGCATAGCAACGAGAGGGGAGAGTGTTGTCCACGTACCCTCGTAGACCGTAAGCGGAAGCGTTATGACAACGCGGTTGATGTAGTTGTACGTCTTCACGATCCAACCGATCCAAGTACCGAACGTACGGCACCTCCGAGTTCAGCACACGTTCAGCTCGATGACGATCCCCGGGCTCCGATCCAGCAAAGCTTCGGGGATGAGTTCCGTCAGCACGACGGCGTGGTGACGATGATGATGCTCTATCGGCGCAGGGCTTCGCCTAAACTCCGCGACGATATGCCCGAGGTGGAATATGGTGGAGGGGGGCACCGCACACGGCTAAGGAACGATCCGTAGATCAACTTGTGTTTCATGGGGTGCCCCCCTGCCCCCGTATATAAAGGAGGGAGGGGGAGGTGCGGCCGGCCTAGGAGGGGGCGCGCCAAGGGGAGTCCTACTCCCACCGGGAGTAGGACTCCCTCCTTCCTTGTTGGAGTAGGAGAAGTGGAAAGAGGGGGAGAGGGAAAAGGAAAAGGGGGCTGCCCCCCTTGTCCAATTCGGACCAGAGGGGGGGGAGGGCGCAAGCCTCTTTCCTTTTGGCCTCTCTCCTCTATTTCCGTATAGCCCAATAAGGCCCATATACTCCCCGGCGAATTCCCGTAACTCTCCGGTACTCCGAAAAATACCCGAATCACTCGGAACCTTTCCGAACTCCGAATATAGTCGTCCAATATATCGATCTTTACGTCTTGACCATTTCGAGACTCCTCGTCATGTCCCTGATCTCATCCGGGACTCCGAACTCCTTCGGTACATCAAAACTCATAAACTCATAATATAACTGTCATCGTAACGTTAAGTGTGCGGACCCTACGGGTTCGAGAACTATGTAGACATGACCTAGAACTATTCTCGGTCAATAACCAATAGCGGAACCTGGATGCCCATATTGGTTCCTACATATTCTACAAAGATCTTTATCGGTCAAACCGCATAACAACATACATTGTTCCCTTTGTCATCGGTATGTTACTTGCCCGAGATTTGATCGTCGGTATCCAATACCTAGTTCAATCTCGTTACCGGCAAGTCTCTTTACTCGTTGCGTAATGCATCATTCCGTAACCAACTCATTAGCTACATTGCTTGCAAGGCTTATAGTGATGTGCATTACCGAGAGGGCCCAGAGATACCTCTCCGACAATCGAAGTGACAAAACCTAATCTCGAAATACGCCAACCCAACATGTACCTTTGGAGACACCTGTAGTACTCCTTTATAATCACCCAGTTACGTTGTGACGTTTGGTAGCACCCAAAGTGTTCCTTCGGTAAACGGGAGTTGCATAATCTCATAGTTACAGGAACATGTATAAGTCATGAAGAAAGCAACAACAACATACTAAACGATCAAGTGCTAAGCTAACGGAATGGGTCAAGTCAATCACATCATTCTCCTAATGATGTGATCCCGTTAATCAAATGACAACTCTTTTGTCTATGGTTAGGAAACATAACCATCTTTGATAAACGAGCTAGTCAAGTAGAGGCATACTAGTGACACTATGTTTGTCTATGTATTCACACATGTATTATGTTTCCGGTTAATACAATTCTAGCATGAATAATAAACATTTATCATGATATAAGGAAATAAATAATAACTTTATTATTCCTCTAGGGCATATTTCCTTCAGTCTCCCACTTGCGCTAGAGTCAATAATCTAGTTCACATCATCATGTGATTTAACACCAATATTCATATCTGTATATGATTAACACCCAGAGTTCACATCGTTATGTGACCAACACCCAAAGGGTTTACTAGAGTCAATAATCTAGTTCACATTGCTATGTGATTAACACCCAAAGAGTACTAAGGTATGATCATGTTTTGCTCGTGAGAGAAGTTTTTAGTCAACGGGTCTGTCACATACAGAGCCGTATGTATTTTGCAAATACTCTATGTCTACAATGCTCTGCATGGAGCTACTCTAGCTAATTGCTCCCACTTTCAATATGTATCCAGATTGCGACTTAGAGTCATCTGGATCAGTGTAAAAGTTTGCACCGATGTAACTTTTACGACGAGCTCTTTTATCACCTACATAATCGAGAAACATCTCCTTAGTCCTCACTAAGGATATTCTTGACCGCTGTCCAGTGATCTACTATTAGATCACTATTGTACTCCCTTGCCAAACCAGGGCAGAGTATACAATAGGTCTGGTCCATAGCATGGCATACTTTTATAGAACCTATGACTGAATGTATAGGGAATGACTTTCATTCTTTTTCTATTTTCTGCCGTGGTCGGGATTTGAGCCTTACTCAATTTCATACCTTTGCAACACAGGCAAGAACTCTTTCTTTGACTGTTCCATTTTGAACTACTTCAAAATCTTGTCAAGGTATGTACTTATTGAAAATCTTATCAAGCGTCTTGATCTATCTCAATAGATCTTGATGCTCAATATGTAAGTAGCTTTACTGAGGTCTTTCTTTGAAAAACTCTTTTCAAACACTCCTTTATGCTTTGCAGAAAAATTCTACATCATTTCTGATCAACAATATGTCTTACACATATAATATCAGAAATGCTATAGTGCTCCCACTCACTTTCTTGTAAATACAGGCCTTTCCAAAAGTCTGTATAAAACCATATGCTTTGATCAACTCATCAAGGCGTATATTCCAACTCCGAGATGCTTGCACCAGTCCATTGATGGATCGCTGGAGCTTGCACATTTTTGTTAGCTTCTTTAGGATTGACAAAACCTTCTAGTTGCATCATATACAACTCTTCTTTAATAAATCCATTAAGGAATGCAGTTTTTTGACATCCATTTGCCAGATTTCATAAAATGTGGCAATTGCTAACATGATTCAGACAGACTTAAGCATCGATACGAGTGAGAAAATCTCATCGTATTCAACAACTTGAACTTGTCGAAAACCTTTTGCAACAAGTCGAGCTTTAGTAGATAGTAACACTACTATCAATGTCCGTCTTCCTCTTGAAAATCCATTTATTTAACATGGCTTGCTGATCATCGAGCAAGTCAATCAAAGTCCATACTTTGTTCTCATAGATGGATCTCATCTCAGATTTTATGGCCTCAAGCCATTTCGTGGAATCTGGGCTCATCATCGCTTCCTCATAGTCCGTAGGTTCGTCATGGTCTAGTAACATAACTTCCAGAATAGGATTACCGTACCACTCTGGTGCGGATCTTACTCTGTAAGACCTACGAGATTCGGTAGTAACTTAATCTGAAGTTTCACGATCATCATCATTAACTTCCTCACTAATTGGTGTAGTAGTCACAGGAACAGATTTCTGTGATGAACTACTTTCAATTTGGGAGAAGGTACAATTACCTCATCAAGTTCTACTTTCCTCCCACTCACTTCTTTCGAGAGAAACTCCTTCTCTAGAAAGGATCCATTCTTAGCAACGAATGTTTTGCCTTTGGATTTGTGATAGAAGGAGTACCCAACAGTTTCCTTTGGGTATTCTATGAAGACGCACTTCTCCGATTTGGGTTCGAGCTTATCACGTTGAAAACCTTTTTCATATAAGCATCGCAACTCCAAACTTTAAGAAACGACAGCTTAGGTTTACTTCTAAACCATAGTTCATACGATGTCGTCTCAACGGATTTAGATGGTGCCCTTTTAACGTGAATGCAACTGTCTCTAATGCATAACCCCAAAGCGATAATGGTAAATCAGTAAGAGACATCATAGATCGCATCATATCCAATAAAGTGCGGTTACAACTTTCGGACACACCATAATGTTGTGGTGTTCCAGGTGGCGTGAGCTGTGAAACCATTCCACATTGTTTTAATTGAAGATCAAACTCGTAACTTAAATATTCGTCTCCGCGATCAGATCGCAGAAACTTTATTTTCTTGTTACGATGATTTTTCCACTTCACTCTAAATTTTTTTGAATCTTTCAACTATTTCAGACTTATGTTTCATCAAGTAGATATACCTATATCTGCTCAAATCATCTTGTGAAGGTCAGAAAATAACGATACTTGCCACGAGCATCAACACTCATTGGATCACATACATCGGTATGTATTATTTCAGTAAGTCAGTAGCTCGTTCCATTGTTCCGGGGAACGGAGTTTTAGTCATCTTGCCCAAAAGGCATGGTTCGCAAGCATCAAATGATTCATAACCAAGTGATTTCGAAAATCCATCTTTATGGAGTTTCTTCATGCGCTTTACACCGATATGACCCAAACGGCAGTGCCACAAATAAGTTGCACTATCATTATTAACTTTGCATCTTTTGACATCAATATTATGAATATGTGTATCACTATGATCGAGATCCAACAAACTATTTTCATTGGGTGTATGACCATTGAAGGTTTTATTCATGCAAACAGAACAACAATTATTCTCTGACTTTAAATGAATAACCGTATTGCAATAAACATGATCAAATCATATTCATGATCAACGCAAACGCCAAATAACATTTATTTAGGTTTAACACTAATCCCGAAAGTATAGGGAGTGTGCGATGATGATCATATCAATCTTGGAACTACTTCCAACACTCATCGTCACTTCCCCTTCAACTAGTCTCTGTTTATTCTGTAACTCCTGTTTCGAGTTACTAATCTTAGCAACCGAACAAGTATCAAATACTCAGGGGCTACTATAAACACTAGTAAGGCACACATCAATAACCTGTATATCAAATATACCCTTGTTCACTTTGCCATCCTTCTTATCCACCAAATATTCAGGGCATTTCCGCTTCCAGTGATCATTTCCTTTGCAGTGTAAGCACTCAGTTTCAGGCTTTGGTCCAGCTTTGGTCTTCTTCACGGGAGTGACAACTTGTTTGCCATTCTACTTGAAGTTTCCCTTTCTTTCCCTTTGCCCTTTTCTTGAAACTAGTGGTCTTATCAATCATCAACACTTGATGCTCTTTCTTGATTTCTACCTTCGTTGATTTCAACATCACGAAGAGCTTGGGAATCACTTTCGTCATCTCTTGCATATTATAGTTCATCACGAAGTTCTACTAACTTGGTGATGGTGACTAGAGAATTCTGTCAATCACTATCTTATCTGGAAAATTAACTCCCACTTGATTCAAGCGATTGTAGAACCCAGACAATCTGAGCACATGCTCACTAGTTGAGCGATTCTCCTCCATCTTTTAGCTATAGAACTTGTTGGAGACTTCATATCTCTCAACTCGGGTATTTGCTTGAAATATTAACTTCAACTCCTGGAACATCTCATATGGTCCATGACGTTCAAAACATTTTTGAAGTCCCGATTCTAAGCCATAAAGCATGGTGCACAAAACTATCAAGTAGTCATCATATTGAGCTAGCCAAACGTTCATAACGTCTGCATCTGCTCCTGCAATAGGTCTGTCACCTAGCGGTGCATTAAGGACATAATTCTTATGTGTAGCAATGAGGATAAACCTCAGGTCACGGATCAAATCCGCATCATTGCTACTAACATCTTTCAACATAATTTTCTCTAGGAACATATCAAAATAAACATATGAAAGCAACAACGCAAGCTATTGATCTACAACATAATTTGTAAAATACTACCAGGACTAAGTTCATGATAAATTTAAGTTCAATTAATCATATTACTAAAGAACTCCCACTTAGATAGACATCCCTCTAATCCTCTAAGTGATTACATGATCCATATCAACTACACCATGTATGATCATTACGTGAGATGGAGTAGTTTCAACGGTGAACATCACTATGTTGATCATATCTACTATATGATTCACGCTCGACCTTTCGGTCTCCGTGTTCCGAGGCCATATCTGTATATGCTAGGCTCGTCAAGTATGACCTGAGTATTCCGCGTGTGCAACTGTTTTGCACCCGTTGTATTTGAACGTAGAGCCTATCACACCCGATCATCACGTGGTGTCTCAGCACGAAGAACTTTCGCAATGGTGCATACTCAGGGAGAACACTTCTTGATTATTAAGTGAGAGATCATCTTAAAATTCTACCGTCAATTAAAGCAAGATAAGATGCATAACAGATAAACATCATATGCAATCAAAATATGTGACATGATATGGCCATGATCATCTTGCGCCTTTGATCTATCTCCAAAGTACTGTCATGATCTCTATCGTTACCGGCACGGCACCATGATCTTCATCATCTTGATCTATATCAATGTGTCGTCACATGGTCGTCTCGCCAACTATTGCTCTTGCAACTATTGCTATCGCATAGCGATAAAGTAAACCAATTATTTGGCACTTGCATCTTATGCAACAAAGAGACAACCATAGGGCTTCTGCCAGTTGCCGACAAAACATGATCATTTCATACAACAACTTATATCTCATCACGTCTTGACCATATCACATCACAACATGCCCTGCAAAAACAAGTTAGACGTCCTCTACTTTGTTGTTGCAAGTTTTACGTGGCTGCTACGGGCTTAGCAAGAACCGTTCTTACCTACGCATCAAAAACCACAACGATAGTTTGTCAAGTTGGTGTTGTTTTAACCTTCGCAAGGACCGGGCGTAGCCACACTCGGTTCAACTAAAGTGAGAGAGACAGACACCCGCCAGCCACCTTTAAGCACAAGTGCTCGTAACGGTGAAACCAGTCTCGCGTAAGTGTACGCGTAATGTTGATCCGGGCCGCTTCATCTCACAATACCGCGGAACCAAAGTATGACATGCTGGTAAGCAGTATGACTTGTATCGCCCACAACTCACTTGTGTTCTACTCGTGCATATAACATCAACCCATAAAACCTAGGCTCGGATGCCACTGTTGGAGAACGTAGTAATTTAAAAAAAAATCCTACGCACACGCAAGATCATGGTGATGCATAGCAACGAGAGGGGAGAGTGTTCTCCACGTACCCTCGTAGACCGTAAGTGGAAGCGTTATGACAACGCGGTTGATGTAGTTGTACGTCTTCATGATCCAACCGATCCAAGTACCGAACGTACGGCACCTCCGAGTTCAGCACACGTTCAGCTCGATGACGATCCCCGAGCTCCGATCCAGCAAAGCTTCGGGAATGAGTTCCGTCAGCACGACGGTGTGGTGATGATGATGATGCTCTACCGGCGCAGGGCTTCGCCTAAACTCCGCGACGATATGACCGAGGTGGAATATGGTGGAGGGGGGCACCGCACACGGCTAAGGAACGATCCGTAGATCAACTTGTGTTTCATGGGGTGCCCCCCTGCCCCCGTATATAAAGGAGGGAGGGGGAGATGCGGCCGGCCTAGGAGGGGGCGCACCAAGGGGAGTCCTACTCCCACCGGGAGTAGGACTCCCTCCTTCCTTGTTGGAGTAGGAGAAGTGGAAAGAGGGGGAGAGGGAAAAGGAAAAGGGGGCTGCCCCCCTTGTCCAATTCGGACCAGAGGGGGGGCGCAGGCCTCTTTCCTTTTGGCCTCTCTCCTCTATTCCCGTATAGCCCAATAAGGCCCATATACTCCCCGGCGAATTCCCGTAACTCTCCGGTACTCCGGAAAATACCCGAATCACTTGGAACCTTTCCGAACTCCGAATATAGTCGTCCAATATATCGATCTTTACGTCTCGACCATTTCGAGACTCCTCGTCATGTCCCTGATCTCATCCGGGACTCCGAACTCCTTAGGTACATCAAAACTCATAAACTCATAATATAACTGTCATCGTAACGTTAAGCGTGCGGACCCTACGGGTTCGAGAACTATGTAGACATGACCTAGAACTATTCTCGGTCAATAACCAATAGCAGAACCTGGATGCCCATATTGGTTCCTACATATTGTACAAAGATCTTTATCGGTCAAACCGCATAACAACATACGTTGTTCCCTTTGTCATCGGTATGTTACTTGCCCGAGATTTGATCGTCGGTATCCAATACCTAGTTCAATCTCGTTACCGGCAAGTCTCTTTACTCGTTACGTAATGCATCATTCCGTAACTAACTCATTAGCTACATTGCTTGCAAAGCTTATAGTGATGTGCATTACCGAGAGGGCCCAGAGATACCTCTCCGACAATCGGAATGACAAAACCTAATCTCGAAATACGCCAACCCAACATGTACCTTTGGAGACACCTGTAGTACTCCTTTATAATCACCCAGTTACGTTGTGACGTTTGGTAGCACCCAAAGTGTTCCTCCGGTAAACGGGAGTTGCATAATCTCATAGTTACAGGAACATGTATAAGTCATGAAGAAAGCAACAGCAACATACTAAACGATCAAGTGCTAGGCTAACGGAATGGGTCAAGTCAATCACATCATTCTCCTAATGATATGATCCCGTTAATCAAATGACAACTCTTTTGTCTATGGTTAGGAAACATAACCATCTTTGACAAACGAGCTAGTCAAGTAGAGGCATACTAGTGACACTATGTTTGTCTATGTATTCACACATGTATTATGTTTCCGGTTAATACAATTCTAGCATGAATAATAAACATTTATCATGATATAAGGAAATAAATAATAACTTTATTATTGCCTCCAGGGCATATTTCCTTCAGGTTTAGATGCCTTCGTAATTGACGAGAATGCCTGCTTTCACTGAAAGCACATCGCAGAAAGGTCTGAAATAAATTTAGAAATATGCAAGCACTAGAACTCTGGTGGGCCATTGGCTGCAATGATCGCTGAAAGGCCTGGGATATCACTGTCTTCCTAACTATCCAACCACAAGTCGGTTCGTAGTCATCCTAGTGACCTAGAAGGGCGTGCGTCCACATATGGTTCAAAATTATTGCCCACCTTCATAGTTGTTTAATATGATTATGAAGGGCTGCTCATGTATTTACACAGGGCAAGGCAGTACGCACTAACCACACCAGCTTATTAGTGATGGTTCCTAGTTTTTCCCAAATTTTTAAATAACATGTTATCTTAGTGCTATAGCTTTTGGAGGGGCATCACTCTAACGTACAATTCAGCGGCTTTAGCCTGCTATCTCAGCGGCTTTAGCTCAAAACCCCGGCGGTAATGATCAAGCTGGATATCTCAAAGGCGTTCGATTCGGTCCAATGGCCCTTCCTCATAGAGGTCCTGCAAGCAATGGGTTTTGGGCGCCGATGGAGGAATTGGATCTGTGGAATCTTGGCTACTTCCTCCACATGAATATTGGTTAATGGCACACCGGGAAGGCCGATCCTAAACTGCATTGGGCTGAGGCAAGGAGACCCAATTTCCCCTATGCTCTTTATCATGGTCATGGAAACGCTGCAACGTATGTTCGAGCCGGCGACGAAGAGGGTACTGTTGACACCACTTGCGAGCGTGGGAATGAAGCACAAGCTATCAATGTACGCGAATGACGTCATGTTGTTCGTTCGGCCATTGGAGGAAGATCTCCAGGCTTGTGTCTCACTCTTAAATCTCTTTGGAGAGGCATCGGGTATGCGTATTAACATGGCCAAGAGTGCAGCTTATCCAATTCGATGTACGACAGATATTATGGACAGGGTGGAGAGGATTACACAGTGTGGAGCAGGCACTTTTCCATGCAAATACTTAGGCTTGCCGCTCACCATACGGAAACAATCTGCGACGCAGCTGGCCGACCCGGTGGATCAACTGGCAAATGCACTTCCCAGATGGAAAGCTTCAAAAATGCCACGGAGTGGGAGGATGCTGCTAATCAAGTCTGTGCTATGTGCGATTCCGCTACATGCAATGCTTGCACTCGACTTGCAGCAGAAGACGATCAAGGCCATGAACAAGATATGTTGCGGTTTTCTCTGGTGTGCCGAGGCCCAGGCCAGTGGAGGGCACTGCGATGTGGCATGGGAGCAGGTTTGCATGCCTATGTGGGCTGGTGGACTCGGGATCCCGAACTTAAAATGGATGAATGTGGCGATGCAAACCCGGTGGCCATGGTTACAGAAAGCTAACGGTTTACGGCCGTGGGTGGAGTTCAAGATCAAGGTGCCCGAGGCTTCAAAGCAAATCTGTCGCGAGGCTATGTGGACGACAATAGGAAGCGGCACGGACACGCTATTCTGGGAGGATAAATGGATAGATGGGGAGAGGATTCAGGATATCACCCCGCAGCTTTATGCCATGGTGAGAAACCGGACGAGGTTAAGCTGTACAGTAGCCCAAGCCTTGCATAGCCACGGGTGGGGCGAGAGATGTCGGGCCGGAGATGTCCGCGGAGGTGCTAAACGAATACATGCAATTATGGACGAGATTAGTGAAGGTGGAGATGGATCAAGGCGAGCGGGACCTGGTGACGTGGTCTTGGAGCAGGAATGGGGAGCTCACTACAAAATCTGCCTACGATGCCAAATTTTGGGGACGGCAAGTAGCGCCAACAGCGGAGTTCACCTGGAAGGCCAAGGCACCAATGAGATGTCGATTCTTCATGTGGTTGCCCACCCGGGACAGATGCTGGATGTCCGACCGGCTCGCCAGACGAGGGTTGGATCATTAGGATCGCTACCCTCTTTGTGACTAGTAGGAGGAAACCATGAGACACATTATGCTGCACTGCGTATTCGCGAGAGAGGTTTGGACGGCAGTCTTGCTCTCCATGGGCAATCCGGATTGGATCCCCACGACTGAGCAGAACATGACCGAATGGTGTGCGGATAAGGGAGGCGCAACAAGGCAAAGCCGAAGCAAAGCGGCCATTCTAACTGTCATGTGGGAAATATGGAAACACAGCAATGTGATAGTCTTCGATGGGGCTTCACCATCCAAAAACGTTGTGCTGCTTCGGATAAGCAGCGAGGGGCGAGCGTGGAAGAAGGTAGGGTTGCTGAGAGGAACCACGGACGACTTCTTCCATGTGGTGGAACGGTGGGCTAGGCCAGAAGCAACAACCTAGGCTATGTATAGGTGGTGGAGTTTCGGGTGGTGTGGTGTGCATGTAAAATCCATGTAAACACTGATGTGGAGGGGATCTTTACCCCACTCCCCTCTCTTTATAATATAGTACGCACACTAGTGTGTATTCGAGAAATAAGCGTGCTATCTCAGGGACTCAGGGATATATCAATGCTATAACGTTTGGAGGGGTATCCCGCTAATTACAACATGCACAATGTAGTGGCTTTAGCACGAGCGATGGAGTGAGGCTTTTGGCTCTTGGCCTCCATGGAGACCAAAATTTCTACAAGAGAAAAAAGAATCAAAAATCAACTTTTTAAGTTTTAAAAAATTCAGAAAACAAATAATAAGTACTTATAGATGTATACTAGAGGTGTGCAAAATTTCATTATAAAATACGTTTTGATATGAGTTGTACGAAAGAAAATCATGTACATATATTTAGCTAGTACATATCCATAAGTATGTGTGTAATTTTTCCAGGTCCTTGTTAAACATAAAGTTCTGATTTTTTTTTTTAAATGCAGGCTTCATGGGGCTCGAGCTCCATTAGCAATCTCCACTTTAGCGCGCTATAGAGCCATTTAGCGCACAACTGAGGCTCCGCTAGTTACAATATCACGCTATTGAATAATCTGGTTACTTGGAAGTAGACAGCCGTGTTTAATTCTAACAGTTATCTTGACGAGTCACTCTCAAAGCATACAAATGTTGACTTGTTTAATATGGTGGTTGATGCTCTTGCGGTTATCCTGGACAAGGCCAAGGCTGCTGGTCATATTCGTGGGATCACCCCTCACCTAACCGGTGGCACTGACATCTTCCTGCTCCAGTACGCTGACGACACCATCATCATGGTCGAAGGCTCGGATGCGGACATCGCTACTCTGAAATTCCTCCTCCTCTGCTTCCAGCAAATGTCTGGTCTCAAGATCAACTTCGACAAAAGCGATGTGATGGTGATGGGCTACTCTCCGGCTGAGGCCCTCGGCATTGCCAACCGCCTCAACTGCCGCCTGGGCTCCTTTCCAACGATATACTTGGGAACGCCCATTAGTGACTCCCGGCTCACTGTGGCAGACCTTCGCCCTACGGTCTCCAAGTTGCAAACGCGAATGGAGCCGTGGCAAGGTCGTTGGCTCTCGAAGGCGGCCCGGACAATCCCCATCAACTCCTCGCTCTTTAGTCTCCTCATATTCCTTACGAGCTTCTACAGTGTCCACAAGACCCTCCATCACGAGATTGCTATAATTCAATCTCGCTTCTATTGGGCGGGAGACAATAACAGGCAGAAGTATCATATGGTTAGTTGGCCCGACATCTGCAAACCTCGGGACCAGGGAGGCCTTGGCATCATGTGCTCTAAGCGCATGAACATTGCCCTCCTTTCCCACTGGCTCTGGCGCATCTCTCAGGGACATGGCGGTCTGTGGTTAGACATCATCCGGAATAAATACCTGTGTGGTCAACCCTTGGCCTTCTGCCAGCGGTCGGGCGGGTCCCAGTTCTGGCAGTCGGTCATCCAACTGCTTCCCGTCCTCCGCATTGGGACCTCCATCTCGGTTGGTTCCGGAGCGGCGACCTTGTTCTGGTTTGACCGCTGGGCTGGGGACGCCCCCTTCGCTGCCCGCTTTCCCGACCTCTTCTCCATCGCAGTCGCCCCTACAATCTCAGTTCAGCAGGCCCTTATTAACTTAGGGCGCCTCGCGTTCCGGAGGCCATTTGGGCCTCCAGAAGCGGGCGCCTGGCATGAGTTGCTTGATTGTATTGCGCTCCATGAACCGACTGTCGATGTTAGCCCGGATGAGGTTCAGTGGCACCTTGAGCGTTCGGGACAATTCTCCACCAAGTCCCTCTATGCGGCTATCGCCCCCTCCTGCGCCCCTCCCACCCCCCCCCC
>NC_041385.1:54996627-55000584 GCF_002162155.2 Triticum dicoccoides
CATGTGGCAGTGGATCCACGGTCGGCTTCCATCGGGTGTTGAGGTCCGCAAGCGCAATGGCCCGGGATCTGGCATCTGCCCCCTTTGTGATTCCCGCGAAGACTCGAACCACATTTTCTTCTCCTGTGTGTCTGCGCAGTTCGCCTGGAGCTGCTTTAGGGAGGCAATTGGCGGGAATTGGTGCCACTCCAACTTCCCCGACCTCCTCGCCGAACTACAGGCCTCCCCGCCTCCATCTCGCCACATTAGGTGGCTTGAGACTGGGGTTCTCGCGTGGACACTTTGGACCATTCGCAATAAACTTGTGATTCAGCGCTCCCCTCTCTGACGCTTTACTGACGCCCTCTACAATGTCTGGTTACTTGCAGCTCTGGTGACCGCTTAGCCGCCCTCGGGACCAGGACGCCATCTCCGCCTTCATCGCCGACCTCCGCTCGATGGCCGTCCGTCTGTCGCCGCCCCCTCCGCCGCCTCCTCCTGAGCCTGATTAGTCGTGTGTTGCTATCCAGCTCTGGCTACGGCCTTGGCCCTGGCTGAGCTGTCTTTTTATGTTGTGTTACGTTTCTGGGCTTGTTGAGCTGTGCCCTCAGCAGAACCTCTCGACCTTATTTGTGCGACTTGGGTGTGTGTGTTGAACTAGTCTTGTATGTGCTCCTGACGGTTTGCTTTATTTATAAAGCGGGGCGAAAGCCTTTTTCAGTAATGTTGACTCGTGGCGTGACAAAACGTATACCAACTGAGTGAGAAGATCTCATCTTGGAGACTAAACATGGACAAACGATTGTGGTGGTAAATTGACGTCGACGAGTGCAAGCTAGAGACAACCAAACGCTAGTAGAGACCGTCGTTTCAAGGTGAGACTTGTATAGGATCTGACCTTTAGATGAGATCATAGGATCAACACCAAAATTTCATATTTAGACAATTCAAAAAATTCTGATTTTTTTGATAACATACCTGCAAGGTATGTTTACAACTAAAAAAATCAGCTTCAAACTCGGTCTACAGTAAGAGATTAAAAAAAAGACAAATTCGACTATGATATCTAGAGATATCCTAAAGCTAGATCTCATGCAATTCTCCCCGGTTTCAATTGGTCTTTTCTCTGGTATCTTGTTTGCTGTGCATTACTAGTTCACTGCATCCAAGGACAATATGAAAGCTGCAGCGCAGAACTGTCTCCCGAATAGGCTAGGCTACCTGTGACTGAGACGGATCTACGTTTACATATAGGATCACTCTTATTATTACCATCTGTCGTAGCTTCACGTTAAAAGCAAAAGGTTAATTTTGATTTTCTAAAGAGAAAGTGTACTTTTAATTGATGGGGCGTTTTGGCTCCCGTGCTAAGATGAGCCAGAGAGTGAACAGTAAAATCGCAGAAAATACTAGAAATTTTCAGAAATCCCAAAAAGAAATTGTAGTGGAAGATGTGTGAGTTCACGATGTCCGTGCAAAAATTCAGCGCATTTGAATATCTGACAAGCTCTAAGCAAAGCAGACAAACTTGGGGTCTATGGAAAAAAAATACTATTTTGCTGTTCGGAGCTGATTTTTTTTTGGCTGAGAGCTACTCAGATGTCCGAATGAGCTGAAACTTGGCACGTACATCACGCACTCAAGCATCTTTCTCCACAATTTTTTTTGGATTTTTTCTAAAAAAATTCTACTATTTTATTTGAATTTACCGTTCACATGGTGTAGATGAGCCCGGGAACCGAATTGGATATTCAACTTTTAGTCCCTAAACTTGAAAACTGGAAAAGTTGTAGTTCCATCTCTTGAAATCGGACAAGTTCAGTCCCTTATGTCGGCTGACCCGGTTACTTCTACCCCACAAATTTAGATCAATCCTATCTAATTAAGCTTTTTGGTTTTGGGAGTAATATTCACTACATAAGAGCATCTCTAGGCCCTCAAACGACCCCTCAAACCATAACTCCTTATATTTTGAAGAGTTAAATAAAACTGTTCCTAGCCAAACTCTTAACTCAACTCCCTAAAACATGTTTCACTCTAATTTATTTCAAACATATATTGAAACTACTCGATTGAAACAAAAATTTAAACAATGATGGGAAAATTCGATACATTGTATAACATCAACATAAACTACTCGATTCGAACTTAAACTAAATAGAACTAATCTTCTTTGGCCAGGATTTGCTCCCTATCCACGTCGCCTACCTGGAGCCTCCGAATCGGAGTCACTCAATAAAACATCGATCACTACCGTTCCATCCTCATCGTCGAGCCCCCACCGGACAGTCTAGCTTCATTGGTGATATTCTTGTAGAGCTCGTAGACTCCGAGCTCCTCAACGATGAGCACCAGATGATTTGCTTGGAGATCAGACATATATGCCTCATCGGTGCGTGCGGCCTAGACTGCTCAAAGGCCTCCTGATTCTCGGGGATCGACGGCGATGAATTACGAGACAACGCCACTGCTGAGAGGAAATTTTGTCTCCTTCTGGCTGCCATGGAGGCGGACCGTCACCGCATCATAAGTGTGAAGCACCTACTTTGCCGACTAGGGACAGCCAATCCAGTGCCGCTTCCTCGTGTCCCAATTGTTAATCTATGATACCCACGTCCCCCACGGGGGCACGGCGTGGTACTTCTTCTTCTTCAGTTGTAGCGGCAGGTCAGACATGTATCTCGAGCTTCGTACGCTGATGCGTGCTAAGGTGGCTCCGCGGGTCCGTTGTGAACACAGTGCCGATCCGTCGGTGGCGACTTCTAATTGTTGGATCCGACCATTTGGGGTAACCAGGGACAGTGGCTGATTGGAAGAGGGCTGGAGGGAGACGGGGTCTGCAGCGCGGGCGGCGGTGCCAAAGAGGGCAGTGGGGTGGCTTTGGGCGGCAGCGGCGTCTCTGCGCTATGAGCATGAGGAGGGGCAGCATGGGGGAAATGGCCAACATTATCCCGAGACTTGGTTGCGCCACTCAAGTATAAGCATCACTACATCACCCGACACATTGCTTCATTTTTTTCAGGAGTTAAACTGAATAAAGGTTTGGCTAAGTCTGGTTTAACTCTGAAAAATTTAAGGACTTGTATGGTTTTCATAGATCGTTAGAGACACTCAAACTATACTTTAGTAGTTACTTCATTCACGCAAACCTCCACACGAACGGGCGTATTTGGGATGTAATTGCTACAGATTACAACTTAAGATTTTGACGATGAATAAACCTTGAATACAACTTGTGCATTTGTTATTTTTAAACGGAAGGCATCTAGCCCAGCTTCATAAAATAAAGCAATCATCCATAACAATGTTCTAAATGCACACCACAAACACTGGGAGATCCTGCTGGCAACCCTATCCTAAGTCAGCTGCGGCCTCTACCCCTCTTCATACTTTTATTTTTCAAAAATTCTTCTTGTCTATTAATAAGATATAATAGTGGTACACAGATACACATACGTAAAACAATATATAACTAGGTGGATAGACCACCTACCGACTACAAGAACTGTAACAAGCCGAAGGTGCGTCGTCATCATCTCTCCTCCCTCACCGGGCCAGGAAAACCTTATTGTAGTTGACAGTCAGGAAGTCGTTATACTAAGATCCCAAACATCATGCATACTAGAGCAGCAACCGTCACCGATGAAGAAAAACATAGATCAGAAGGATTGTACAAACGCACCAACAACCATTAGCTTCAGATAAATCCAAATGGATCTGCGGGAGACAAACACCTTCCGAATCTTCCAGATCCGGCGAAGACCAAAAAGGACTAGATCCAAGAAGACTCGCATGAGAAACATCCCTACGTGCCCTCGGCAGGCCTAGACGCAACGCCAAAATGGGGATATGGCGGGGAGGACATTATTATGACTCTAGGATGTCATCGCCTCGACGAGGACACCGAGGGACCTAGCACTACATCCATGGCCGAAGCACCAACGACTTTATAACCCTAACTACGGGGAAGAATCCGAA
>NC_041385.1:55000987-55004965 GCF_002162155.2 Triticum dicoccoides
TGTTAGTATTTGGAAGAGAGGGGAAGCAGACGATGTGAAACGAGGAGGTGCAAAGGGCAAGTCAGCTAGCTGCTAGGGTTATGTTTTTTGGCAAACGAACGGCGGTAACTATGATCCCTATCTCCCTCCCCATATTGTGGTAGTTGTATAGAAAAAAATGAGCCATGATATTCCACCATGCATAGGTATCTCGTGCATGTATCCACCGCTCATCATTGCTTTGAGATTCGTGTTGTGTGTTTTTTAGTTTGTAACAAAGATTTGTTTTGTTTCATAATTTCACACAATTTACAGCGGGTCCTTTTTCTCTTGTCGAAGTGAATCATAATGTTTTATTCTGTACCATAAACAAGTGCACCCTTATTTGTTGATACACAATGAGACATTATGATGCACTTGCAATAAGAAAATAAAACCCAGCAAAACATCATGTAATGTTTGAAACAAGACAAATTCTGTCAAAACTCAAAAGATCCCTTGGGACAACAATGGTCCTATCGAGTCTATCAAATTATACACCGTGTTTCAGTTGTCTTGCTCACATGCATGCATATTACCGAAATACTTTAGTTGAAGGAAACTAGTACAAGTTCCCTCAACTACAAATATTTCGGTACATAGATAGTATGATTATTACCGTGCCGTGGATAGTCAAAACTTGCAGAGACGTACGTGGTGTGGAGGTGGGACGTCTACTTCTCCGGCGTGATTGAATACCACGATCGGTCGCAGGAGAAGGCTGTTATGGCCTATTCACCGGTAGCTACGAGGAGAAGAACAACCTGCTGCACGATTGAGACAGTGACAACGTTAACACACGTATGCCAATTGAACACGAAGAGCTCATCCATTTGGAAGACTAGACCTGATTTGGACACACAAGCACAAATATTGCTCCAAGTTCAGTGCACCGCAGATATGTGTCGATGTATGCATATGCTTTTTCGCCTTCTACCCGGCTTGGCTGCTTATAAAGCAACAGAGCTTGTGATGCAAAACCTGATAGAGCAACCGAGCTCAGCATGGCAAACCTCGTGCAGGAGCTCATGCTAGAGACTCCACAGCGGGCATGGTTTCTGTTCCTGCTCCCCCTCCTCCTCTTGTCTCTGCATCACTGGTTCACCAGAAAGACAGGATCTACAGGGCAGCGCCTCCCGCCTTCGCCGCCGGCGCTACCCATCATCGGGCACCTGCACCTTGTTGGCGCCCTCCCACATGTCTCCCTTCGGAGCCTGGCCAGGAAGTACGGCCTGGACGTGATGCTCCTCCGCCTGGGCGCCGTGCGGACCCTCGTAGTGTCGTCGCCGCGCGCCGCCGAGGAGGTGCTTCGCACGAACGACCACGTCCTGGCATCGCGGCCCCCATCCTTCGTCCCCGACATCATCATGTACGGCTCGTCTGATATCGCCTTCGCGTCGTACGGCGAGTACTGGCGGCAGGCGAGGAAGCTCGTCACCACACACATGCTCAGCGTTAAGAAGGTGCAGTCTTTCCGCAGCGCCGCCATGGAGGAGGTACTGATTTCTAATGATCTTGCAATTTTCGCCGCTCGGACAGACTTTTCTTTCAATGACTTTGCAATCATCATTGTCACACTCATTTGGCCAATCGACAGTACTACATCAGACAAGAAACAAAGGAAAACAATGACTTCCATGTCTCTTGTAAAAAAAGGACTTCCATGTGTTCCATGTCTCTTGCAAAAGAAATGATGACTTCAAAGCTCGTCACGGGAATGATTTTCAGTTCTTGCCATTCGGTGCAGGACGAAGATATGCCCTGGTATAAACCTTGGAATCGCCAATGTTGAGCTTATGTTGGCAAACATCGTGAACCATTTTGACTGGGAACTTCTGATTGGGGTTGAGAGAAAAGATATTGATATGACAGAGGTGTTTGGGATAAGCATTCGTAGGAAGGAGAAACTATTGTTGATTCCAAAGTCACGCATATGAAATCGAGCTAAGCTAAAAATTTTGTGTTATCAGTGTATAACAGTGTTCTTGGGAAGAAGTTGTTATCAGGGAAAATGGTACCAATAAATAATGGCCAATTTTTCCAATATTGCTGTTTAGAACGTTGACAATCGTCAATGCACATTTTTTACCACTACTTTTATCATCACATACATATGAAATAAAAGAGAAAAAACATAATGCTGAAGTACTTTTGAAGTAAACTAGCATGGTTGCCTGCACAAATGCACGCGCAACATGCTTGCCGTCTATTGCTTTTGTGATTCACATTTCTTATTGTTATCTTATACAATATAACATCCATTGGGACAATACGAAATGAAAACTCACATGCTTAGTAGATCGTAAAAATCATATGCGTGAGTTCTGCCACAAGAACTCTAAATCATACCAATACCAAGGACAACAAATCTCTAAACTTGTAAACAGCTCTTGAAAAAAGAAAACCAGCACATATATCGTACACGCATCTATCATGAGACATATTTTCAGATTTAAAGTTGATTCACAGCTCGGGAAACAAAAACTAATGATACAATCTTCTATATCTAAATAGGAGCACCCCACTACTTGATTTCTCTTGACATGCAAGCAGGGGCGGAGGCAGTAGGGGGGCGAGCGGGGGCCAGACCCCCCCTATGGATCGGCCCCCCTCGACGAGATGTAGCGGGGGCTAGAACTAATATCAGCCTTAATTACTTCAGCCATTAGGATGGACTAGCACAAATTTATGGAGAAAATTTACAAGCAAAGTGGTGGATTTTTGGGACGCGCTAGAAATGTGGTGGCAATCTTATGCTTGAACTTCAAATGTGGTGGTTTTTTGCAATTCACTCCGATTACTATTGGTCGCATGTTTTGAGTACTAACAATTCTAAGTGCAGGAAGAAAATTTGTCTTGACAGTATTGAGATCCTCAAGCCATGAAACATAATGACTTATCTCCTCGCGGTTTAGTTCAGCTCCGGGACAGTATTAGGTCCTGTCTATCAAGCACCGGACATGTTTGCTTGAATGGAAATAAGTTGTCAATAGAAATTAGTTGTCAACTATTTTTGAATAAATAATATCAAAGACATAAATATGGTTGAGAAACTCACATAATGATAGAACTGGAGGCGTCTGCACATCGACCCAGATGTCTCTATTACGTTTAATATCATCTTCCGGACGAATATCAAAGGTGATAACCATATCAGGCACAAATGCACAAGTCTTGTATAGTGCTTGCCAAGTTTTGCATTCAAAATAGGTGTACGTGTCTGCATTGTATACTTTGGCGTTGAAAGTATAACAATGCTCGGTTTTCAGGTAAACTCTCTTTACCTCCATAGTTTCCATAGCACTGAAACCTATCTTATCGAAGACAAAATTCTTGAATGGCAGGGGATGCTCTAGTAGAATAGTGAAAATTAAAAATTATAAGTTCAAGCAAATGAAGAATATATAAGTCATGCTTAATTACGAAAAAAGACTTGTCGTTGTGACTTACTATATCGAATTCGAAGGTCTCATCCAGCTAGATGCCGAATCGCCTATCATCAACAAGGAAATTTATGTTGCACAGACCGCGCTGCTCTTCACAGTATTCGCACATAATGAAATCTTTTTCGTCGTCAGACGACATTTCCTATGTTCATATAGGTGAAACATTAAACGCTTACTAATTCTATTAATTCAACTAATTGAACTACTTCTATTAATTCAACTAGTTCTGTTAATTCAACTAATTCAACTAAGCATTTACTAAAAATAAATTTGTTCTATTAATATTTTCTTACTAAAATAAACTAGTTATATTAATTCAACTAATTAATTCAACTAGAAATTTACTAAAAACAAACTACTTCTATTAATTTACTTACTAAAATATATAAATTAGCCATATATAGTAATATTTTAATTAGATCATCAAATCTCATATACCTAAATTTTTCTTACTAAAAATAAACAAGTTCTATTAATTCAACTAGTTCAACTAAGCATTTACTAAAAGATAAAC
>NC_041385.1:55005319-55008732 GCF_002162155.2 Triticum dicoccoides
TGAGACAGCGACGCGACGAGGACGACGCGATCGACGACGGGCGGCGGGCTGGCGATCGACGGCACGATCGAGACGTCGGCGACGTAGTATGGGGCGGCGACGACGGGCGGCGGGCGGCGACGGCGCGCGGCGGGGGCGACGAGGGCGGCGGGGGCGGCGAGGGCGGCGGGGACGACTGCGTGGCGGCGGCGGCGATGTCGCGCGACAAGAAGTGGTTGAAACTGATTTTTTCGTAAGTGCCATATATATAGGAGAGACCTTTAGTACCGGGTAGAGCCACCAACTGGTACTAAAGGCCAATTTTGGCCAGGCTAAGCGGCGGGAAACGGCCGCCTTTAGTACCGGTTCGTTATCCCAACCGGTACCAAAGGCCAACCCATTAGTATCGGTTGGAGCCACCAACCGGTACTAATGGTTGTGCGCTGCCATCCGCGGTGCACTATGTTTAATCCCACCTCGCCGAGCGAAGGGCAGCCGCACTGGTTCATAAACCCAGCCGCGGATGCTCCTTTGAACTCCTCTATATAGCAGGCTTTTGGGCCTAACTAGGGCGCTGCCCTGTGAGCCTGCCGGCCCGCCTTGGCCTGAATTTGCACACCCTAGGTCAGGCAGGCCCACTGGACAGCGCCCCAACATTTTTTTGTATAGTTTTTTCTTTTCTGCATTATTTATTTTCTTATATTTATTTTTGAGTAATTTTTTTATATAGTTTTTCTTTTCTACTTTATTTTTTTCTTCTATTTGTTTCTGAGTATTTTTTTTAGTTTTGTCTTTTCTGTATTATTTATTTTCTTCTATTTATTTTTGAGTAGTTTTTATATAGTTTTTTATTTTCTGCTTTTTTTTCTTCTATTTACTTCTGAGTAGTTTTTTTTCTTTTTTTTCTTTTCTGCATTATTTATTTTCTTCTATTTATTTTTGAGTAATAATTTTATATAGTTTTTTCGTTTCTGTTTTATTTTTTTTCTTATATTTATTTCTGAGTAGTTTTTTAGTTTTGTTTTCTTTTCTGCATTATTTATTTTCTTTTATTTATTTTTGAGTAATTTTTTTATATAGTTTTTTCTTTTCTGCTTTATTTTTTCTTCTATTTATTTCTGAGTAGTTTTTTTTGGCTGTATTTAGTTTCTTTGTGAATATTTTTGTTTTAGCTCTCTAAACAAATTGGTAAATGATGACGTCGCTTTGAATGCTGCATACTGAACACAAAAAAGTCTGGAGTTCAAATAAGTTTAAAAAAATGAAGTGCCCGTGTAACAGATGAATTCTCGTCCGAAACTCGGATACTCCGAAAGAGATTGTCCGGTTTGTTATTGCCGTGACCCTCTCTACTCTTTCGCACATGCTATGCGCGGGTGAAACGATGATACCTTCAACATTTTCAGAGTTTGTTTTGTAGTGATTTTCAATTTCACGGTCATTTAGCTCTGATCTAAACAAATCGGTGACTGAAAAACAGCAAATGATGTCAGAACGTGTTGGAAATTGATGACGTCGCTTCGAATGTTGCATAATGCCAGCCCAAAAAATGTCTAGAGTTCAAATAAGTTTAAAAAAATGAAATGCCCGTGTAACAGATGAGTTGTCGTCCGAAACCCTGATACTTCAAAAGAGATTGTCATGTTTGTACACGAAGTGCGTCCGGTTTTGAGGTGAGTGGCGGCCGGCGGGGGAGGACCGGCGCGGGGGATTGAGGGGGAGACTGAGTGACTGGAGAGAATGAGGGCGTAAACATGTAAAAATATACATCAAAAATACATTGATTATCAATGATCTTTTTGTGTACAATCTGAATTGTCAATATGAGTCCTCACCGATTTAGAAACCGGTGAAGACTCATATTGAGTCCACAAATTATACCCATAGAGTTCAATGAAGACCAAATGCTTGTGATAGTTTGAGAAGTAACATACTTAAGGTGGTAAAAATCTTGCTAGGGGAGCGAGGTGGGACTAAAAATAGCCTGCCACAACCTCTTTAGTGCCGGTTCATGCCACGAACCGGTACTAAAGGTGCTGGCCGGGCCCCAGCATCTTTAGTACCGATTCGTGGCATGAACCGGTACTAAAGGTTCGCACTGAACCGGTACTAAAGGTTCGCACTGAGCCGGTACTAAAGATCTCCTCCCGTCTAGCCATTTGAACCGGCACTAATGGACACATTAGTGCCGGCTCAAATGCAAACCGGGACTAATGTGTCTCACATTTGACTCTTTTTCTACTAGTGCTTAATGTAAGTCATTGGTATGTGTTGTTCTACTACCCTCCTCGCTGCATGTCGTAACGACATATTCTACATAGCCTTTGAATTATCTATAGTTGCATCCTGCAATTTTAGTAGATTAATGAGCTTGGAAATGAGAAGATAGATCATTGTTTACTTTGCTACATTGAAATGCGTCAACCTAATATCACACAATACCAGCAAAAAAAAGTCACACAATACCAGTTTCCTTTTTCCCCATATCTCTTTAAATCATTACAAAATTTCCGCAGCAACGCGCGGGGTACCCTCTAGTTATACAAATAAGTAGAACATGCATCTACGATGGCACAAATTCCCAGATCTAAATTCGATCCCCTGGACCCTATGGAACAAGTTAAGATCAAAATTTGATCGTCTTTGTCCTCAACTTCGACTACGCCCTCTACTTCCTCAATATCACTATGTCTGGACACTCCGAAACCTAGAAGAAGGTTGCTGAGGATGCGGTTACGGCCGTCACGGCTTTGACTTGGGCAACTGGTGGGTATAATCGGTTATATGAATTAAATCAGCCAAAGAATTGCTAATTTATCCAACAACCACCACCGCCGCCTCTCTTAGTCTGCACGCAAGATCTTGGACACCGTTGACAGTAGGTGAGGGCATCCCCGGGCTAAGATATAGTGGAGGGGTGGAGAAGAAGGAAAGCTGCAATGAGCCCCGACGGCCATACGAGCAGAAGGAGGTACGCTTGTCAGGATCGCCATCGCAAGTCGCCTCTCTAGACTCATATTTATTCTCTCTATCTGTCCCATTATCATTATGCTATAACTGAAAAACAAGATCCTTTTTAACCAAAAAAAAATAGAAACATGACACAAATCTTAGAGCAACAACTGACGATGTATATATGGGTGGATGGTGTGTCCCCGTTATCCATGTACGGTAGAAAAATCATAGCGGATGAGTTAGCTAGCTTGGATAGGATATCTCCACCTAATACTTGGCTAGATTCGGCCCGGTTGCTGCAATCCCGAAGGGTGCAACCATTCTGATAAATGAATAAAGAAAGTTTGCAGTGCAAAAGAAAAAACAACCGACGATGAGTGTGTGTGGAACTGCGGACGAGGATGCTACATCGACGGGCTTTGGCTTTACGGACAGGTGTGGAGCTGTCAACTAATCATTGGATTAAGGTGAGGAAGGGG
>NC_041385.1:55008989-55024124 GCF_002162155.2 Triticum dicoccoides
TCATGTAAGAGTCTGTATGTTTAGCATTTTTGAACTGCGGACGGTGTATCTCTGTCAAAAATACTACATCTACAAGGCTTTACAGGTTGTTACGGACTCCTCCCAAATTTCATAAACATTGTCCCCCATAATTTTCATGGGGATGGGCCCCCTTCCCAGCTAACACCAAATCAAAAACTGTCACATAAAATCAATCCTTTAAACTCTTGTAAAAACCCGTATGTGTAGCATTGTTGGTATCTCTGTACATCCATGTGCGGTAGAAAAATCACTCTTGGACAAAAATCGAGCCTATCAAAACACACCGTGTTCCACTTGTCTTCCTCACACGCACGCACGGTCCTTTTATGGTGGGTAAATTTTCAGTGCCGTGGATGGTCAAAAAGCATGGAGTGCCGTGGTGCGCTTGGCCTCCTACTTCAACCGCACGATTGATTGAATTCCACGACGGGCGGGCGTGTAAATCCCTACGGATGAGGCGCTGGCTGGGCGAGCGACTGATTGAGAACGATTGTACGACGTGTTAATCCATCTGGAAGACAAAACGTGGACACTGGCTACTACATCACGCGCCAGCGCCAATATTGCTCCATGTTCAGTGCACCACAGATATGAATTCCACGACCGGCGCTAAGGAGGACCTGATGATGGCTACACGAGTGTGTGGCAGCGTACGTTAACAGACGTATACTGATTGAGTACGAAGCTAGAGCCCATTCATCTGGAAGACTAGATTTCCCGTGCAGACGTGTACGTTCACAGACACGGTTAGATCACCATCACCAATATCTCGCTGCAAGTTCATTGTCCTTTTTTACTTTGCCCGGCTGCTTATAAGCAACTGAGCTCCTCATTTCTCCGGGAGAGCTCCAGTCCAGAGTGAGTACTTACAGAGCCAATCACTCCAGACGTCGGTTCGCCATGTCGCATCTCCTGCAGAAACTTTTGCCAGAGATCCTGCCACGGGCATGGTTATTTCTCTTCCTCTTCTTCCTCGTCGTGTCTGTGCAGTACTGGATCACCGGAAAGTTCGGTGCAAAAAGGAGGCAGCGCCTCCCGCCTTCACCGCCGGCGCTGCCCATCATCGGGCACCTCCACCTCATCGGTTCCCTCCCCCACGTCTCCCTCCGCAGCCTAGCAAGGAAGCATGGCCCCGACGTGATGCTCCTTCGCCTGGGCGCCGTGCCCAACCTCGTTGTGTCCTCCTCACGCGCTGCGGAAGCAGTACTGCGCACTCACGACCACGTCTTTGCATCACGGCCCCACTCCGTCGTCTCTGACACCATCATGTATGGCTCGGCTGACATCGGCTTTGCCCCATACGGTGAGTACTGGCGGCAAGCAAGGAAGCTCGTCACCACACACATGCTGAGCGTTAAGAAGGTGCGGTCTTTCCGCGGCGCCGCTGCAGAGGAGGTACCGATTTTTAATTATCTTTAAATTTCCAGGTGCTGATAGCCTTTCTTTTAAGATCTTGCTCTCATTATTCTCGTACTGATTTGGACTCTCACTTATGTCAGAAACAAAATAACGGAAAGGACTTTCATGTAGTCCTCTGCTAACTGTTTCTCTCTCCGTCCGGGTTTATTAGTTTCGCTCATAGTTTGCATAGTTTGTGTTTAATTCTAAAATAAAATTAACTAATAGTAAAACATAGACTTGTATAAAAAATGATACCACGTGAAACTACTTTTGAATACGAATCAAACGGTAGTTGAATCTATATATGGTCCACCTTTGACCCAAAATATGAGGGAAACTTATATATTAACCTGGACCTATAAAGTACTACATATGTAAATGTTAGCTTCTCATACTTTACGACCCATGCTATTATAGGTCAGCATGGCGATGGCCAAGATCAACCAGGCAGCAGCTGCCGATGCTGCAGTAGACATGAGCGAGCTGCTCCACACATTCGCGAATGACATGGCATGCCGCATTGTGTCGGGGAAGTTCTTCTTGAAAGATGGTCAAAGCAAGTTGTTTCGGGAACTCATCAAGGATACCTCACGGCTGCTAGGCGGGTTCAATTTGGAGGAGTACTTCCCTGCAGTGGGTAGGGTAGGAGTGGTGAAGAAGGCGGTTTGTGCCAAGGCCGAAAGAGTGAGAAACAGATGGGCCGATCTGTTGGACAAGGTGATCGACGATCGTGTGAGCAAGCGCAATTCAACGTCTGATCACAAGGATGATGATTTTGTGGATATTATGTTGTCTGTCCAACATGAGTATGATCTCACAAGAGAGCACATGAAAGCTCTCCTGACCGTGAGTACAGATAATACCTTTCATACTAAACAAGTTGAATTGTATATATCTTTCATTGTCCTAATTACATGATATACGCAGGATGTATTTTTTGGTGCAATAGACACATCAGCTAACGCCCTCGAATTCACCTTGGCTGAGCTCATGAGGAAGCCACACCTGATGGTGAAGCTACAAGATGAGGTGAGGGGTATTGTACCCCAAGGACAAGAAATTATCAGTGAGACTGACATGAACAACATGACGTACCTAAGAGCAGTCATAAAAGAGTCGCTCCGGCTACATCCTCTTGCTCCTCTCCTTGCTCCGCACCTTGCCATGGCTGACTGCATCATCGATGGATACATAGTTCCTGCTGGGACGCGTGTGGTCATCAATGCTTGGGCCATTGGTAGGGATCCGAGCTCCTGGGAGTATGCGGAAGAGTTCATTCCTGAAAGATTTACAGATGAAGGCAGCAGCATGCATGTCAACTTCAAGGGGAATGATTTCCAATTCTTGCCGTTCGGAGCAGGACGGAGGATGTGCCCTGGTATGAACCTTGGGATCGCAAATGTGGAGCTTATGTTGGCAAACCTTGTGTGCCATTTTGACTGGCAACTTCCACTTGGGGTTGAGAGAAAAGACATTGATATGACAGAGGTGTTTGGGCTAACCGTTCATCGGAAGGAGAAACTATTGTTTATTCCAAAATCACGCATGTAGTCGCGAAAATAAAACAAAGCTAAATAGTGTGTTATATAGCATAATGCTTTTCTTTGTAAAGAAGGTGCTATCGGCAATAATGGTACAAATAAATAATGGCCAATTCTTCCTTCTTATAGCTACAAATATTGTTGTCAGATGTCAATGGAGAAGTTTGACTACTAGCGAAAATCTGCATCTGAACCCGGGCTCAGATGCACCCTAAATCTAAGCCACTCGGCCACATAAAGATTCACGTCACCACATGTATAACTGGTTGTACACCATCCGTATTGGATAGTAAAAAGAGAAATGAGTCAGTCATTAAAACTGGTAGTTGGCCCAACGGCAAGCACGGGACAGGAGTTCAGATCACGGCTCGGGTAAATTTCTGAGCCGTCCTAAGCTGGCACTGACTTACAGCAGTACACACATTCAACCTGCAATTCGAAATTAATCCCCAGCTCATGCTGGATTAAATATTTTTATTGGCTCATCAGTGAATTTCCTTATCGTCTGTTTTCATCCGAGATGCGCAAGGAGTCCATCTGGAGGTGCACTGCCCAGCCGTAACCTGCAAACACCATCTTTGCAATCAAATAAACTGAACTGAATAAAAACTCAGGTACCTAATCTATGGAAATCACGCCAATGCCGCTGTCATTAGTCGAATGCAAATCAGGTAACCTGATTCTTTCTGTTTAGAAACTGAACACAACCTATTCACTAATCGCGTGTAGCATCTAGTATATGCATGGATTCGGTGGTTTAGAACAACTTCTATGGAACAGGGAACGTTTTTACCTCTTGGTCAATCTCGGTGCTGCAAGGTTCACCATCCCCATGGATTTAATCAACGACGCGGGCGACGCTTTCTTCCTTGGCCGCACCAACCACATGCAAACAGCTGGAGCCGCCATTGGAATCAGCTCGAGCTGGGAATTGGAGTCCATGAGGTGGAACCAGTGCCAGGTTCACCGGATGCGGCTGCTCCATGTTCTCGTCGAACTCCTCCGCGGGAACCTACCAGTAGCCCACGCACCGCCGCCGCAGACGGCAAACAAAAATCAAATTGACAGCCATGTTCATGTACCGCAAGCAGGAAAATCATAGGATCCACAACAACCACAGCTCACATGTCCACGGGATCTAGTAAATGCTCTAATCCGTTTGTCTCCATCTGCGGCCGTCGGCTGGGTCACTCGCCGCCGCACCCAAGTGTCATCAGCTTCCTGTTCGTCGACTCGTTTTTTTGTTGACGAGCAGAGCAAACACCCTGGACCGGGCTCATCACGAAGCCGCCGTCCGGTGCCACGGCTCAGACCTATCACCTGTCCCGACGGATCCATCAATGCGCGATTTAAATAGACCTCCACTGCCACTGACACAACAAGACCGTTTTTCAGCATCCCTAGGCGTGATTCAATTTCTAGGATATTAGGTCACTTCCGCTTCAGTACAACCCCCTAAACACATGAAGGGCTGAGATTGATCCTATTTCAAATAAGCTTCCGTGCCTATGTGTGCTGTACGTAGAAATATGTACGCCTAACGGGCCACGGGCGACGCGTGCGGGCCAGCCCATTTAATCCTTCTCTTATTGGTTAAGGTCAAACAATTATGCAGGCAACATGATTCGAACTCGAAACCTCCTATACTAATACATAGCAAAGTAACCAAGCGAGACAACATACCGCTTGTGTCTAGATTCCATTTTTCTTCTTATTGTACAAAACGAGGTCGCATGCTTGGGCTCGCTCAACAGGCCCCGATGGCGTTTTCGGCCATGGATGTCGCACTTTTCCTTATCTATTTATTATATTGTCTTTCCTTTTTTCGTTATTTCATTTTTTTTCCTTTCTTGAGTTTAGTTATTTTCTCGTTCACAATTTTCAACAACTGTTGGGATTTTTTAGAATTTTCTATAAAATAGTTAATGTTTTTAATATTTTCAACAACTGTTTGCACGTTGCAACACGTCCGGTCATTTATCGGTCTTTTTTCATCGAGAAAACTTCAGAAAATACAAAACTTGTTGAAAACGAAAACAATCTACATGATGGCATGAATTGGTGATCCAAGGTGATGGAAAAAAATTGAGGCCATTTGACGGACTCAAAATACTAGGCGTTCAGAAATAGAGCCTTCTAGCCACCCGAACACTCCTTGTCTAAGATGGTTTTTGTTGTACATGAGAGGAATAATCGTAAATTTTTCTGCCAAGGGTGTGTGCCCATAGTACGCATTCATGCTTGGTTTGAATGAATCGGACATCGTTTGCATGTTGCGACACGTTTGGCCATTTATCGGCCTTTTTTCGACGAGAAAACTTCAGAAAATACAAAACTTGGCAAAAACGATGGAAAAAAGGGGCCATTTGACAGATGTAAAAAACAAGGTGTTCACAAACTGGCCCTTCTGGCCTACCCGAACACCCTCGGTCTAATATGGTTTTTTGTTGGACACGTGAGGAGTGACCCCAAATTTTGCCACCAAGGGTGTGTGTGCCCATTGTAGGCATTCATGCGTAGTTTGAATAAATTCGGGCACCGTCTGCACGTTGCGACTAATCCGACCATTTATTGACCTTTTTCACTGAGAAAACTCCAAAAAATACTAAACTTGTCAAAACGGAAACAACTTGGCAAGATGGCATGAATTGGTGATATAAGGTGATGGAAAAAAATTGACACCATCTGACAGATGTGAAAAATCAGGTGTTCACAAATAGACCCTTCTGGCCTACCCGAACACCCTCTGTTTAAATGGTTTTTTGTTGGGCATGTGAGGAATGACCCAAACTTTTGTCAGCAAGGGTGCATGCCCATGGTAGGCATCCATGCTTGGTTGAAAAAAAAATCAGGAAATAACGTAGGTTCGCAAAAAAACAAAAAAATCATTGAAAAACGAAGAAAAGGTCATATATTTGGAAAAAAGTTCATCAATACTGAAAATGAGTTCATAAAATTTGAAAATGTTTATCAATTTAAAAAAAGAAGTTCATCAATTTGAGAAAAAAATACAAAATTGAAAATTTTCACCAAGTTTGAAAAAAAGGTCATCGATTTTAAAAAGCTCATGATTTTTTCAAAAAGTTCCTGCAATTTGGAACAAAAATGTTCGGACAGATTGGAAAAGAAAAACAAAAAAGAAAAACGTGCACGAATTTGACTAAAACAGAAAAAAAGGAAAAAAGAAACTAAAACCCAAGAAAAACGAAAATAAATAAATAACCGACTAGCCGACAAGAAGTAAGAGTAAACAGGTATATTACCCAACGAAACGTAGGCTTCCCTTCCCAGTTGGTTAGCTTGAGTGCTTTTGAACCTTGAGGTTGCTGGTTCGAATCCCAATCCCACGTATGCATCCTTTTTTGAATTTTAGTGAAAAAAATGTAGCAAAAGGAAATTGTAAAATGGGCCGGCCCATGAGGGAGGGGAGGCGGACAGGATGTGCAAACGCGTATGCGTACGTCCCCAAACAAGACCCAGAGGTGGGTATACGTTTATCTGAAAAGACCATACTACCCTTATACGTTTTGTGAAGGGGGGTTGTACGGAAGCGGGTGTCAATCTGCTTTATGAGTAAAGTAAATATTAGATTTACTAAATCACATCTAGATGATTTTTAACTATGTCACGTCTAAGTTGTCTATCATAGGATTATAAGCTATAAGATTTGTGCAAACCTGTTTTTTTTCTTTTAGTTATTGCTGTATCTCACGTGTTGTGGTGTCGCTTTTTTGCGCTGCGCGCGATAGGTGTTCAGTGCGTGGCCACTAGTCCATTTGTTGTATATTGGTTTATAGCTTCTTTTTTTTTTCTTTTTCCTCGTGGACTGGGTATTCATTTTTACTTTTTCCTAGCATCGAAGGTATATGGATAAAACGAAATGTTGCTTTTCCTACCGGTGCAGTTGCTTTCCTTTTTTCATTGCTTGACATGCAACTACACATATTGTAATTGTATTTTATTATCTGTTTTTTGTTTTATTTTATTTTATATTTAGTTTTTTCTAGTTGGATTTTTTGTTGTTGTTGCAAGTCCACCATTAGTACATAATTGGGCCTGACCAATTTTGTGTCAGTTGCAACTTTACCTTCGATATGCAATTGGGCCCGGTCAATTTTTTGTCCCAGTTGCAAGTCCTCCCTCAATACACAACTAGGTGGTCGACCATTTTTCCTCCAATTGGAACTCCACCCTAGACATGCATTTGGGGGCTTCGCCTTTTTTCTTGTCCCAGTCGCAAGCCCGCCATCGACACACAACTGTGGCCCAATTCATTCTTGTCCTAGTTGCAAGTCCAACTACACCAATGACTCGCAACTAGAGTTGACTTTTTTCCCGGTTGCAAATCAATCATTGACTCGCAACTGGGTCATGCCTTTTTTTATCCTAGTTGCAAGTCCACCATCAACATGTAACTAGGACCTTAATTTTTTTGTCGCAATTTCAAGTCAACCATGGACTCATAACTGGGCCATACCCTTTTTTATCCTAGTTGCAAGTCAACTATTGACACGCAATTGTGCCTGACTTTTTTTTGCCGCAATTGCAAGTTCACCATTGACTCACAAGTAGAGTTGACTTTTTTGTCCCAGTTGCAAGTCATCCATCAACTCGCAACTAGGTCCGTTAGTTTTTGTTCTATTTACAAGTCAACCATTGACACGCAACTGGGACCTTGATCTTTTTTGTCACAGTTGCAAGTCAATCATTGACTCGCAACTTAGCCCGACCATTTTTTTCCAGTTGTAAGTCCATCATTGACATGCAACTGGACCCTTGATTGTTTTTTAGCCAAGTTGCAAGTCCATTCTTGAGTCACAACTGGCCAAAATTTTTTTTGACACAATTGCAAGTCCACTATCGACCCATAACTGGGCCCGACTTATTTTTATCTCAGTTGCAAGGCCATCATTGATATGCAACTGGACTATTGATTATTTGTTAGTTAAGTTGCAAGTCCATCCTTGACTCGCAACTGGTCTGATGTTTTTTTGACACAATTGCAAGTCCACCATCGACTCGCAACTAGGTCTGACCTTTTTGTTATCTCAATTATAAATCCACCATTGACTCACAACTGGGTCGACACTTTTTTGTCCCAATTGCAAGTCTACCATTAACATGCAACTGGGCTATTTGATTGTTTTCCATTTTCTTTTTCAAAAAGTCACAAGTTTTGAAAAATGTTCGTTATCTTTAAGAATTTTGTTTAATTTTTGAAAAAAGACTTTTCGTTTCATGAAAAAATTTATCGGCAATTTTTTGAACTATTTAATACCTTCGATTTTATAAATTTGTTATGCATGTTTAACTTTTTTTAAAATATAATGATAACATTTTTAGTTTCATCTTCTGATGTCTACTTTTTTCATACATGATGTACATTTTTTGTATATATCTGAAATTATTCAAGTTTTAAATAAAAACGGGCGGTGGAAAGAAAAACCTTTCATAACAGAGTTACAAAAAAGATACTAGCTTTCTGTACCAAGCATACTCTTATTTTTTTTAAGAACACAATCTAGTGCACACAACACACGTACACACTCGTGTGAGTAAGCAAATCGTACTTTTTCTAATACACGTACACTCATGTGAGTAAGCAAATATCGTGCGGGCGTGGGTTCATGGTGATGGGTAGATCTACGCAAGCGACGCCAGCTTCTGTGCTGCCTTGGGCAACCGAAAAAACAAAAATAACAAACAAAGAAAAAAAAACAGTTATGTCACATCTAGAAGAGTACTAGACATACCCAATAAATATAAACTCTAAATCCTACCGATAATACCAAGCAGCAGGATTAAAAATATCAACAAAATTTCATTAAAAATTTCAAAATTTTTGTGGGGTTTGAAATATTTTTAACCCTGACATTTTGAGCCAAATACAAACTAATTTCTTTAAATTTGGTTAAATCCAATGAAATTTGAAATCTTAAAATCCGATTTCTTTTTCAAAAGTTCTGATATTGTGGTGAGACCCGAAATTGTTTTGTTTACGAAATTAAAAACCTTGCCAAGGAGAACATATCACTAAACTTGTGAACATCTCTGAAAATAATTCAGCACATATATAGTCGACCAAGACACTAATTCAGCACATGTTTTAATTTATTTTTGATTCGCAGCATGACAATGGCACACATTTCCAGATCTAAATTTGATTGGCATGACACTATGAAACAAGTTTAGATCTAAACTTTTTGGGTCATAGGACATGAAAGGTTTTTTTTTTGAGGAATTGAGACTGTACATTATGTGCTGGCTTTTTCTTGGGACTTTCACAAATTTTTCCAATGGTAGCAAGATACATCCAGCCTAGAATTTCAACAAACCCATTAATTCTCAAAGCAACGTTTCATGCATGTGCGGATTAATGTACAAACGTACTCCCTCCGTTCCGATTTACTCGTCGTGGTTTTAGTTCAAATTTCAACTAAAACCACGACGAGTAAACCGGAACGGAGGGAGTATATATCATCAATCAACCGACACAAACTTATTCATCGGGCCCAAACGATTTCAAGTAATCCTCCCAATCACGAGCATGCAACGCTCGAGGAGAAGGGCACGAGGCTGAACTTGGTGGCCGACGCGTAGTTGAAGTTGATCTTGTCGCCGTAGTACACCGGGGAGCCGTTGTTGAGGGTGCCGAGCTTGCCGTCGGTGTCCGGACGGAAGACGTTGGGGTCCACGGGCTCGGAGGATTTGAACCCGGGGGCAAGCAGCTTGACATCCGTCTGTGTGCAGATGCACTTGTTCTCCACCTCCACGGCGTACTCCGGGTTCCCTCCGTCGTTCTTCCCCGTGGCGGTCTGGGTCACGTGGAGGTCCGATAGGGTGCACTCCCGAAACTCCGCATTGCCTTTACCAACACCAACAACAAAAAGAAGAAGAAATCGATCAAAATCGACATGAGAAAATTAGATTCGTCCGATTTGGATTCGGAGAGTGGATCAACGAATTGAATACCTCTGCTGCAGAGGCCGAAGAGCATCAGCATCGCGAAGATCCTCATCATCTTGGCCTCCATTTTTTTCTCTCCTAGTTTTGCTGTACGTGTGTGTTGTGCTTGTTGTAATGCAATTCTGCATCTTGCTCTGCCGTCTATTTGTAGGCCTAGATGGAGCAGTTTTATGGTGCGGTGCGTTGATTACGCCCTATTTACCTTTGTATATATAACGCTTCTGATTGTTATTACGATTCCAAAATTAAGGAGGTGTATCTCTACTCCTAATGTCTGAGTTGGTAGGATTGCGTCCACGGTTTACTTTCGTCTGGTTTATTTTCGTCTGGTTTATTTTCGTCCAGTTTATTTTCGTCTCACATCCCACCACCATATCTCATCAAGTTGTTTTTTTTACCTTCACAATAAAAACTTTCCTAACCTTTCCAAAGTTTCCTAACTAGACACGTTATAAACGGGAAGGAACTGATAGCACGTTACCAATCAATAAAATTTAGTTTTATGACAATCAATTCCAAATCTTAATTTTCCTAATGCATCGACCTTTGCCTTTTCTAAGTGGTTGTTTGCATAAGGAGAATTAGCCACGGGTATATCTCTACTCCTAATGAAGGAGTTGTTGTTTGGTTTCGCTTCGCTTCATTACCTTGGCCAACACATTCCCAACAGATTCAAAAATCACAAATCAGAATTCGACCTTTCCATGTACAACACATTCCCCTCGATCTGTTTCCTACGTCGATCGACAAGGACGCCCCAGCCGCCTTCGCGGCCCTCTTCGCCACCGTTGAGATCAGAGACGAGCCGCCGCCGCCGCCGTCGCGGATTTCCAGTGACGCCCCGCAGAGCGGCCCACACCCTCGCCAATCAATGGCATCAATCACGTATCAATCGTGCATCAATCACACATTGAACGGGAGGACCTCGCCTCACCGGTCGTCCGCCATCGGAGCCCATCTCCTTCTCCGTTGTCGTGCTTGTGCATCCGCCGCAGCCGTCACCCGGATCGCGTCTCACGCTGTCGCCGTCTTCCACCATACTGAAGTGGCTGCCGCCAACAGGACACCTCCACCCCGCCCCGCCCCATCTTGCAGCACCCGAATCAATGCATGCAGACGTACGAGAGACGCAGCCACTCAGGGCATGCAGATGTACTGAACTCTAGACCTGATCGATCAGTGCATGCAGGCGTACTGAAACCGGGACAAGCAAGCCTCTGCTTGCAAGGTAGCAGCAGCACTGGGATATACATACTATACTAATATGCATACAACAAAGTACTGTGATTTGCCCCAGTAGATTAGTTCCATTTTAGTTTTAGTTATAAACCATTTAGTATAGTACATGAAGTTGGCCCTCCAGTTAGTACAGAAGTATTTTCTTTATCTGCTGGTGAAGGTAGCTGCTGTCGTTTCCAAACAGACTCAAGGTAATTGCTATTGGGTTCTATCGATTTAGAATTAACATGGCACAGATGTATAGCTAACATTTTTTGGATGGCTACAGGTACATTTTTCTTAATTGTAAACCATGATGTATTTTCTTTCGGTAACTCGAATCACTGACCTACAGCATGATAGCCCATATATTTGTGCGGAAATGTTGGAGATGGCCCGTTTAAAATGATGTTTTAGAAATTTTTTCAGTAAAAATCAGGGTGCCAGCAGCGTGATGTTTGTATAATATTTCAGGAGAAGTGGATCTTTTTGGACAGTTATAGCCTCCAACTTTCTGAACGAGTATCAAAAAGAATGCTATGAGGTAATGCAAGCACTTATATTCAACATATGGGCTACTCTAGGTTGCATGCTAAATTATGATTAGAAGTATCTCTATTTTTCAACCTAAGGCGTCTGAACTTTTTACTACTGTTCTTTTACATCCGAGTAACATTGCTTCCTAATTTCACTTGATTTGCATTGGACGACTCCCAGAGCTAGGAGCTCAACGAGCACAGGGATCTGTTTCTGAGCTCCTCCATGTCTGTTCTCATGTTTATTGTATCAACACATTCATTAAATGGGTGTACTGTAGTTCACATCTTATTTGCAAGTTGTGCAAAGCTGATGCTATTTGATCGTCTCAGTTAGATGAAAAATCAGGCAAGGTCTAAGGAAAGAAGAATTGAGGATTGGGAAGCATAGGAGCAGATTCTCGCGATATGTTACTGCGTCATCTTAGCCGATAACAAATGGAGAAGAAACAGAAAAGAAGTGGAGGATGAATATTGGACCAAGAATTTAATGAGGTCATGTGAATCTTTTGTCTTCACTTTGAGGTAAACTTCTACCTACTCCTGAGATCAGTGAATGATGTGTGGATTGAAGAATTAGTTTCTGGCTAATGGAACTACTAACTAGAATCTGAATATAAATGTTTAAAATCAAAACTGGGTTTAAACAATTGAGACTTTGATCTAGCAGTAAAAGCAAAGTTGTAGAGCATATGAAGGAGGTGGAACTATGTAATACTGAAAGCTGATTTTTTATGCATGATTAGTTTTAAGAAATACTTTTATGCATGTTATTGATACATGCATCTCCCTTGATCTTCTTGTAGTAGAAACAAATTAGTTGGTTGGTTACCCTATAATTTAGTGCTAATTACTCTCCACCCATCTCGTCACATTCTATTCACCTTGGATTTAGATCAAGGTTCAGATCCTGGCGCATTTTTCTCGGTGAAAATAGATTGCACAATTGCAGATGCAGAGGGGGAGAGAGGAAAAGGATTTCATGTCTCAGCCAAGCAGGAGTCGTTCATCTCCATGCAGCAGGAGCAACGCGCGTGCAAATGCGAGCCCACAGTAAGTTGCCATTGCCTTTCTCTTAGCCCAATCGCCCTCTCTGCACATATTTTGTATGTGTGTCCTTGCAAAACGATCCATATCCCGCATAAGTGGGATACTTTGCTCAGCTTGCTCCACTATTGAAGTACTTTGTTGTAAACATGTTTCTACATAATAATTGTTAATACCTTAACTTTGATGTGAAGGTTTGCATTATTGTTGTCGGACCTGAACTACATCAAAGACTTCAACAAGGGATGTTTTCCCTTTAACGTGATTGTCTTGCTGCCTTCCTCCTGCCTTTCAGTTCCATGCATGTACGCAGCTCCAAGATCCAGAGGCGTGCGATTGTCACGGCAAACGCGAGTAGCAAGGATGACAAGGCGGAGGAGGGAGGGAGAGTGTTCAACCCATCCAGGTTGCGACCAACCAATCTCCGTTAATATCATTCATGTTGGTGCTGCCACTCTCCACGGAGGTGCCGGTCGGCCGGCACATACGTTAGTACGTCATCTATCTCAGATTCTCAGTCACAGCTATGATAATTGGAATATATTCATCTCCAGCTACAGGCCCATATTTTTTTGGTTCATGGAAAGAATTTTATAATTTTATCCTGTAGTTTCATGCTCCACATTTTGATAAAATTGACAAATGTCAGATTTGATTCGTTATTAGGTTCATGAATGCCAGGCGCTCCTCTTTTTTGTGAGGACTGTGGTCAGCAGCGCTGCTTACCACGTTGATGATTGTAGAAGCAACACCCAAAAGGAGTGACATCACAAAGACGGAGGACGACATCGAGCTGAGGTGAGCCATTGCCAATTTGCCATGATACACAAGAATGGAAGTGATTTGTTTCTAATTCTGGCACAAAAACTAATAGAAGTCATGTATTATGGTTTTTAATGCTTGTGTATTTTTCTGTGATCTTTAGAAGAATTGTACCCTGAGAAAATTTGAGAAATCAATTGTATGTAACTTCGGAAATTAAGTATGTTGGTAGCATTCTGATGTTTAATATACTAGGTGACACCCCGCACGCTGATGATTGTATGTAACTTTGGAAATTAAGTAGTGGGGATGGGCCTTTTCGCATGCATGTTATGTGATGATGCGGCATGCTTGCATGTTGAGAGAAATAGTTAGAGGGGGTAGCTATTTAAATATAGAAGATACCAGGGATCATACAACATGTGAAAAGTCATTAATAGCAACATATTTAGTATGACCTTGTTAAAGTGATGGTCTACGTGACAGCTTTCAATAAAGCACTAAGCCTCAATTGAACTGACAATATCTTGAGAAAGAGAAAGGTTATATGCTACAAAGGTTGTTTAAAATGTCGATTTGTTGGATAAACAAACTATGGTATATACATCCTTGGTGAACTTAGTTATGTATATGTACATTTGTGAGTGTTGAATAATGTCGCCATGTTGTGGATTTGGTGTTGACTTGCCTAATTTCTGTAGTATTATATGTTTCATGCAGGCAAATATTTAAGGTAAGGGCGATGTCTCTATTATATTGGAGTGTAAATTATTTGAGTAATGTATATTTATATATCTGTTTCCCCTGCTCCTCTTGTAGCAACACGAGCCACATTGAAGCCTGTGGACAAGAAAGTTCTTATCAAGTCCGCCGCTCGCCTTGAGCAGCGCACGAAGAACGCTACCGACTTCGATGAGCATAGATGTCGTTAGAGGATGCTGTCGGTGGCTCTGCCCTCAAGATCTGTAGGAAGGTCATCAACAAGCTCACCTCTATGCTCAACCATTGCCTCAAGGTGAGAAACCCGATTCATACGACATCTATGTCATTTAATTTGTACTCATGGGTTCTATATCACCTCAGCTAATTTCAGTGCCTTAAGCTTTTCTTGCATTTGTGAATGGTGTAACATCTGCGGGATGATATCAACAAGTTCAACTTCAAAAATGAGCTCAACATTGTAGAGCGTTTACTACATCATGGTCATATACAAGTATTAGATGGCATCATATGTAACTACAACCTTCCTCTTCAGCATGTCTTTTATTTTGCGGGTATCATGTCTTTTATTTGGCAGGTAGCATTTATGTTGAAGACGATTCTTTAATCCTTTCTGAGGTGAAATACAAGCATGTAGCCTACCTCCCTTAATTATTGTATGATGGAGTTTTTGTTGATACAAAGCAATATTCATGTGAGGCCTCACTAATGTAAACTAAAGAAAAACTATTTAGTAGGCATATTTCATTTCTTAATGGGCGAGTATTTTACAAGTCACGATGTTTAGTTTATGTCTGACCATACTGTGAACACATAATAGCATTGAGTAGCGGGGTGAGGTGGTGGGCGCAGTCGCAGGCGCATGGCAGAGAGAGGCAGAGATGGGATTGGATGTGATGGCTGATAATGCTGATGCAGTTGCT
>NC_041385.1:55025220-55029045 GCF_002162155.2 Triticum dicoccoides
AAGCGTAGATCAGAAGGATCCAACCTGAAGACACACTTACGTAAACAGATGAAGACTAAATCCGAGCGGATCCACCAAAGACAACCACCAAATGAATCATGAGAGATCCGCCGGAGACACACCTCCACCTGCCCTCCAACGATGCTAGGCGCACCACTGGGTTGGGCCTAAGCAGGGAGAACCTTATTCTATCTTCAGGGAACCATCGTTGTCTCGTCTTCCTGAACAGGATACAAACACTACCAAAACTCGAAGAAACATATAAAAACAGAACCCTCCCACCTACAAGGGCTATGATCCACCATGCCCCCATGGCCCTTAAGCCATATGAGACGAGGCAGATCAACAGCGCCGCTGATGGAAGGCATAAACCCTAGAGCATGTACGCTCGAAGGAGAGATGACTCAGAGCATATTATGTACCTCTTAAATTAATGTCAGGGAATGACAGAATGAGTTACCTGAGAGAACCAAAAGTGCACTCTCGGCAAAATAAAGTGACTTCACATCCGCTGGGTGAGGACGGCGTCGTCAGGTCTTTGCCGAGAGCCAGTGGGAAACTCGGCAACAACATTCCCGGTTGTCGAGCACCTCTAGGCTTACCTGACACACGCAACTCCCAGGAAATGCCATGTGCACCTTTTGCCAAGAGTACCGCCAAGATCTCTGCTTTCCAGGCATAAGCAACTCCCAGGTGCTACCTTTTGCCGAGTTTGTTTTACTTCCTTTAAGGATAACCAAGCCACCAGTGCCAGCCACATGTCCAATATGCGAAGGTTGACTGTCAAAAATTATATCTTTCCCGAGTGTGGTTGTCGTAAATGGTATTGTCAGCCCAATTTCTAACTCTTTTTCATATAACCCTGCAGCAAAAACATATATAATAGTAGTATCTTCTAAGAATCACATAGATAAATTTACATACTCTATAGATAAGAACTAATTCATAGAAGCATCATATATGGTCCCACAAGCTTCATATAAAGTCACAAAGTAGTTTTTATAGCCGTGTCATGTAGATAAGTGCCCATAGTCAAGCCCCGGGAATGTAGACAATAGTCGGTGAACCTCATTAACAAATCTCGGTGTCATGTCTTGTATGGTTGCTTGTCCTCGATTGATAGATCGATCACATGCCTTGATTTTTTTTTACCATATTCTTGTTACAATTTATTTTTCCATGACATGCAAGCATATACTCAATCGTGATCAACATTCCTCTTTTGGGGCTTCCCTCTTTCCATTACTTTCATATAAAGATATAGGAGGCATGCATGGGAAGAAGGGACTCCGGGCATTGCCAGGGAACCCGCTGTGTATGCCTGCTATCGGTAAGCACGAAAGCCTGATAACACCTTCAAACTAAGCATAGTTCGAAAGGTCTAGCCTATTATAGCAGCAATCTTAAACATCCCACGCACATAGTTGATGCATCAACAAACTCAACTACCAGTTAACCCATCGTAGTGAACCAACATCAAAACATCTTATATTTGTGAAATGTTTATATACATTCAGTTCAGAAAAAAGTTAATGGAACATCCTATATTTTTCAATGGAGGGAGAAACAATTATCGTACAAAGTTGTCACAATTCCCCAAAAGGATTCTCCCTCTTGCATAGTATCGATCACATCAAGGTTGTCTAAGTTGATCACAAGTCTTGCATCCAATAGTTCTTGCTAGGTTCATGATGTACATTTCCGCAGCTTCCGCACTAAAAGCTTCAACGGATACCTTAATCTTCTCATTCATAGTCCCTCAAAACAACATCCAAGGTTCCCTATAGGGGGTTAGGGTCGAAAACAACATCTATATTTGTCTTAACATAATTTTCAGATGGCAACATCCATCCACTACACTTTAACTTAGATTTAGGGGAGCTAGCACCCAGGAAGTTGGTTTCTAAAGCTCTCATACACAAGGACACTTGAATTGGAGATTGCACAGGATCCTCATCCGTTACTTAATTATTTAGTATGTTCAGAAGATGTTCCAAAACTAACCCTTAAGCGGCATCGCTCAAACATGACCATCTGATGATGTCATCAATTTCCAGCAATAGGCAAACTTCTCTCATCTTTTCACATTCAAGTAATAGGTGTTTTACATTTTCTTCATCAAGCCTATAGGAAAGGCATTGTGTACTTACTTTCATGTGTCTGTCCGCAAGTGTAGCTTGGCAAGGCAATGTTTGATGTAAAGTCCACCAAAGGAAAATTTCGATTTCTGCTGGAAAGTGCAAATTCCAAACATTTTGTCAACTACAGTTAACTGTAGTTGTCCCAACTCCCTCCCTCCTCACCATGGCCGAGTGGTTTCACTCGGCATGATAAGTTGAATGAACTGAGAAGGAACTGGTACTGTTAAAACTTCAGACCTAGAAATCATTCATTTCATGCATTCGTATCGGAATAGCAAATATCCTTTGCACATCAACCAGCCAGGATGTCTGTGCTAATTATTGTTCGTCACAATTACACTATCTATCTCTTCAAGTCACTACCAGTAGGTTAGATTATCGTGGTATCCATGCATCTCTCTTGATATTTATGCTCTAACCATCTCCCACTCCCCAAAAATGATTGTGCTTAATTGTGCCCGCACAAGCCATGATACTCTTCTAAGTATATGAAGATTTCCTCTTCAATCACTGGTAGAAAAACAAGCTTCCGTCCAGCCCCATTAGTCGCGAAACTGTAGGAACCGCGACTAATGAAGTCTTTAGTCGCGGTTCGGCAGACGAACCGCGACCAAAGGCCTGGGCCCAGGGCGCTCGGTGGCCAGCTGGTGCACGTGAGGGGCTTTAGTCGCGGTTGGGCAGACCAACCGCGACTAAAGGTGCCCAAAGGCCTTTAGTCGCGGTTGGCCAGGCCAACCGCGACTAAAGCTCCTCCCCTATATATACCAGTTCAGCGCACTCACTTAGCCATTTGGTGCCACTTCTCTTCACAAGGGGGTGTAGGTTTGCTTTTGGTTCCTCTTATGCACACAAGGTGTTTGATGAAATGCCCAACAGCGTGAAACGAACATGATATGAAGTGTTGGAGCCACACTCGAGGTTCCTCCTCGATCGCGGTTAGCAACTTGAACCTTTCATGCATGTGTGTCATTGATAAAATATGCATCTGTGTTGTTCATTGTTTAATTTCTATTGTTTATAGCTAGTTAGTTTAACAAATGCATGATGGTTAATTATATATTTTATATTATAATAATGCAGATGAATCGGCAATGGATGTACGGTAACCGACTCTCCCGCGAGTTCACTACGGGTTTGAAAGATTTCCTCGTAGTGGCTAATGCGAACAAGCAGAAGGGTTTTGTTATCTGTCCTTGTGTTGACTGTAAGAATCATAAGGGTTACTCTTCCTCAAGAGAAGTTCACCTGCACCTGCTTCGGCACGGTTTCATGCCAAGCTATAATTGTTGGACCAAGCATGGAGAAAGAGGGGTTATAATGGAAGAAGATGAAGAAGGGGATGATTTCATCGATGAAAGCTATCTTGCTCATTTCGGTGATACTTTCATGGAGGATGCTGAAGGTGAAGGGGAAGGTGAAGGGGAAGGTGAAGGGGAAGGTGAAGGTGAAGGTGAAGAAGAGGCACGTGATGAGACCGTTGATGATCTTGGTCGGACCATTGCTGATGCACGGAGACGCTGCGAAACTGAAAAGGAGAGGGAGAATTTGGATCGCATGTTAGAGGATCACAGAAAGTCGTTGTACCCCGGATGCGATGATGGTCTGAAAAAGCTGGGCTGCACACTGGATTTGCTGAAATGGAAGGCACAGGCAGGTGTAGCTGACTCGGCATTTGAAAACTTGC
>NC_041385.1:55034544-55038289 GCF_002162155.2 Triticum dicoccoides
AAGCGTAGATCAGAAGGATCCAACCTGAAGACACACTTACGTAAACAGATGAAGACTAAATCCGAGCGGATCCACCAAAGACAACCACCAAATGAATCATGAGAGATCCGCCGGAGACACACCTCCACCTGCCCTCCAACGATGCTAGGCGCACCACTGGGTTGGGCCTAAGCAGGGAGAACCTTATTCTATCTTCAGGGAACCATCGTTGTCTCGTCTTCCTGAACAGGATACAAACACTACCAAAACTCGAAGAAACATATAAAAACAGAACCCTCCCACCTACAAGGGCTATGATCCACCATGCCCCCATGGCCCTTAAGCCATATGAGACGAGGCAGATCAACAGCGCCGCTGATGGAAGGCATAAACCCTAGAGCATGTACGCTCGAAGGAGAGATGACTCAGAGCATATTATGTACCTCTTAAATTAATGTCAGGGAATGACAGAATGAGTTACCTGAGAGAACCAAAAGTGCACTCTCGGCAAAATAAAGTGACTTCACATCCGCTGGGTGAGGACGGCGTCGTCAGGTCTTTGCCGAGAGCCAGTGGGAAACTCGGCAACAACATTCCCGGTTGTCGAGCACCTCTAGGCTTACCTGACACACGCAACTCCCAGGAAATGCCATGTGCACCTTTTGCCAAGAGTACCGCCAAGATCTCTGCTTTCCAGGCATAAGCAACTCCCAGGTGCTACCTTTTGCCGAGTTTGTTTTACTTCCTTTAAGGATAACCAAGCCACCAGTGCCAGCCACATGTCCAATATGCGAAGGTTGACTGTCAAAAATTATATCTTTCCCGAGTGTGGTTGTCGTAAATGGTATTGTCAGCCCAATTTCTAACTCTTTTTCATATAACCCTGCAGCAAAAACATATATAATAGTAGTATCTTCTAAGAATCACATAGATAAATTTACATACTCTATAGATAAGAACTAATTCATAGAAGCATCATATATGGTCCCACAAGCTTCATATAAAGTCACAAAGTAGTTTTTATAGCCGTGTCATGTAGATAAGTGCCCATAGTCAAGCCCCGGGAATGTAGACAATAGTCGGTGAACCTCATTAACAAATCTCGGTGTCATGTCTTGTATGGTTGCTTGTCCTCGATTGATAGATCGATCACATGCCTTGATTTTTTTTTACCATATTCTTGTTACAATTTATTTTTCCATGACATGCAAGCATATACTCAATCGTGATCAACATTCCTCTTTTGGGGCTTCCCTCTTTCCATTACTTTCATATAAAGATATAGGAGGCATGCATGGGAAGAAGGGACTCCGGGCATTGCCAGGGAACCCGCTGTGTATGCCTGCTATCGGTAAGCACGAAAGCCTGATAACACCTTCAAACTAAGCATAGTTCGAAAGGTCTAGCCTATTATAGCAGCAATCTTAAACATCCCACGCACATAGTTGATGCATCAACAAACTCAACTACCAGTTAACCCATCGTAGTGAACCAACATCAAAACATCTTATATTTGTGAAATGTTTATATACATTCAGTTCAGAAAAAAGTTAATGGAACATCCTATATTTTTCAATGGAGGGAGAAACAATTATCGTACAAAGTTGTCACAATTCCCCAAAAGGATTCTCCCTCTTGCATAGTATCGATCACATCAAGGTTGTCTAAGTTGATCACAAGTCTTGCATCCAATAGTTCTTGCTAGGTTCATGATGTACATTTCCGCAGCTTCCGCACTAAAAGCTTCAACGGATACCTTAATCTTCTCATTCATAGTCCCTCAAAACAACATCCAAGGTTCCCTATAGGGGGTTAGGGTCGAAAACAACATCTATATTTGTCTTAACATAATTTTCAGATGGCAACATCCATCCACTACACTTTAACTTAGATTTAGGGGAGCTAGCACTCAGGAAGTTGGTTTCTAAAGCTCTCATACACAAGGACACTTGAATTGGAGATTGCACAGGATCCTCATCCGTTACTTAATTATTTAGTATGTTCAGAAGATGTTCCAAAACTAACCCTTAAGCGGCATCGCTCAAACATGACCATCTGATGATGTCATCAATTTCCAGCAATAGGCAAACTTCTCTCATCTTTTCACATTCAAGTAATAGGTGTTTTACATTTTCTTCATCAAGCCTATAGGAAAGGCATTGTGTACTTACTTTCATGTGTCTGTCCGCAAGTGTAGCTTGGCAAGGCAATGTTTGATGTAAAGTCCACCAAAGGAAAATTTCGATTTCTGCTGGAAAGTGCAAATTCCAAACATTTTGTCAACTACAGTTAACTGTAGTTGTCCCAACTCCCTCCCTCCTCACCATGGCCGAGTGGTTTCACTCGGCATGATAAGTTGAATGAACTGAGAAGGAACTAGTACTGTTAAAACTTCAGACCTAGAAATCATTCATTTCATGCATTCGTATCGGAATAGCAAATATCCTTTGCACATCAACCAGCCAGGATGTCTGTGCTAATTATTGTTCGTCACAATTACACTATCTATCTCTTCAAGTCACTACCAGTAGGTTAGATTATCGTGGTATCCATGCATCTCTCTTGATATTTATGCTCTAACCATCTCCCACTCCCCCAAAATGATTGTGCTTAATTGTGCCCGCACAAGCCATGATACTCTTCTAAGTATATGAAGATTTCCTCTTCAATCACTGGTAGAAAAACAAGCTTCCGTCCAGCCCCATTAGTCGCGAAACTGTAGGAACCGCGACTAATGAAGTCTTTAGTCGCGGTTCGGCAGACGAACCGCGACCAAAGGCCTGGGCCCAGGGCGCTCGGTGGCCAGCTGGTGCACGTGAGGGGCTTTAGTCGCGGTTGGCCAGGCCAACCGCGACTAAAGGTGCCCAAAGGCCTTTAGTCGCGGTTGGCCAGGCCAACCGCGACTAAAGCTCCTCCCCTATATATACCAGTTCAGCGCACTCACTTAGCCATTTGGTGCCACTTCTCTTCACAAGGGGGTGTAGGTTTGCTTTTGGTTCCTCTTATGCACACAAGGTGTTTGATGAAATGCCCAACAGCGTGAAACGAACATGATATGAAGTGTTGGAGCCACACTCGAGGTTCCTCCTCGATCGCGGTTAGCAACTTGAACCTTTCATGCATGTGTGTCATTGATAAAATATGCATGTGTGTTGTTCATTGTTTAATTTCTATTGTTTATAGCTAGTTAGTTTAACAAATGCATGATGGTTAATTATATATTTTATATTATAATAATGCAGATGAATCGGCAATGGATGTACGGTAACCGACTCTCCCGCGAGTTCACTACGGGTTTGAAAGATTTCCTCGTAGTGGCTAATGCGAACAAGCAGAAGGGTTTTGTTATCTGTCCTTGTGTTGACTGTAAGAATCAGAAGGGTTACTCTTCCTCAAGAGAAGTTCACCTGCACCTGCTTCGGCACGGTTTCATGCCAAGCTATAATTGTTGGACCAAGCATGGAGAAAGAGGGGTTATAATGGAAGAAGATGAAGAAGGGGATGATTTCATCGATGAAAGCTATCTTGCTCATTTCGGTGATACTTTCATGGAGGATGCTGAAGGTGAAGGGGAAGGTGAAGGGGAAGGTGAAGGGGAAGGTGAAGGTGAAGGTGAAGAAGAGGCACGTGATGAGACCGTTGATGATCTTGGTCGGACCATTGCTGATGCACGGAGACGCTGCGAAACTGAAAAGGAGAGGGAGAATTTGGATCGCATGTTAGAGGATCACAGAAAGTCGTTGTACCCCGGATGCGATGATGGTCT
>NC_041385.1:55041618-55047003 GCF_002162155.2 Triticum dicoccoides
GCCCGCCGCCCCCTCTCGCCCATGTACGGCGCCCGCCGCCCCCTCTCGCCCACGTACGCCGCCGGCCGGCCTCCCTCGCCCACCGCGGCGCCTCTCGCCCGCCCTCAACGCCGCCGCCCGCCGTCGCCCGCCGCCCCCTCTCGCCCACGTACAGAGAGCGAGATCGTGGAGTGAGAGAGAGAATTTTTTTTGTTCTTTTTAATTTTAACTAGTTAATTAGTTTAACAAAAACGGTAAAATAACTTAACAAAAAACGTATAACCGTAAAATAACTTAACAAAAAACGTATAACTTAACAAATAACCGTAAAATTTGATAATTAACAAAAAAAAACGTATATACAGAGAGGCGGCGGCGAGGGGGGCGGCGATGCACGCGGTGTTTTTTTTAGGGATCGAGAGGGGGCAGCGAGGGTTATACATGTGTGTTGTCCTCGCCTCCCTCTCCGTGACGCCGTCGTCTGCCGCCCCGTCTATCGCTCTACCGCAACACCCTCTCCCACCCCTTCCTCGCCCCCTCCTTTTGCCACCGCCCTTTCGCCACCGCCACCGCCACCGCCCCCCTTCTTCACTTAATTAATTTGTTTTACTACATGTTTTCAGGACTGACATAATGGCGGACGATAGAGCTGACCCGATTATGGACAACTATGATCCGGACGGTGAAGCACATATGTTCGGCATCATAAACGGCGATATTCTATATGTGCCGACCAGACAAGAAGAAGATGACATCTCTTCTTATCTGAACCTTGACGGTGAAGATGAAGGGCGCCGTCAGCAAGATGATGCCGAACAAACGTCGATAAACGACGATCTTCAAATGGAAGTAGCAACCACCTCCGGCGCCGAGGTATATATATACATTGAGCCTCTGGTGATACAAACTAACTGATTTGAATAAATATGTGTGTACTAACGCGCGCGACTCTCTTTCTTATTTTAGCCCTCGGCCGGATCGTTGAAACAATCGAGTACGTCGTCAAAGCGTGGCGCAACCAAGACGATGAAACAAGGAGAAACATGCACCATCGAGGTTGTCGACAGTGCAACCGGCAGGCCGCTGGAGCCCCGCAAGAACGCCACCAAGTTTGTCAACCAATGCGGAGCCATTGTTAGAGACAACGTCTCGATCACCGTCCAGGAGTGGAATAAGCCAAAGAAGGCACGAATTGCTGGTTTCACTTTTGTCGATAAGAGAACAAAAAAAGATTGCTTCAAGAAGCTTATGGAACATTTCGTTCTACCTCCGGAATACAACAAATTCGATGAGGAGGGTACAAGATTGAGGAAAACAAGGAGAGGAGGAGGCTAGTCAAACAGTTCGCTCTTCATAAGATGGCCGACGCATTCCGGAAATTCAAGCAAAATCTAGCCCATGACTTTGTCAAGCAGAACAAGACTCCGGATTTCAAAGGACAATATGAGAAACTGAAACATGATTGGCCAGAATTTGTGAAGCAAAAGAAATCGGAGCAGTTCATTCAAATATCGAAAAAAATAAGGAAAATGCGGCTAAGAAGGAGTACAATCATATTATGGGGCCAGGAGGGTATCGCCTTTGGGAGCCTAGGTGGGAGAAGATGGAGAACGAGCTGAGGGCGCAAGGAATCCGTCCAGGTACGGAGGGATGGGACCCAAGGGCCAAAAGCTGGTGGTACGGGCATGGGGGAACGCTGAGCCCGGAGACAGGGGAGTGTGTTTACCGGGGCAAAATAATTAAACCCACCCAAGCCCTTATTGACGCAATGAGGGATGCTCAAGAGGGGAAGATCAAGTTCAACAGAGAGAACGACGCGCTGACAAAAGCCCTCGGGAATCCTGAACATGGAGGACGTGTACGAGGCATGGGGCACATTCCGTGAAAAATAGGGTTCCCCCAGAACAATGACCCGTACGGTTACAGAAGCCGGAAGAGAAAGATGGATCGGGAAGCAGATGTTGTGGCGCGGTTGGCATCGGAAATGGATGTGATGAAGAAAACCGTGAGTGTACTAGTAGCCGAAAGAGATGCAGCTCGGGCGCAGCATGAAGATCATCCAGCGGATCTCAGTAGCCAGCAGCGGAGAAGCAGTGTGGCTTCCACGGAGGCCCCACCGGCTGGTGCAGATGCACCGACAATCGAAATTACTGCACCGGAGCCTCTGGTGGTCGAAATTACTGCACCGGAGCCTCTGGTGGTCGAAATTACTGCACCGGAGCCTCCTCGCTACCCCCTGGACGATATAAAGGAGATGAAAGAATGTCATCTGTATTATCCTATCGGGAACATGTCCATGAAGGTAGCCATCGGCAGTGCTTTACCATGTTTACCCGGAGCACTCCACCACAACAACCCCATTCAAGATGGCTATGCTCGTGTCACGGTGGAGGACATAGTCCAAGGGTTTGAGGACCTGGAGATTGACATTGCTACACCTGAGGGGAGAAAAGACTTGGAGATGTCAAGCGCCATTTCATTCTATGGCAAAAGAAGTTTATCAAGTTTCCAGGCGAGGCGCCAAGGACAACAAGTCCACCCCCCTACGGTGGTGGCGGTTCACCTACACCTCCGTCACGTCAGCCGACGCCCCCCAGTCCACAACGTCCGGCGGGTGATCATACGCCGCCCCCAAATCCTCGTCCGGCGGGTGATCAGACGCCGCCCCCCAATCCACCTCCAGCAAAGAAGCAGAAGCAGTCCTGGATTATTAACCCGGACCCTTATGTACCTAAGACCACAAAGGTACCGGAGCCATCACTGAAGCCTCTCCCCACAAGGCCTTGGGAACGTAGTGCCGAGGAAACTGCCGCGGCCGCGGCTGCTGATCATGAGAAATGGAAGGCGGACTGCAAGAAGAAAAGAGAGCCCGAGCCCAAGCCAGTATTTTCTGATGAGCAAAAGAAGTGGGCTAAGTCATTTTTGAGCACACCGTCCCAAGCCGCGAAGAATCTGCCTGACGACTATGCACGTGAACTTCGTAGGCAGGCACTCATGTTGAAGGAGAAGAAAGAGCGGCGGAGAACCAGGAGAACAAAGCCTTGGAGGAGGCCGAGAAAACGGAATTAGAAAGTAAAAAAAGCGGGAAACGAGTTGCCCAGCTCGGGGAACAAAGTAAACAATCGATTGCCCCACTTATAGTGAAAGCCGCCGGTCCGGATGACCCCGATATCATAGCAGCTGCGGCAGCACATGGATTGACTGTAACGAGTGCCAGAGAACAAGCGGCCAACTTAGGTATTACTCTTCGTGAACTGTTAGGCCTTGATGAGGCGCCAGTGAAGGAGGTAGTAATTACATATGTGAAGAATGGGCCTCTCGTCGAGCCTGCGCAGGAAGAGGATCTACCTCCATAAATGAAAGGTCTGCTGAAATGGTACAAGGGTTACATAAAAAATAAAAACGCCAAAGAATATATTTATGCGGAAGTTAGATATGAGCATCACTTCAAACATTACTATGTACAAATTCATCTGAGTGAATTGTTCCAGCTTTTCAATCTGCGCGAGCTCGACAAATCTATCATTAGTTGCTACGTTCTGTAAGTGATTTATTTCTACCCCATCTCGTTCATATTGCCTGCACTATATATATGTCCTAACTATATTGTTGTGTCCGCTATTATACATGTAGAATGAAGATTAAGGAATGCAGAGTAAGGAACATCCATGATGTTGGGTTCATTGACCCACACATCGTTAATGGATATGTGTTGGAGCATCACCCCGCCGACATGGAGGCAGACCTGTGGCAGTTTCTTACAAAGCAGGAACTCAAAAGTGATATTCTATTTCCTTACCATTTTGGGTGAGTGTTTCTGTCTTGAGCACATTCTCTTTTGTTTACTCCATGCATGGTATGTGGCCGGCTAATCGATGAGTTATGCATGACGTACTGTGCATGTATCGTGTCCGCAGGTTCCACTGGATTCTGCTAGTAATTAAAGTTGACACCTCAGAATGTCTCGTCCACGACTCTCTGAATAAGGATCCAAAGCTTTGGGTCGACATGAGAAGAATGCTGCAGAAGTAATTATTTTCATTCATTTGCGCTCTATATCGATCGGCCTATTTCGTTCATTTCCTAATATCAAGTAACTAATAACTCTCTTGTTCATTTAATTTTCTTTGCCTCGTAGGGTTTGGAGACGGTTCGTAGATACAAAGGTCGGTGAATTCAAAAAAGAGCTAGAATTCAAAAGGGCAAAGGCTAAGAATGGTGAGGATATTCAGCCAGCGGGGACCAATCTATGTGCATACTATGTCTGTGAGATGATCCGGAGATACACCTCTGAGCGGGTTCCGAGTGATACCAATGCTCAGAGGAATAACCTCCGGATGATGCTTAGTCCAGAAGCTCGCTTCCGACCACTTCAAGAGGAACTAGCTGGATGGTTCAGGAGGGAAGTCCTCCATCCTAAAGGAGAACACCATTACGAGGACGTCGAACTTTATATGCATTAAATTATGTATGGAAACTTGTTCAAAATTGTATATGGTCATCCGATGATATTGAATATATATTGTATATTCCTCTTGAATTCTTTTTGGTTCTAATTTCAAATTTGTTTGAAATTGTACATTCCATGTATGTAGTACCGTAGAATATGTGAAACTCCTTCAAAATTAAAATAAAGCACAAAAGAAATAAAACAATACAAATTAAACAGAAAACAAGTTTAGGGGGGGGGGGCTAAAACCCTAAACCTGCGGCGGCCTTTAGTCGCGGTTGGCCAGAAGAACCGCGACTAAAGGTCCTCCGCCCCGACGGCCGCCTGGCGCCCACGTGGACGGGCCTTTAGTCGCGGTTCTTAAGCAACCGCGACTAAAGGTGGGGGCCTTTAGTCGCGCCTATTTGGTCGCGGTTGCGCAACCGCGACTAATGGCAGTTGCGAACCGCGACCAAAGGCCCTTTTTCCACCAGTGAATGTGGCATTAAGCAAGTCCCTATTTTGGAATTATTTAGCTTCGAGAATAATGTCTGAGTAGATTTCTTTTGTCATGTGGCTTTGCTGATCTATTATGATTGCTTTGAGTTGTATGGTATGATATGGTGATATACTTTGGTGCCCAATGTATGAGTGCGCGTATACTGGAACAAACTTTTGCCGCACTAGTGCAGAACCGGGCTATAGCCCCGGTTCGTAAGGGCCTTTAGTGCCGGTTCTGTAACCGACACTAAAGGGTGGGGACCCCCTTTAGTACCGGTTCGGCTCGAACCGCAGCTAAAGGGCCACCACGTGGCATGAGCCAGGGCCGGGTGTGGGGAGAGTTTTAGTACCGGTTGGTGTTACCAACCGGTACTAAAAAGTTTGGGGGGTTTTGGTTTTACTATTTATTTTTCCTTTAATTTTGTGTTTTCCATTTAATTCTTTTTCGCTTGCTGGTATTTTATGATACTACATAT
>NC_041385.1:55047297-55068520 GCF_002162155.2 Triticum dicoccoides
TAGCCTTCAGAGCCAGTGGCATTTGCCTTGGTGCCTTCGTAGCACGATGACAATTGGGGTAGTTCATTGGGGCGGTAGCGGGTAGTAGAATTCCCCTTTGGGATCTATGGCCTCATCGAGCAAAAATTCAGCTATTTCCTCTTGAAGTGCTCGTATGCGCTCCACTGGTAGGAGCGTCTCCCGCACCAATTCGAACTGTTAAGAAGGAGATCAATATGCATGTGTATTAGTTACGTGACTAGATATTGATAATGACGTAAAAATTGTGAATAGTATTCTGTCAAACGCGCGTACCCATAGCTGTCTATCAGTTTTGGTCCTTTCGGATGTCATCATGCGAATGTTGTCGAAAACGCAGTATGCATAAAGATATTTCCCCTGCGCCTGCTTCAGGGCCTTTACGGGAATAGAATTTAATCAGATAATAATTAATCAAGCATGATAATTAATGGTATTGAAACTAGAATTAAAGAGATGCATGGTAGGTAGCTAGATAGTACTACTTAATTAATTATACCTTGGGTCGAAACCAATGCAGCCTTTCTCTCCATTCGCCTCGAACCTCTTTTGAATTCCTGAACTTTGCCCAAGCCCTGTCCGCCGGCAAAGAAAATGAATAAACGAGTTATTAAATAGTTGATATCAGGAAATGACGAACTAAAGAGGCCGACATATAGTTAATAATGAATGAAATTATCTATCGACTATCCCCTTCACGGTTGTGTACTCTCTCTTCTCTTTAAGTAGTGAGTCCAGTACTTCAACTATTCCTTCATCAACTTTAATGATTAACAAGATCCAATGGAAACTGCATGCACACACGTTTGCATGTCTTAATTAAGCGGGCATGTGCATAACACTCATCAACTACCCTAAACCCTATACACTTAATTATTAACATCTAGCTAGCTAGTAAGTAAACACAGAATTGTAGTACAAGACAGTGTGACTCACGTGTAGTTGTAAGGAAGTAGTATATGTTCATTGGTAGTGAGGCGCTTCAAGAACTCTAGCATGTTTTTCTCTACCTCTGCTTGATACCATGGATATGTCCATGTTTCTTCATTAATGGTATTTGGGTCAATGAACCCAATGCCATAGCGTCCAGCTTTTTTCATTTCATACATCTTCATCCTGCATAATATACCACGAAAAAGAATATAGCGAGGATAATTACAGGTAATGATCGATCAATGAGCACTATAGCTAGCTTGAGACTTGAATTACAGAAAGAAATCACTTACAGACAATACAAACTGACGATGGATTTGTCGAGTGCGTCTTGATGGAATAACTGAAATAGTTCTGAATACTCAATGGACAGAGCTAGCTTATGGAAGTAATACTCTTCCTTGACTTTCACCATGAGGCCCTCTCGATTGTTACTCTTGGTAATTTTCATGTACCAATCATGCAATTGATAAATTCTCATTGGGAGGTTCTTGACCTCCTCAGGCCTTACCAAAGGTTGGCTGCGGGCATATTTCCATTTTATCTCCTCCTCTTTAAGCTCAGGCATGGCCTCGATCCCGAGAAGTTGTCCAACAGTGATACCGAGCATTTCAGGATTCCATCTATGCTCGTCGGTTATTACCAGCTGACCGGCACCGGTACTCTCATGTTTTGGTACAACAAGCAACAGGATCGATTGCGCCGCCTATTCTCCTAGCTGGGGAACGGTTTTCCCGCATTTTTGGCCAGCTGCTTGGCTCGAGCTCGAGCTCGACCCCTTTTTTCGTGCTCGATGTGCCTTCCTGATTTGGCGCTCATAGTCTGAGTCAACAGGCTTGGGAGCTGGTGGTCGCACCATACGAATAAAGTGGTCAATCTTCTCCTGGGCACTTTCTCTCTTGGCGGCGGTGCCGGTTCTGGTGCGAAATGGGCCTCCACTTGGGCCTTCACTATGGCTTCGTTTTGCTCCTTGGTCATGTCGTAAGGCCTCTGCGGAAGAGGCACGAGGCTTTTTGGACCATATTGAAATCGGTTGCCTCCGCCTGTACCTTCTGTACTACCTCGACTTGTAGAACTATGCACCATAGCTGCGGCGGCTCTCTTCCGCGGTTGCCGAGGCAGCAGAGACGGCTTACGCGGTGTCAGACTTGGAGGAGGAGTGGCACGCGTTGGTGGACTTGGAGGAGGAGGAGTGGCCTCACGCGTTGGCTGAGTTGAATTGGGAGGAGTGGCCTCACACGTTGGCTGAGTTGAACCAGGAGGAGTGGCCTCACGCATTGGAGGAGCATGAGTCGTCTGCTCCTCGTCACCTCCTGGAATTTCAAGCTCTAGTTAATGCGGTGTCGGTGGCCTTGGAAAGATGATGCAATCCTTTCTCCATAGGATGATACGATGTATGGCCTCTCCCGGTGTGTGCTCCTCGTCACCTCCAGGAATGTCAAGCGCTAGCCCCGAATATAGGTCCACCACCTCATCAACCAAGACACGAGCATAGCCTTCTGGAATCGTTCGGCAATGGTAGGTTGCTCTGGGGGGATTTGTATAAGCAACGGCGTCCGCCACCTTTACGGATATGTTCTTTATTTTGAAGTGTAGCTCATAGTTAGTGTTCTCCATGATGTAATCCAGAGGGTATCTATCCAACAGTGCGTCGCCGGGGCGGAACCCATGCTGCTTCTCGACATGGATGGGATGGTGCTATCCAATGCTGGATCAGCCGCTAGCTGTGGCCGCTGCTAAGACCCCCTTTCCTGGCTAAGTGAGTCGATCTGCTCCTGCTGCCTCTGCAATTTGAGTGCCAAGTCCACGTGCACTGATTCTAGGCCTTGAAGCCGTTCTGCTTCTTGCTTCCTCTGCTCGTCCTCCAGCTTCTTCTTGTTCTCCTCCTCCATCTTCCTTCTTGCACGGCTTCTGTAGTTGGTGTTCCACTCAGAGAAGTCCTCATACCACGGAACAATGCCCTTGCCTTCTTCGAAACCAGCCTGTCTTTGGGTCCAACGCCCCCCATGCGCATAGAACCAACTTCTGCACCTGGGGCCAGCTCAATGTAACTGGAGTGACCTGTGCAGCCAACATCTCTTGTTCAGACTTATCCCACTTAGGCATTGCCACCGCGTAGCCACCTGGCCCCAGCCTATGGAATTGCTCCTTTTTTGCGGCATTGGCCTTGTTTTTTCTGGACCGTTCCTTAAATAATTCTGATTCCTTGAATTTCATGAAATCATCCCAGTGTTCTCCTTAGTTCTTCAGTGTTCCCTTGAATTCCGGAGTCTTCTTTCATGATTTGACGTAGTCCTTACATACAGTTTTCTTGTGGTTGTTGAATGCAATTGCCATCTTCCTAAGAGCAGCGTCCTTGACTTTCTCCACATCCGCAGCTGTGAAATGATCTGGTAGGGTGAAATGTTCCATGAGATCTTCCCAAAGCACTTTTTTTGCTCTGTCATCGACAAAAGTAAGATATGGACGGGGCTTTGATGGATGTTTCCATTCTCGAAGGGAGATTGGGAGTTTGTCCTTCACAAGAACTCCGCACTAACGAACGAACTTGTTCGCAATGTTCTTAGGCGCTATTGGTTCGCCATTAGTTTTGATGGCATCGATGTTCTACTTTACGCCCTGCTTCAACTTTTTTCCCGGGTCTCGCACTCTGCCTGTAGAAGATTTGCTAGATCCGGAGGGCTGAAAAGAAGAAAGATCGATTCATTAATATATCTTCAAATCATTTAAAACATGTGATGATCACCAGATGCTTGCTTATATAAATATACCTCGCCGGTCTCTGTTTTATCAAGATCAACATTTTCTTCGCCATCATAATCATTAATTCCGTCGCCATCATAATCATTCATTTCATCGCCATCATAATCCATGACTTCATCAATTCGGTCGTCACGATCGAATATCATATCATCACCCTCCCCGGTATTGTTCAGATATTGGGTGCCGTCATCTTCTTCATTTCGATTATCTGGCGCGCGAGGGGAGCATATGATCTCGAACAGGGCCTCTTCTCCCTCTTTGCCGGTATTGTCCATCATAGCTTTTATTTAAAAAATCCAGAAGAAATATAAAACAATTTAGTATTCAAATTACAATATGCATGCATGCAATCAATAAGAGGAAATCCTGAATCATAGTACATAATATGCATCGTCTCGAATAATATATAATCTCAAATATATCGTCTCAAATATTATATATCGATTACATCACTAGCTAGCTAGCTAATAAAGATCGAATACTACAGAATAATCTAGGCCACCTGCAGTTCCTGAGGCGCAGGCGGTGGACACCCAAAAAGAAGGAACCATCACAGGATCATAGCTTCGGTCATCTCCCCAAAGACCCTTCCAGGTTTTGAGAACCTGACGTCCATATCAGCCATGTAGCGACGGACGTGCTCGTCCTCCTCCCTGACACGGTGATGCACCACCTCCGGCGGGCTCGGCTCCCTCCGCACCGAAAGTGGCCCACGGGAACGCCACCAAAGGAGCTCATGGTCGACGACGGGACCCGGGTTCCTCACCAAGCAGCGAGCCCCTGAAGGTAGCACCTCCGAGTGCCAGCCCGACGGAGCCCAGTCCCGTGTTGGAAATATGCCCTAGAGGCAATAATAAAATGATTATTATTATATTTCCTTGTTCATGATAATTGTCTGTTATTCATGCTATAATTGTGTTATCCGGAAATAGTAATACATGTGTGAATACATAGATCACAACATGTCCCTAGTGAGCCTCTAGTTGACTAGCTCGTTGATCAACAGATAGTCATGGTTTCCTGACTATGGACATTGGATGTCATTCATAACGGGATTACATCATTAGGAGAATGATGTGATGGACAAGACCCAATCCTAAGCATAGCACAAGATCGTGTAGTTTGTTTGCTAGAGCTTTTCAATGTCAAGTATCATTTCCTTAGACCATGAGATCGTGTGACTCCCAGATACCGTAGGAGTGCTTTGGGTGTACCAAACATCACAACGTAACTGGGTGACTATAAAGGTATACTACAGGTATCCCCGAAAGTATCTGTTGGGTTGACACGGATCGAGACTAGGATTTCTCACTCCATATGATGGAGAGGTATCTCTGGGCCCACTCGGTAATGCATCATCATAATGAGCTCAATGTGACCAAGTGGTTAGTCACGGGATCATGCATTACGGTACGAGTAAAGTGACTTGCCGGTAACGAGATTGAATGAGGTATTGGGATACCGACGATCGAATCTCGGGCAAGTAACATACCGATTGACAAAGGGAATTGTATACGGGATTACTTGAATCCTCGACATCGTGGTTCATTCGATGAAATCATCGTGGAACATGTGGGAGCCAACATGGGTATCCAGATCCTACTGTTAGTCATGTCTGCGTGATTCCCGAACCCATAGGGTCTACACACTTAAGGTTCGGTGACGCTAGGTTTGTAGAGATATTAGTATGCAGTAACCTGAAAGTTGTTCGGAGTCCCGGATGAGATCCCGGACGTCACGAGGAGTTCCGGAATGGTCCGGAGGTGATGAATTGTATATAGGAAGTCCAGTTTCGGCCATCGGGAAAGTTTCGGGGGTCACCGGTATTGTACCGAGACCACCGGAAGGGTCCCGGGGGTCCACCGGGTGGGGCAACCTATCCGGGAGGACCACATGGGCTGAAGTGGGAAGGGAACCAGCCCCTGGTGGGCTGGTTCCCCCCCCCTTGGGCCTCTCCCTGTGCCTAGGGTTGGAAACCCTAGGGATGGGGGGCCCCCACTTGACTTGGGGGGCAAGTCCCCCCTGTCGGTGTCAAAACTGGCGGATCTCGGGTAGGGGGTCCCGAACTGTGCGTCTAGGCGGATGGTAACAGGAGACAAGGGACACGATGTTTTACCCAGGTTCGGGCCCTCTTGATGGAGGTAAAACCCTACGTCCTGCTCGATTGATATTGATGATGTGGGTATTACAAGAGTAGATCTACTACGAGATCAAGGAGGCTAAACCCTAGAAGCTAGCCTATGGTATGATTGTTGTTCGTCCTATGGACTAAAGCCATCCGGCTTATATAGACACCGGAGAGGGCTAGGGTTACACAGTCGGTTACAATGGTAGGAGATCTACATATCCGTATTGCCAAGCTTGCCTTCCACGCCAAGGAAAGTCCCATCCGGACACGGGACGAAGTCTTCAATCTTGTATCTTCATAGTCTTGGAGTCCGGCCGATGATGATAGTTCGGCTATCCGGACACCCCCTAGTCCAGGACTCCCTCAGTAGCCACCGAACCAGGCTTCAATGACGACGAGTCCGGCATGTATATTGTCTTCGGTGTTTGCAAGGCGGGTTCTCCTCCATACTCCATGTGTTTGCCGAATAGTGTCCGGTTTCCTTATAAATGTTGCGCTCCTTGGCTTCCACGTCCAATAATGGACCTCTTCCACGTGTCGTATGAATGCGAAAAGCCAGGGTATTTTTACGTTCCACTCCCCTAGCTGCGTGAATAAGCCGCCTATAAGAGAGGCGAGGATCCAGATCCGAATCACACCATCCTCCTTCCGCAAGCACTCATCAAAGCACATCTGACAAAAATCCATTCCAACATGGACAGTCGATGCGGCTCCTCCTCTCGCGCTCCCAATCCTCAGCCAGGAGATTGGAGGAGATGTACAGTCCCGCATAGCGAGTTAGTGACGCTCCAAGCTGAGGGATACCTTCCCCTAGCCTTCATGGTTCCGGTTCGAGCCGGACTGGCCACCTACAAGGGTGGGAAGCAGGCGGAGAGCGTCCCCAATCCCTCCAAAGGAGAGCGGGTATGATTCGTCCCCTACCTAATAAGGGGACTCGGATTTCCCATACATCCGTTTCTCCGGGGGCTCCTGGAGTTCTATGGACTCCAACTTCACCACCTCACACCTGCCTCCATTTTGCATATCGCGGGCTTTGTAGCTCTTTGCGAGCTGTTCTTGGGTATCGAGCCCCATTTTGCGCTGTGGAAGAGACTGTTTTGCCTCGTACCCCGTTCTCACGAGGGGTCGATATATCAAGTGGGCGGAGCCGAAATATGGCGCATCGCTGGGACCGGATATCTATCCGGAACCCCGAAGAAGGCGTCCGAAGACTGGCCTTCGGAGTGGTTCTATATGGAAGACGCCCTGTTGCCGGATCCAGTTCGGATCGGCCTCCCGGAGTTTAGCAACGCTCCTCTGAAGAAACGCCTGAGTTGGCGCCCGCGGAGCCCTCAACGGGAAGATGAAGGAGCTTCCAATATCTGATGGGCCGGATAAGGTTACTGGCCCATTCTGGATTAACCATGATTGGAGTCATGGCCACATGCATTATGCGAGTTGTGCAGCCGCTCCAATATAGGGGCCACCCCATGTGGGATTTCAACGGGGAGAATGACGCCACCCGTCATGGTCGCAAGGGGCCGGGATCGGCCGCCGATCTGGTGAAGATCCTGTCCGGCTTGTACAAGGGGGAGAAGGAGGACTTTCTCCGCACGAGTCCATTGAATGGATTCTCCATGAATAACCCTCGGAGCTGGGTAAGCGGACGTTTATATATCCGATCCGTGCTTTCAAAGATAAGTGTCTTACTTTATGATTTCGACGCAGGAACTGTGCCGGGATGTGGAGGGCATGGAAAGCCCGACTCCACAACCCGAGGATCCGGGAAGATCCCTTGATCCGGCCTTCGGAGAGGATCCGGACATAATGGTGGGACTAATTGACGGGGTGTTCCACCAGCTCAGCATAGATAATGCTCTAGTAGCCATTATGGCTGACTACCCTGGTTTATCTCCGGCTTCTCAGGTGAGTACAACCGAAGTCCTGACACCGTTACTTTTGTAATGCTTATTTCTGACCACCGTGTACCAACGGTGCTTCGCAGGAGGTGCCTTTACGGCGGGAAGCCCAGCCCGCGGTGACTGACCAACCAGGGTCAGTGCGGCCCAACAGGCGGAAGAGGAGTGCGGCGCGAATCGAAACGTCGCTGCAGAGGTATGGCGCACCCGTGTCCTTTAAGGGAAAGACTCCTGGGAGGTACATTAATGCTCATGATTCTTCTAGGAGAAAGAGCGCTCGCCGGACTGAGCCCGGAGAGCTTGCCAACCAAGCCTCCACCAGCCAGGCTCCAACGCCTGGTCCGGAGGGGGAGGCGAGCGCAAGGCGCGAGCCGGATGCTCCTCCAACAGAGGATGCCGACAGGTTGTCCACCACCGGGTCTGAGGTGGAGAGCGCCATGAATCACAGGCGCCGCCGGACAGTTCTTCGTGACGCGTGTTTCTCCCCAGAGGCGTTGGATGCCTTTAATGCGGGAGACACACACCTCTGTGCTGCTCAAGATGGTTTAACCAGAGCCACGGAGCAGTATGTAAAAGTCATACGGGTGAGGAATTTTAATGGTTATATATGCCAGTAGCCCCTGAGACTTAAAATAATTAAACTAACTGATTTAAGGATCATTTGTTATGCAGGATCTTACGGAGAAGAATACCGACCTGTCCCAGGAGCTTCAAGAATGCAAGGCCCAACTTGAGGCCGCACTAGCCGCTGCCCGGGGAGTCACAGAGACCCCCTCTGGTAATTCATATTTCGAAAAGAGAAGTAGTTTATGAAGTGCGGCGTGTGTGTATAATCTGACAATAATATTGTAGAGGGTGCCGGACTAGATCCGGACAAGCAACATCTGCTGCGCCAGCTTAAGGCCGGCGAGAAGGTGCTTACAAGGGTGAAGCAGGAGAGGAACAAACTCCAAGATGCCAACACCCAGCTGGGCGAAGAACTAAAAGGTGTTCGGGTCCAGCTGTCTAACTCCATAAAGGTGAATCGACGGCTTCGTCGCGGCATTTACAGTAAGTGCTTGAGCAAAATCTTTTGAAAAGAAGAGTTCGGCGAGGAAGTCGATTGACAGAAATGTGTCTGTAGGTGTGCTCACGGGTCGTCCGGCGGAGGAGATGCCTGGTTCCACGACAGACCATCTTCCCGAGCTGCTGCAACTGCACGAACGTGTTCGGCAGGCAATGAGCGGCATCGTTTAGGCCTTATGGCCTTCCGTCTCCATACCCGAGGGTCTTGGAGGGCTTGCTGAGAAGCTTCAGGGAGTACGGCAGCGTTTCCGTCTGTGGAAGATATCGGCCTACCGTCAAGGCGCCAGGGAGGCCTAGGCCATGGTGAAGACGCGGTACACGAGGGCTGATCCAAACCACATGGCCGAGGTCGGACCTGTGGGGCCCAATGGGAAGGAGATCCCTGTGAGCCTGATGTACGGCCAAGTAGAGTTGGCCGCGAAATATTCCCAACGGGACTGTAAATTAGACAGCCTGTTAGATGGGATTGAAGAGGAGTACAATCAGTCAGTTTGACGATGTAATTTAAAATGACATGTAAAATGCCTTCTAGCCGGATTGTAGATCGTTTGTCTTTGCGGACCTTTTCGCTTCAACCTCGGGACCCAACAGTCCTGAGTGTGTCCGAATACCCTGACGGTTATACAAAAACCGGGGCATGCATGGAGACAAGGCGTAGGGGTCATAAGTGCTTTATCAGACAAGTGCCCAACTAGCTATGTTATATTACATGGTTAGTAAGAAACATCTTCCAGGGAGAATAGTTCCGTTAGGGGTTCCTTTCCCTGGGAGGCATGCCCTAAAGTGCATGTCCAGACTGCGAAAAGAGCAGAAAAAGCATCTGGGGGCAGAGAAATAAATAAGTAATGAATCATCTTTCAGGTCACCGACCGAATATTCCCTTAAGAACGCTAGCTTTCGGCTTCACCCAGTCTGAGGTACACATCCGGCTGATCCGGTAGTAATAATCGCAGAGGTGCTCCCTTTACCTCATAGCCGAACAATCGGGAACGTAGGGGTAAGCACAGGAGCTAGGCAACCCAGCTTGGCCAAAACTTAAGTCATATCGATGCATATAATGGTGAGTAAAAGGTACATGCGGAAGTATGACACATGTGTTGGGCATGAAGCCCGTATAGATAAGCTTCTGTTAAAGAAGCCCCCAGGTATAACGAGTGTGAGTAGCACATCAAGTGAGTGCGAACAAAGCGCAGATCAGCCCTCAAGAGGCTTGCACTAAAAGAGGGAGGAAAAAGGAGGGAAAACAAAGACAGTGAAAAAATATGAAAGGTGGACGGAGGAAGGAGACGAACTCTGAGTCCGGCACTAGGCGTAGAATCTTCGGAGACGGGCCGCGTTCCATGGGTTTGGCTCGAGTCGGTTGTTAGATGCGTTGCGTAGACGGTATGCACAGCCGGTAAGGACTTGGTCGATGATGAAGGGACCTTCCCATTTGGGCTTAAGTTTGTCCTTTTTCTTGTCCGGCAGGCGTAGAACTAGTTCGCCAACATTGTAAGTTTTAGCCCGTACTTCTCTGCTTTGATATCTTCGAGCCTGCTGCTGATAGAATGCGGAATAGGAGTTTGCCACGTCGCGCTCCTCCTCTAAGGCGTCCAAACTGTCCTGCCGATCCAACTCGGCTTCTCTTTCTTTGTACATGCGCACGCGAGGTGAGTCATGATGTATGTCGCAGGGCAAAACTGCCTCAGCGCCGTATACCATAAAAAATGGTGTGAATCCGGTAGTGCGGTTTGGCGTGGTTCGCAGCCCCCAGAGTACGGAGTCTAGCTCCTCTACCCAGTGCGTGTTAGATTCCGTGAGGGACTGCACTAATCTGGGTTTAATGCCACTCATGATTAGACCATTTGCCGTTCCACTTGACCGTTAGTTTGAGGGTGATAGACTGAAGCATAGGCGAGCTTGATACCCATGTTTTTGCACCAGAGTTTAACCTCGTCGGCCGTGAAATTCGTGCCGTTATCAGTGATGATGCTGTGGGGGACGCCGTAACGGTGTACTACCCCGGATATGAAGTCTATCACAGGTCCGGATTCTGCCGTTTTAACCAGCTTGGCCTCTATCCATTTGGTGAATTTGTCCACCATGACCAATAAGTATTTTTTCTTGTGGGTTCCCCTTTTAAGGGGTCCAACCATGTCAAGCCCCCAGACCGCGAACGGCCAGGTGATGGGTATAGTTTTGAGGGCGGTGGGTGGCATGTGGCTTTGATTAGCAAAGAGCTGGCAACCGAAGCATCGTTGGACTACGTCCTGATCATCTGCCCGGGCTGTCGGCCAATAAAATCCTGTACGGAAGGCCTTGCCTACAAGGGCCCGGGCTATGGCGTGGTGCCCGCCGAGTCCGGCGTGAATTTCAGCCAGGAGATTTCGCCCTTCCTCTTCGGAGATACACCTTTGAAGGACTCCGATTGTACTTTTCTTATAAAGTTCTCCCTCATGGACCTTGTAGGCTTTAGATCGCCGAACTATGCAGCGGGCCTCATTTTGGTCTTCGGGGAGTTCCTGCCTGATTAAGTAGGCTAGGAATGGTTCCGTCCACGGGGCAATTACTGCCATTATTTCGTGGGCTGAAGGTGTTATTTCATTGGCTGAGCCACCGATTGTGTGAGAATGTTCCGTGTTGGGTGGTGCAGTTGGTTTCGGGTTGTTATTTCCGGACTCTTCTTCCCATAATACGGATGGCTTAAAGAGCCGCTCCAGGAAGATGTTTGGAGGGACGGCGTCGCGTTTTGCGCCGATGCGTGCCAACACGTCTGCTGCCTGGTTATTATCCCGGGCTACATGGTGGAATTCGAGTCCTTCGAACCGAGCTGACATTTTTATGACGGCGTTACGGTAGGCTGCCATTTTCGGATCCTTGGCGTCAAAGTCTCCATTTACTTGGATATTGCGAGGTTTGAATCCCCCACACCTCTAGGCATTGAATACCCATGGAGATTGCCATCCGGAGACCATGTAGAAGGGCCTCGTACATTATTTGAAGTACGTATTGGACTGTGTCTCCGGTTGGGGACGTCAAGACGACGCCAGCCCCCAAGCCAGCCAACATTTTGGAGCCGTCGAAATGCATGATCCAATTGGAGTATGCGCTGTACTCTTTAGGGAGTTCGGCTTCGGTCCATTCGGCGATGAAGTCGGCCAAAACTTTCGACTTTGTGGCTCGCCGTGGTTTGTAGGTTATGTCAAATGGTAAGAGCTCAATGGCCCATTTTGCAATCCTGCCCGTCGCGTCGCGATTGTTTATAATATCGTTGAGAGGTACTTCGGAGGCCACCGTTATGGAACACTCTTGAAAGTAGTGTCGTAGCTTCCGGGATGCCATGAACACCGCATACGCTATCTTTTGATAATGTGGGTACCGGGACTTGCATGGGGTTAAGACAGTGGATACGTAGTACACTGGTTTTTGAAGAGGGAATTTGTGCCCTTCTGTTTCTCGTTTGACGACGAGTATGGCGCTGACAACTTGATGTGTTGCCGCGATATATAATAACATAGGTTCGCCCAGGTTGGGCGCGGCCAGGACCAGATTTGTCACCAATATGGCCTTAATTTCTTCGAGTCCGGCCGTGGCAGCATCCGTCCATTCAAAGTGTTCGGTGCGCCGGAGGAGGTGATAGAGGGGCAGTGCCTTTTCTCCCAAATGGGAGATGAAGCGGCTTAGAGCCGCCACGCATCTAGTTAGTTTTTGTATTTGTTTGAGGTCTTTTGGGATATCTAATTGTGACAGAGCTCGGATCTTGGCTGGGTTTGCTTCAATTCCTCTACCGGATACAATGAAGCCCAAGAGCTTTCCAGCTGGTACACTGAAAACACATTTTTCTGGGTTGAGCTTAATGTCGTATGCTCGGAGGTTGTTGAATGTAAGCCTCAAATCGTCTACTAGAGTTTCGACGTGTTTGGTCTTAACGACCACATCGTCTACGTACGCCTCCACTATTTTGCCTATCTGGGTGGCCAGACATGTCTGAATCATGCGCTGATATGTTGCGCCGGCGTTTTTGAGTCCGAAGGGCATTGTGTTGAAGCAGAATGGTCCGTACGGAGTAATGAATGCCGTTGCGGCCTGGTCTTTTTCCACCATCTTGATTTGATGGTATCCGGAGTATGCGTCGAGGAAGCACAATGAATCGTGCCCTGCGGTAGCATCGATGATTTGGTCGATGCGAGGGAGAGGGAAAGGGTCCTTTGGACAGGCCTTGTTAATGTCTTTGAAATCGACACAAAGGCGCCAGGATTTGTCCTTTTTTGGTACCATTACCAGGTTGGCTAGCCAGTCCGGATGTTTTATGTCTCTGAGGAATCCGACTTCTAAGAGTTTGGCTAGCTCCTCTCCCATTGCCTATCTTTTGGGTTCGGAAAATCGCCGAAGAGCCTGTTTGACTGGCTTGAATCCTTTTAGGATATTTAGGCTGTGTTCTGCCAGCCCGCGTGGGATTCCTGGCATATCTGAAGGGTGCCAGGCAAAAATGTCCCAATTTTCCCGAAGGAATTCTCGTAATGCGGCTTCTACATCAGGATTTAATTATGCCCCAACGGAGGCCATCTTTGTGGGGTCCGTTGGATGGACCTGGAATTTGACTATTTTGTCTGCTGGTTTAAAAGAGGTGGACTTAGACCTCTTATCGAGTATCACATCGTCCCTATCCACCGTGGAGTGCAACGCAGTGAGTTGTTCTGCCGCTAGGGCTTCGGATAATGCCTCTAGGGACAGTGCGGCTGTCTTATTTTCAGCGCGGAGTGCTATATCTGGATCACTGACAAGAGTGATTATTCCATTGGGCCCGGGCATTTTGAGCTTCATGTACCCGTAATGGGGTATAGCTTGGAAGATTGTGAATGCCTCTCGCCCTAACAAGGCGTGATATCCGCTGCCGAACGGGGCCACTTGGAACGTGACCTCCTCGGACCTGTAATTGTCCGGCGAGCCGAACACTACATCTAGTGTGATTTTTCCTGTGCAGCGTACTTCTCGACTAGGGATTATTCCTCTGAAGGTTGTGCTACTTCGCTCAATGCGGCTCCGGTCAATTTCCATTTTTTGGAGGGTTTCCTCATAGATGAGGTTTAATCCGCTGCCGCCATCCATGAGTACCTTGGTAAGACGAAAGCCGTCCACTATCGGACTTAGGACCAATGCGGCTGGTGCTCGGGCTGTTCGGAATTTAGGTTCGTCGCTGGCATTGAAGGTGATAGCCGTGTCGCTCCATGGATTTGTTGTTGCTACTTGGTAGACTTCGGCGAGGCTGCGGATTGTTCGTTTCCGCATGTTATTTGAAGCGAAAGTCTCGAAGACTGTTAATACCGTACTGGTACTGTTGGGCTGGTTACCCGGGGCTAGAAAGCCTTCGCCACTTTGGGCCACCTGTCGCAGTATCCAACATGCTCGAAGGCTATGTGTTGGAGTGGCGCCCTCTGTACTGTGGATTTTACAGTGTCCGTTGAGCCATCCCTCCAGTACGGTTTTGTGCCCTTTAGGGGGTTTTTGCTTTTTGGTTTTTAACCCAGGTGCTTGAGTATGACGCACCCTTTTATTTCGAACTAGGGTTGTATTCAGGGCCGGATTGTCCCAAAAACTAGTTTCGGTTTTCCAGGCACTCTCCATCGCACAGTATTTTTGTACTATGGTCGCCAGCTCGGCGAAGCGTGTAACTTCGCGACGACTTATGGCGTTCATGATTCCCTTGTCCGTGCAATTGTTGTAGAAAATTGAGATTGCGCTTTCCTCACGGCAGTCCTTTATCCTGTCCATGACCAGGAGGAATCTGGCCCAGTAATGATGTACTGTTTCATCGGGCTCTTGTCGTATTTGAGATAGATCGCTTATGTTTGGGTGGGCGGGTGGAATTAAATTCGGAACCCCGCCCGATCTGAGGCTCAAAGGCCGAGAAGTTTCCGGATTTGGAAGCTTGGATTGCTGGATGTTATCCAACAAATCTGGTCCGATGCCTGACTTTAGGTTCAATACTTGATTGATGTCCGTCCCTCCGCGGGAATCCGGCATGAAGGGATCGGGAATCCGGACATAACTGGTCTTTAACATAGAAGAAGAGTCGCCGCGTTGTTCCTCTACCACGACAACGTGGTGGGTAGCCTAGGGAGAGTTAATTTCTCTCAGATCGGTTTTAAGCCCAATCTGATCGTAGTCTGTGGCGACTCCCAGGGCGGCGATGCGATCCAAGAGCTCATTTACGGAGGAGAGCTCCATCGGATCTAGCTGCTTGGTGAATTCCGAGTTGACGTGAAGATCGCTTTTGATGACCTGAGAGGTCATTGTCGGAGCGGCCGCCGAACAGGCGGTCATAAGAAAACCACCTAGCCGGATAGTTTGGCCGGTGGCCAAAGCTCCCTTGACGATGGCGCCGTCTTTAAAGACGGGAAAAGGCATCCCTCCTGATTGCGACGGCACAGAGGAACTCTCAATGAAAGCACCAATGTCGGTGTCAAAACCGGCGGATCTCGGGTAGGGGGTCCCGAACTGTGCGTCTAGGCGGATGGTAACAGGAGAAAAGGGACACGATGTTTTACCCAGGTTCGGGCCCTCTTGATGGAGTTAAAAACCTACGTCCTGCTCGATTGATATTGATGATGTGGGTATTACAAGAGTAGATCTACCACGAGATCAAGGAGGCTAAACCCTAGAAGCTAGCCTATGGTATGATTGTTGTTCGTCCTATGGACTAAAGCCATCCGGTTTATATTGACACCGGAGAGGGCTAGGGTTACACAGAGTCGGTTACAATGGTAGGAGATCAACATATCCGTATTGCCAAGCTTTCCTTCCACGCCAAGGAAAGTCCCATCCGGACACGGGACGAAGTCTTCAATCTTGTATCTTCATAGTCTTGGAGTCTGGCCGATGATGATAGTTCGGCTATCCGGACACCCCCTAGTCCAGGACTCCCTCACCCCCCTTGGCCGCCGCCCCCCTTGAGATGGGATCTCTAGGGGGCCGGAGCACCACCTATGGCCCCTATATAAAGAGGGGGAGGGAGGGAAGCCGCACCCTAGTCCCTGGCGCCTCCCTCTTCCCCGTAACACCTCTCCCACTCGCTGAGCTTGGCGAAGCCCTGCCGAGATTGCCGCTACTTCCACCACCACGCCGTTGTGTTGCTGGATCTCCATCAACCTCTCCTTCCCCCTTGCTGGATCAAGAAGGAGGACACGTCTTCCCCAACCATACGTGTGTTGAATGCGGAGGTGCCATCCGTTCGACACTAGGATCTTCGATGATTTTGATCACGACGAGTACGACTCCCTCAATCCCGTTCTCTTGAACGCTTACGCTCGCAATCTACAAGGGTATGTAGATGCACTCCTCTCTCTCGTTGCTAGATGACTCCATAGATTGATCTTGGTGAAGCGTAGAATTTTTTTTCTCCAACGTTCCCCAACAGTGGCATCATGAGTTAGGTCTATGCGTAGTTTCTATGCACGAGTAGAACACAAATTTGTTGTGGGCGTAGATGTTGTCAATTTTCTTGCCACTACTAGTCTTATCTTGTTTCGGCGGCATCGTGGGATGAAGATGCCCGAACCGACCTTACAAGTACGCTTACGTGAGACAGGTTCCACCGACTGACATGCACTAGTTGCATAAGGTGGCTAGCGGGTGTCTATCTCTCCCACTTTAGTCGGATCGGATTCGATGAAAAGGGTCCTTATGAAGGGTAAATAGAAATTGGCATATCACGTTGTGGTGTTGACGTAGGTAAGAAACGTTCTTGCTAGAACCCTATTGCAGCCACGTAAAAACATGCAACAACAATTAGAGGACGTCTAACTTGTTTTTGCAGCATATGCCTTGTGATGTGATATGGCCAAAAAGGATGTGATGAATGAACTATATGTGATGTATGAGATTGATCATGTTCTTGTAATAGGAATCAGAACTTGCATGTCGATGAGTATGACAACCGACAGGAGCCATAGGAGTTGTCTTAACTATTGTATGACCTGCGTGTCAATGAATAAACGCCATGTAATTACTTTACTTTATTGCTAAACCGTTAGCCATAGTAGTAGAAGTAATAGTTGGCGAACAACTTCATGGAGACACGATGATGGAGATCATGATGATGGAGATCATGGTGTCATGCCGGTGACGAAGATGATCATGGCGCCCCGAAGATGGAGATCAAAGGAGCAATATGATATTGGCCATATCATGTCACTATTTGATTGCATGTGATGTTTATCCTGTTTTTGCATCTTATTTGCTTAAAACGACGGTAGTAAATAAGATGATCCCTCATAATAATTTCAAGAAAGTGTTCCCCCTAACTGTGCACCGTTGCGAAAGTTTGTTGTTTCGAAGCACCACGTCATGATCGGGTGTGATAGATCCTAACATTCACATACAACGGGTGTAAACCAGATTTACACATGCAAAACACTTAGGTTGACTTGACGAGCCTAGCATGTACAGACATGGCCTCGGAACACAAGAGACCGAAAGGTCGAACATGAGTCGTATAGAAGATACGATCAACATGAAGATGTTCACCGATGATGACGAGTCCGTCTCACGTGATGATCGGACACGACCTAGTTGACTCGGATCATGGATCACTTAGATGACTAGAGGGATGTCTATCTGAGTGGGAGTTCATTAAATAATTTGATTAGATGAACTTAATTATCATGAACTTAGTCTAAAAACCTTTGCAAAATGTCTTGTAGATCAAATGGCCCACGCTCATGTCAACCTCAACTTCAACGCGTTCCTAGAGAAAACCAAGCTGAAAGATGATGGCAGCAACTATACGGACCGGGTCCGGAACCTGAGGATCATCCTCATAGCTGCCAAGAAAGCATATGTCCTAGAAGCACCGCTAGGTGAAGCACCCATCCCAGAGAACCAAGACGTTATGAACGCTTGGCAGTCGCTGCTGATGATTACTCCCTCGTTCAGTGCGGCATGCTTTACAGCTTACAACCGGGGCTCCAAAAGCGTTTTGAGCAACACGGAGCATATGAGATGTTCGAAGAGCTGAAAATGGTTTTCCAAGCTCATGACCGGGTCGATTGATATGAAGTCTCCGACAAGTTCTACAGTTGTAAGATGGAGGAAAAATAGTTCTGTTAGTGAGCACATACTCAAAATGTCTAGGTTGCACAACCGCTTGTCCCAGCTGGACATTAACCTCCCGGACGAGGCAGTCATTGACAGAATCCTTCAGTCGCTCCCACCTAACTACAAGAGCTTTGTGATGAACTACAATATGCAGGGGATGGTGAAAACTATTCTTGAAGTATTTTCAATGCTAAAATCAACGGAGGTGGAAATCAGAAAGGAACATCAAGTGTTGATGGTCAATAAAACCACTAGTTTCAAGAAAGGCAAGGGTAAGAAGAACTTCAAGAAGAACGACAAGGGAGTTGCCGCGCCCGGTAAGCCAGTTGCCGGGAAGAAGCCAAAGAATGGACCCAAACCTGAGACTGAGTGCTTTTATTGCAAGGGAAGCGGACAATCGAAGCGGAACTTCCCCAAATACTTAGCGGACAAAAAGGCCGGCAACACTAAAGGTATATGTGATATACATGTAATTGATGTGTACCTTACCAGTACTCGTAGTAGCTCCTGGGTATTTGATACCGGTGCGGTTGCTCATATTTGTAACTCAAAACAGGAGCTGCGGAATAAGCAGAGACTGGCGAAGGACGAGGTGACGATGCACATCGGGAATGGTTCCAAGGTCGATGTGATCGCCGTCGGCACGCTACCTCTACATTTACCTACGGGATTAGTTTTAAACCTCAATAATTGTTATTTAGTGCCAGCTTTGAGCATGAACATTGTATCTGGATCTCGTTTAATACGAGATGGGTACTCATTTAAATCCGAGAATAATGGTTGTTCTATTTATATGAGAGATATGTTTTATGGTCATGCCCCCCTGGTCAATGGTTTATTCTTAATGAATCTCGAACGTGATGTTACACATATTCATAGTGTGAATACCAAAAGATGTAAGATTGATAATGATAGTCCCACATATCCGTGGCACTGCCGCCTTGGTCACATTGGTGTCAAACACATGAAGAAGCTCCATACAGATGGACTTTTGGTCTTGATTTCGAATCATTTGACACGTGCGAACCATGCCTCATGAGTAAAATGACCAAGACTCCGTTCTCCGGAACAATGGAGCGAGCAACCAACTTATTGGAAATTAAACATACTGATGTGCGCAGTCCAATGAGCGTTGAGGCTCGCGGTGGCTATCATTATGTTCTCACCCTCATTGATGACTTAAGTAGATATGGGTATGTCTACATGACGAAACACAAGTCTGAGACCTTTGAAAGGTTGAAGGAATTTTAGAATGAGGTAGAGAATCAACGTGACCGAAAAATAAAGTTCTTACGATCAGATCGTGGAGGAGAATATTTAAGTCACGAATTTGGTACGCACTTAAGGAAATGTGGAATCATTTCACAACTCACGCCGCCTGGAACACCTCAGTGTAACGGTGTGTCCGAACGTCGTAATCATACTCTATTGGATATGGTGCGATCTATGAGTCACTCACCGATTTACCGCTATCATTTTGGGGATACGCTCTAGAGACAGCTACATTAACTTTAAATAGGGCACCGTCTAAATCCGTTGAGACGACACCTTATGAATTATGGTTTGGGAAGAAACCTAAGCTGTCATTTCTGAAAGTTTGGGGATGCGATGCTTATGTCAAGAAACTTCAACCTGAAAAGCTCGAACCCAAGTCGGAAAAATGCGTCTTCATAGGATACCCTAAGGAAACCATTGGGTATACCTTCTACCTCAGATCCAAAGGCAAGATCTTTGTTGCCAAGAACGGGTCCTTTCGGGAGAAAGAGTTTCTCTCGAAAGAAGTAAGTGGGAGGAAAGTGGAACTTGATGAAGTACTACCTCTTGAACCGGTAAGTAGCGCAGCTTAGGAAGATGTTACTGTGGTGCCTGCACCGACTAGAGAGGAAATTAATGATGATGATCAAGGTACTTTGGAGCAAGTTACTACTGAACTTCGTAGGTCCACAAGGACACATTCCACACTAGAGTGGTATGGAAACCCTTGAAGGAAATATGCCCTAGAGGCAATAATAAAGTTATTATTAATTTCCTTATTTCATGATAAATGTTTATTATTCATGCTAGAATTGTATTAACCGGAAACATAATACATGTGTGAATACATAGACAAACAATGTCACTAGTATGCCTCTACTTGACTAGCTCGTTAATTAAAGAAGGTTATGTTTCCTAACCATAGACATGAGTTGTCATTTGATTAACAGGATCACATCATTAGGAGAATGATGTGATTGACTTGAACCATTCCGTTAGCTTAGCACTCGATCGTTTAGTATGTTGCTACTGCTTTCTTCATGACTTATACAAAGTTCCTACAACTATGAGATTGTGCAACTCCCGTTTACCGGAGGAACACTTTGTGTGCTACCAAACGTCACAACGTAATTGGGTGATTATAAAGGTGCTCTACAGGTGTCTCCAAAGGTACATGTTGAGTTGGCATAATTCGAGATTAGGTTTTGTCACTCCGATTGTCGGAGAGGTATCTCTGGGCCATCTCGGTAATACTCATCACTTAATCCTTGCAAGCATTGTAACTAATGAGTTAGTTATGAAATGATGTATTACAGAACGAGTAAAGAGACTTGCCAGTAACGAGATTGAACTAGGTATTGGATACCGACGATCGAATCTCGGGCAAGTAACATACCGATGACACAGGGAACAACGTATGTTGTTATGCGGTTTGACCGATAAAGATCTTCGTAGAATATATAGGAACCAATATGAACATCCAGGTTCCACTATTGGTTATTGACCAAGAATAGTTCTAGGTCATGTCTACATAGTTCTCGAACCCGTAGGGTCCGCACGCTTAACGTTACGATGACAGTTTTATTATGAGTTTATAAGTTTTGATGTACCGAAGTTTGTTAGGAGTCCCGGATGTGATCACGGACATGATGAGGAGTCTCGAAATGGTCGAGACATAAAGATTGATATATTGGACGACTATATTCGGACACCGGAAGTGTTCCGGATGATTTCGGAGAAAACCGGAGTGCCGGAGGGTTACCGGAACCCCCCGGGAGAGTTAATGGGCCACATGGGCCTTGGTGGGAAGAGAGAGGGGCGGCCAGGATGGGCCGCGCGCCCCCTCTCCCTCTGGTCCGAATTGGACTAGGAGGAAGGGGGGCAGCGCCCGCCGCTTTCCTTCCCCCCTCTCCCCCTTCCTTCCCCCTCCTAGTAGGAGTAGGAAAGGGGGAGTCCTACTCCTACTAGGAGGAGGACTCCTCCTCCTTGGCGCGCCCCAAGGAGCCGGCCGGCCTCCCCCCTTGCTCCTTTATATACGGGGGCAGGGGGGCACCCTAGGACACACAAGTTGATCTACGGATCGTTCCTT
>NC_041385.1:55068756-55086558 GCF_002162155.2 Triticum dicoccoides
TCCACCTCGGTCATATCGTCGCGGAGTTTAGGCGAAGCCCTGCGCCGGTAGAACATCATCATCGTCACCACGCCATCATGCTGATGGAACTCATCCCCGACGCTTTGCTGGATTGGAGCCCGGGGAACGTCATCGAGCTGGACGTGTGCTGAACACGGAGGTGCCGTACGTTCGGTGCTTGGATCGGTCGAGTCGTGAAGACGTACGACTACATCAACCGCGTTGTGATAACGCTTCCGCTTACGGTCTACGAGGGTACGTGGACAATACTCTCCTCTCTCGTTGCTATGCCATCACCATGATCTTGCATATGCGTAGGAATTTTTTTGAAATTACTACGTTACCCAACAGTGGTATTAGAGCCAGGTTTTATTCGTAGATGACATATGCACGAGTAGAACACAAGTGAGTTGTGGGCGATACAAGTCATACTGCTTACCAGCATGTCATACTTTGGTTCGGCGGTATTGTGAGATGAAGCGGCCCGGACCGACATTACGCGTACGCTTACGCGAGACTGGTTTCACCGTTACGAGCACTCGTGCTTAAAGGTGGCTGGCGGGTGTCTGTCTCTCTCACTTTAGCTGAATCGAGTGTGGCTACGCCCGGTCCTTGCGAAGGTTAAAACATCACTAACTTGACGAACTATCGTTGTGGTTTTGATGCGTAGGTAAGAACGGTTCTTGCTAAGCCCGTAGCAGCCACGTAAAACTTGCAACAACAAAGTAGAGGACGTCTAACTTGTTTTTGTAGGGCATGTTGTGATGTGATATGGTCAAGACGTGATGCTATATTTTATTGTATGAGATGATCATGTTTTGTAACCAAAGTTATCGGCAACTGGCAGGAGCCATATGGTTGTCGCTTTATTGTATGAAATGCAAATGCCCTGTAATTGCTTTACTTTATCACTAAGCGGTAGCGATAGTCGTAGAAGCAATAGATGGCGTAAACGACAACGATGCTATGATGGAGATCAAGGTGTCGCGCCGGTGACGATGGTGATCACGAAGGTGCTTCAGAGATGGAGATCACAAGCACAAGATGATGATGGCCATATCATATCACTTATATTGATTTCATGTGATGTTTATCCTTTATGCATCTTATCTTGCTTTGATTGACGGTAGCATTTTAAGATGATCTCTCACTAAAATTATCAAGAAGTGTTCTTCCTGAATATGCACCGTTGCCAAAGTTCGTCGTGCCCATACACCACGTTATGATCGGGTGTGATAAGCTCTACGTCCATCTACAACGGGTGCAAGCCAGTTTTGCACACGCAGAATATTCAGGTTAAACTTGACGAGCCTAGCATATGCAGATATGGCCTCGGAACACGGAGACCGAAAGGTCGAGCGTGAATCATATAGTAGATATGATCAACATAGTGATGGTCACCATTGAAAACTACTCCATCTCATGTGATGATCGGTTATGGTTTAGTTGATTGGATCACGTGATCACTTAGATGACTCGAGAGATGTCTGTCTAAGTGGGAGTTCTTAAGTAATATGATTAATTGAACTTTAATTTATCATGAACTTAGTCCTGGTAGTATTTTGCAAATTATGTTGTAGATCAATAGCTTGCGTTGTTGCTTTCATATGTTTATTTTATATGTTCCTAGAGAAAATTGTGTTGAAAGATGTTAGTAGCAATGATGTGGATTGGATCCGTGATCTGAGGTTTTTCCTCATTGCTGCGCGGAAGAATTATGTCTTCGATGCACCGCTAGGTGACAAACCTGTTGCAGGAGCAGATGCACACGTTATGAACGTTTGGCTAGATCAATATGATGACTACTTGATAGTTTAGTGCACCATGCTTAACGGCTTAGAATCGGGACTTCAAAGACATTTTGAACGTCATGGACCATATGAGATGTTCCAGGAATTGAAGTTAATATTTCAAGCAAATACCCGAGTTGAGAGATATGAAGTCTCCAACAAGTTCTATTGCTAAAAGATGGAGGAGAATCGCTCAACTAGTGAGCATGTGCTCAGATTGTCTGGGTACTACAATCGCTTGAATCAAATGGGAGTTCATCTTCCAGATAAGATAGTGATTTACAGAATTCTCTAGTCACCATCACCAAGTTAGTAGAACTTCGTGATGAACTATAGTATGCAAGGGATGACGAAAACTATTCCCAAGATCTTCGTGATGCTGAAATCGATGAAGGTAGAAATCAAGAGAAGCATCAAGTGTTGATGGTTGACAAGAGCACTAGTTTCAAGAAAAGGGCAAAGGGAAGAAGTGGAACTTCAAGAAGAACGGCAAGCAAGTTGCTGCTCAAGTGAAGAAGCCCAAGTCTGGTCCTAAGCTTGAGACTAAGTGCTTCTACTGCAAAGGGACTAGTCACTGGAAGTGGAACTGCCCCAAGTATTTGGCGGATAAGAAGGATGGCAAAAGTGAACAAAGGTATATTGGATATACATGTTATTGATGTGTACTTTACTAGTGTTGATAGCAACCCCTCGACATTTTGATACTGGTTCAGTTGCTAAGAGTAGTAACTCGAAACGGGAGTTGCAGAATAAACAGAAAATAGTAAAAAGGCGAGGTGACGATGTGTGTTGGAAGTAGTTCCAAGATTGATATGATCATCATCGCACACTCCCTATACTTTCGGGATTAGTGTTGAAACTAAATAAGTGTTATTTGGTGTTTGCGTTGAGCATGAATATGATTTGATCATGTTTATTGCAATACGATTATTCATTTAAGTAAGAGAATAAATTGTTGTTCTATTTACATGAATAAAACCTTATATGGTTACACACCCAATGAAAATGGTTCGTTGGATCTCGATCGTAGTGATACACATATTCATAATATTGAAACCAAAAGATGCAAAGTTAATAATGATAGTGCAACTTATTTGTGGCACTGCAGTTTAGGTCATATTGGTGTAAAGCGCATGAAGAAACTCCATGCTGATGGGATTTTGGAATCACTTGATGCTTGCGAACCATGCCTTATGGGCAAGATGACTAAAGACTCCGTTCTCCAGAACAATAAAGCGAGCAACTGACTTATTGGAAATAATACATACTAATGTATGCGATCCGATGAGTGTTGAGGCTCGCGGCAAGTATCATTATTTTCTGACCTTCATAGATGATTTGAGCAGATATGGGTATATCTACTTAATGAAACATAAGTCTGAAATGTTTGAAAAGTTCAAAGAATTTCAGAGTGAAGTTGAAAATCATCGTAACAAGAAAATAAAATTTCTACGATCTGATCGTGGAGGAGAATATTTGAGTTACGAGTTTGGTCTACATTTGAAACAATGCGGAATAGTTTCACAACTCACGCTACCCGGAACACCACAGCGTAATGGTGTGTCCGAACGTCATAACCGTACTTTATTGGATATTGTACAATCTATGATGTTTCTTACCGATTTACCACTATCGTTTTGGGGTCATGCATTAAAGACAGCTGCATTCACGTTAAAAAGGGGCACCACCTAAGTCCGTTGACACGACACAATATGAACTGTGGTTTGGCAAGAAACCAAAGTTGTCGTTTCTTAAAGTTTGGGGTTGCGATGCTTATGTGAAAAAGTTTCATCCTAATAAGCTCAAACCCAAATCGGAGAAATGTGTCTTCATAGGATACCCAAAGGAGAAAGTTGGGTACACCTTCTATCACAGATCCGAAGGCAAGACATTCGTTGCTAAGAATGGATCCTTTCTAGAGAAGGAGTTTCTCTCGAAAGAAGTGAGTGGGAGGAAAGTAGAACTTGATAAGGTAATTGTACCTTCTCCTTTATTGGAAAATAGTTCATCACAGAAATCTGTTCCTGTGACTACTACACCAATTAGTGAGGAAGCTAATGATGATGATCATGTAACTTCGGATTAAGTTACTACAGAACCTCGTAGGTCTTCCAGAGTAAGATCCGCACCACAGTGGTACGGTAATCCTGTTCTGCAAGTTATGTTACTAGACCATGATGAACCTACGAACTATGAAGAAGCGATGGTGAGCCCAAATTCCGCAAAATGGCTTGAGGCCATGAGATCTGAGATAAGATCCATGTATGAAAACAAAGTATGGACTTTGATTGACTTGCCCAATGATCGGCAAGACATTGAGATTAAATGGATCTTCAAGAGGAAGACAGACGCTGATAGTGTTACTATCTACAAAGCTAGAATTGTCGCAAAAGGTTTTCGACAAGTTCAAGGTGTTGACCACGATGAGAGTTTTTCACTCGTATCTATGCTTAAGTCTGTCTGAATCATGTTAGCAATTGCCACATTTTATGAAATCTGGAAAATGGATGTCAAAACTGCATTCCTTAATGGATTTTTTAAAGAAGAGTTGTATATGATGCAACCAGAAGGTTTTGTCGATCCGAAAGGTGCTAACAAAATGTGCAAGCTCCAGCGATCCATCAATGGACTGGTGCAAGCATCTCGGAGTTGGAATATACGCTTTGATAAGTTGATCAAAGCATATAGTTTTAATACAGACTTGCGGTGAAGCCTGTATTTACAGGAAAGTGAGTGGGAGCACTACAACATTTCTGATAAGTATATGTGAATGACATATTGTTGATCGGAAATAATGTAGAATTTTTCTGGAAAGCATAAAGGAGTGTTTTAAAGGAGTTTTTCAAAGAAAGACCTTGGTGAAGCTGCTTACACATTGAGCATCAGGATCTATAGAGATAGATCAAGACGCTTGATAAGATTTTTCAATGAGTACATACCTTGACAAGATTTTGAAGTAGTTCAAAATGGAACAGTCAAAGAAAGAGTTCTTGCCTGTGTTGCAAGGTGTGAAGTTGAGTAAGACTCAAAACCCGACCATGGCAGAAAATAGAAAAAAATGAATAGTCATTCCCTATGCCTCAGTCATAGGTTCTATAAAGTATGCTATGCTGTGTACTAGACCTATTGTATACCTTGCTCTGAGTTTGGCAAAGGAATACAATTTTGATCTAAAAGTAGATCACTAGAACAATGGTCAAGAATATCCTTAGTGAGGACTAAGGAGATGTTTCTCGATTATGGAGGTGATAAAGGAGCCAGTCGTAAAAAGTTACAACGATGCAAGCTTTTACACCAATCCAGATGACTCTAAGTCTCAACCTGGATACATATTGAAAGTGGGAGCAATTGGCTAGAGTAGCTCCGTGCAAAATACATACGGCTCTGAATGTGACAGAGCCGTTGACTAAACTTCTCTCACAAGAAAAACATGATCATACCTTAGTAATCTTTGGGTGTTAATCACATAGCGATGTGAACTAGATTATTGACTCTAGTAAACCCTTTGGGTGTTGCTCACATGACAATGTGACATATTGGTGTTAAATCACATGGTGATGTGAACTAGATTATTGACTCTAGTGCAAGTGGGAGACTGAAGGAAATATGCCCTAGAGGCAATAATAAAGTTATTATTTATTTCCTTGTTTCATGATAAATGTTTATTATTCATGCTAGAATTGTATTAACCGGAAACATAATACATGTGTGAATACATAGACAAACAGAGTGTCACTAGTATGCCTCTACTTGACTAGCTCGTTAATTAAAGATGGTTATGTTTCCTAACCATAGACGTGAGTTGTCATTTGATTAACGGGATCACATCATTAGGAGAATGATGTGATTGACTTGACCCATTCCGTTAGCTTAGCACTCGATCGTTTAGTATGTTGCTACTGCTTTCTTCATGACTTATACAAAGTTCCTACAACTATGAGATTGTGCAACTCCCGTTTACCGGAGGAACACTTTGTGTGCTATCAAACGTCACAACGTAATTGGGTGATTATAAAGGTGCTCTACAGGTGTCTCCAAAGGTACATGTTGAGTTGGCATAATTCGAGATTAGGTTTTGTCACTCCGATTGTCGGAGAGGTATCTCTGGGCCATCTCGGTAATACTCATCACTTAAGCCTTGCAAGCATTGTAACTAATGAGTTAGTTATGAAATGATGTATTACGGAACGAGTAAAGAGACTTGCCGGTAACGAGATTGAACTAGGTATTGGATACCGACGATTGAATCTCGGGCAAGTAACATACCTATGACAAAGGGAACAACGTATGTTGTTATGCGGTTTGACCGATAAAGATCTTCGTAGAATATGTAGGAACCAATATGAACATCCAGGTTCCTCTATTGGTTATTGACCGAGAATAGTTCTAGGTCATGTCTACACAGTTCTCGAACCCGTAGGGTCCGCACGCTTAACGTTACGATGACAGTTTTATTATGAGTTTATAAGTTTTGATGTACCTAAGTTTGTTCGGAGTCCCGGATGTGATCACGGACATGACGAGGAGTCTCGAAATGGTCGAGACATGAAGATTGATATATTGGACGACTATATTCGGACACCGGAAGTGTTCCGGATGATTTCGGAGCAAACCGGAGTGCCAGAGGGTTACCGGAACCCCCCGGGAGAGTTAATGGGCCACATGGGCCTTGGTGGGAAGATAGAGGGGCGGCCAGGATGGGCCGCGCGCCCCCTTCCCTCTGGTCCGAATTGGACTAGGAGGGAGGGGGGCGGCGCCCCCCTCTTTCCTTCCCCCCTCACCCTTCCTTCCCCCTCCTAGTAGGAGTAGCAAAGGGGGAGTCCTACTCCTACTAGGAGGAGGACTCCTCCTCCTTGGCGCGCCCCAAGGGCCGGCCGGCCTCCCCCCTTGCTCCTTTATATACGAGGGCAGGGGGGCACCCTAGGACACACAAGTTGATCTACGGATCGTTCCTTAGCCGTGTGCGGTGCCCCCCTCAACCATATTCCACCTTTGTCATATCGTCGCGGAGTTTAGGCGAAGACCTGTGCCGGTAGGACATCATCATCGTCACCACGCCGTCGTGCTGACAGAACTCATCCCCGACGCTTTGCTGGATTGGAGCCCGGGGAACATCATCGAGCTGAACGTGTGCTGAACACGGAGGTGCCGTACGTTCGGTGCTTGGATTGGTCGAGTCGTGAAGACGTACGACTACATGAACCGCGTTGTGATAACGCTTCCGCTTACGGTCTACGAGTGTATGTGGACAATACTCTCCTCTCTCGTTGCTATGCCATCACCATGATCTTGCATGTGCGTAGGATTTTTTTTGAAATTACTATGTTACCCAACAACCCTGTCCTGGAAATCATGTTGTTAGACAACGGTGAACCTTCGAATTATGATGAAGCAATGGCGGGCCCAGATTCCAACAAATGGCTTGAAGCCATGCAATCCGATATAGGATCCATGTATGAAAACAAAGTGTGGACTTTGACAGACTTGCCCGATCATCGGCGAGCGATAGAAAACAAATGGATCTTTAAGAAGAAGACGGACGCGGATGGTAATGTTACCATCTATAAAGCTCGACTTGTTGCTAAGGGTTATCGACAAGTTCAAGGGGTTGACTAAGATGAGACTTTCTCTCTCATAGCAAAGCTGAAGTCCGTCCGAATCATGTTAGCAATTTCCGCATACTATGATTATGAGATATGACAAATGGATGTCAAAATGGCATTCCTTAATGGCTATCTTAAGGAAGAACTGTATATGATGCATCCGGAAGGTTTTGTCGATCCTGAGAATGCTAACAAGGTATGCAAAGTCCAGCGATCCATTTATAGGCTGGTGCAAGCATCTCGGAGTTGGAACATTCGCTTTGATGAGATGATCAAAGCGTTTGGGTTTATGCAGACTTATGGAGAAGCCTGCGTTTACAAGAAAGTGAGTGGGAGCTCTATAGCATTTCTCATATTATATGTAGATGACATACTTTTGATGGGAAATGATATAGAACTTTTGGACAACATTAAGGCCTACTTGAATAAGTGTTTTTCAAATGAAGGACCTTGGAGAAGCTTCTTACATATTAGGCATCAAGATCTATAGGGGTAGATCGAGACGCCTCATAGGTATTTCACAAAGAACATACCTTGATAAGATATTGAAGAAGTTCAATATGGATCAGTCCAAGAAGGGGTTCTTGCCTGTGTTGCAAGGTGTGAAATTGAGCTCGGCTCAATGCCCGACCATGGCAGAAGATAGAGAAAAGATGAGTGTCATCCCCTATGCCTCGGCTATAGGGTCTATTATGTATGCCATGCTGTGTACCAGACCTGATGTAAACCTTGCCGTAAGTTTGGTAGGAAGGTACCAAAGTAATCCCGACATGGAACACTGGACAGCGGTCAAGAATATCCTGAAGTACCTGAAAAGGATAAAGGATATGTTTCTCGTTTATGGAGGTGACGAAGAGCTCGTCGTAAAGGGTTACGTCGATGCTAGCTTCGACACAGATCTGGATGACTCTAAGTCACAAACCGGATACGTGTATATTTTGAATGGAGGGGTAGTAAGATGGTGCAGTTGCAAGCAAAGCGTCGTGGCGGGATCTACATGTGAAGCGGAGTACATGGCAGCCTCGGAGGCAGCGCATGAAGCAATATGGATGAAGGAGTTCATCACCGACCTAGGAGTCATACCCAATGCGTCGGGGCCGATCACTCTCTTCTGTGACAACACTGGAGCTATTGCCCTTGCCAAGCAGCCCAGGTTTCACAAGAAGACCAGGCACATCAAGCGTCGCTTCAACTCCATTCGTGAAAATGTTCAAGATGGAGACATAGATATTTTCAAAGTGCATATGGATCTGAATGTCGTAGATCCATTGACTAAACCTCTTCCGTGAGCAAAACATGATCAACATCAGAACTCTATGGGTGTTCGATTCATCACAATGTAACTAGATTATTGACTCTAGTGCAAGTGGGAGACTATTGGAAATATGCCCTAGAGGCAATAATAAAAGGATTATTATTATATTTCCTTGTTCATGATAATTGTCTATTATTCATGCTATAATTGTGTTCTAGAAATCGTAATACATGTGTGAATACATAGATCACAACATGTTCCTAGTGAGCCTCTAGTTGACTAGCTCGTTGATCAACAGATAGTCATGGTTTCCTGACTATGGACATTGGATGTCATTGATAACGGGATCACATCATTAGGAGAATGATGTGATGGACAAGACCCAATCCTAAGCATAGCACAAGATCGTGTAGTTCGTTTGCTAGAGCTTTTCAATGTCAAGTATCATTTCCTTAGACCATGAGATCGTGTAACTCCCGGATACCGTAGGAGCGCTTTGGGTGTACCAAACGTCACAACGTAACTGGGTGACTATAAAGGTGTACTATAGGTATCCCCGAAAGTATCTGTTGGGTTGACATGGCTCGAGATTGGGATTTGTCACTCCGTATGACGGAGAGGTATCTCTGGGCCCACTCGGTAATGCATCATCATAATGAGCTCAATGTGACCAAGTGGTTAGTCATGGGATCATGCATTATGGTACGAGTAAAGTGACTTGCCGGTAACGAGATTGAACGAGGTATTGGGATACCGACGATCGAATCTCGGGCAAGTAACGTACCGATTGACAAAGGGAATTGTATACGGGATTACTTGAATCCTCGACATCGTGGTTCATTCGATGAGATCATCGTGGAACATGTGGGAGCCAACATGGGTATCCAGATCCCGCTGTTGGTTATTGGCCGGAGAACTGTCTCGGTCATGTCTACGCGATTTCCGAACCCGTAGGGTCTACACACTTAAGGTTCAGTGGCACTAGGTTTGTAGAGATATTAGTATGCGGTAACCCGAAAGTTGTTCGGAGTCCCGTATGAGATCCCGGACGTCACGAGGAGTTCCAGAATGGTCCGGAGGTGAAGAATTGTATATAGGAAGTCCAGTTTCGGCCACCGGGAAAGTTTCGGGGGTCACCGGTATTGTACCGGGACCACTGGAAGGGTCCCGGGGGTCCACCGGATGGGGCCACCTATCCCGGAGGGCCACATGGGCTGAAGTGGGAAGGGAACCAGCCCCTGGTGGGCTGGTGCCCCCCTTGGGCCTCCCCCTGCGCCTAGGGTTGGAAACCCTAGGGGTAGGGGGCGCACCACTTGACTTGGGGGGCAAGTCCCCCCCCTTGGCCGCCGCCCCCCTTGAGATGGGATCTCTAGGGGACCGGCGCACCCCCTAGGGCCCCTATATAAAGAGGGGGGAGGGAGGGCAGCCGCACCCTAGTCCCTGGCACCTCCCTCTTCCCCGTAACACCTCTCCCTCTCGCTGAGCTTGGCGAAGCCCTGTCGAGATCGTCGCTACTTCCACCACCACGCCGTTGTGCTGCTGGATCTCCATCAACCTCTCCTCCCCCCTTGCTGGATCAAGAAGGAGGAGACGTCTTCCCCAACCTTACGTGTGTTGAACGCGAAGGTGCCATCCGTTCGGCACTAGGATCTTCGATGATTTGGATCATGACGAGTACGACTCCCTCAACCCCGTTCTCTTGCACGCTTCCGCTCGCGATCTACAAGGGTATGTAGATGCACTCCTCTCTCTCGTTGCTAGATGACTCCATAGATTAATCTTGGTGAAGCGTAGAAATTTTTTATTTTCTGCAACGTTCCCCAACATCCCGTACATGGGTCCTGTCGGGGATATACCCCGCGGTGTAACCCGGCCGGAAGTATAACCCGGTCGGACTTGGCGACTCACTAATGACCCGCCCTGGCTGAACGACACACTAAGTGACCCGCCCGATCCTGGCGACTTAAAGGTGACCGGGCAAGCGGATCAGAGGAGCGACAAGACCCGGGGGCCCAGGAGGCTCAAGGCCCAGAAGGCCGGCTTACGTTACGGTAGGCCAGTTTAAGAGGAAAGGCGTGAGGAATATCTTCCTTACAAGGAATGAAGACCCGGACTTGTATCCGGCTTGTAGTAGAAGATAGGCTAGTCCTAATCCTATTTTGACTCCACATGTAACCCGCCCCTCTAACTTATATAAGGAGGGGCAGGGCACCCCAAAGAAGGAACAAGAAACAATCTCTAGGGCTAGACACAACAAAAGGGGAGCCGGCTTATACGGCGACTCCCTCATGAGTATAATGAGACCTAGCCTCAAACAATATGTAGGGCTATAACCGGATGATGTTTTCTGGGGTCCGAAGCTGTCTAAACCCTTGTCTTGCGTGTTGATCCGCCCTGCGTCTCTCGTCCCACTCAACCTCTCTCAAGCTACCACATAGATGCGTTGGCCTCGTGACTAAGTCCTGACACTAAGGACATCTGCCGTGACAATTCCATGACAGTTGGCGCCCACCGTGGGGCACGCACACGATGGTGTTGAGTTCTTGAAGGGATCTTTCACAGGGATCGAGAGGTTCACAATTTTTTCAGGAAAGAAGAGCCGGTTTGAAAATATCCGCATCAGCATCAAGTTCATCAAACTCAGATTTATATTTTATGAGATCCAATGTTTAAGAGAAATTAGGATTTGGGTCGAGATCTGTTAACTGCTGCAAGTCGCCGAGACCAAGTGGTTAAATCGCCGGAATCCTCGTTTTTCTTTTGATCGAACAATCAAGATGCACACGCACGAAGGAATCGGACCAGCTACAGTGTCGTCACGTGAAAGAATCGTACTTTTTCAACTAGTACTCGACTGAATCGGCTGGTTCAAATTCACATTAAAAAAAAGGGGAGGGACCGCAACCCGGAATTGGATACGACCATGATTCAAAGACAGATATGGCCATGATTGTGGTTTCGCTTCGAGTGGCCTGCTGCCCCAGTACCTCGAGCCGCCGGCGCCCTTATACAGCAGTAGCACCTGCCTCCGCCTGTCACCGACAAGTCGCCAACGGCAAGCTGTCTCCGAATTACCGCCGAGTGGCCGTCGCCGCTATACCTCCACGGCCACGACCTGTTCTAAAAACCACCATTGCTCCACCGCTCCTCCGTTAGTCGGTGCGGTCCGAAAAAGTCGCCGGCACCATGGCCGCATATTTCTTTTCAGAGCCGCTATCATGCCTTCAACCCGGAGCCGATGTCACCTACAAAGCACGCCCGTCCCGGCCTTGAGTTGTCTCCGCGCCTAAGTTGCCCTCACCATTGCTGGATTCGCTTCTACCTCGGCCGTGTTGAGCTATTGCTTCGCGGAGGCGCTCTGACCCCGTTGTCCACTCTACCGCTGCTCTGGAGCCACCCCCTTGGCCGCCGCGCGCCGAATCGCCTCGACAAGCCGCTGATGTGGCCAAATCAAATGCGGGCCGCCTCTGCCTCAACTCCTGTGAGTCGTCGTCGCGATTTCTACTACAGGCTTTAAGCTGCTTTAGGTCTGGGCCCGTTCGTACCTCCACGCTGCCTGTTCCTCGCCTCCAGCAACGGCGTGAGCCGCCTGACGCGCCAAGCTGCCCCTGACCGGTGAGTCACCGAGCTGGCCTGCCGTGTCCCATCCTACGGGTGCTGGAGTTGGTCAACCAGGGAGATGTTGCGGACAATGTTCACGAGAAACCTCACATGCCCGCAGATCAAAAGCTACTTCCGTTTCTTCATCACATGAAGACAAAGAAAAAGAAAAAGACAAAAAGAGAAGAAGGAGAAAACTTGCTACGTGCATGGATTATGTGGCCAGAGTGCTAATCAAATGCATATATTATTCAATTTCCATGCACCTAGTAGCTCATACACGGTTCAATCTACAATTTGATATTATGTTGCATAGTGTGGTTTCCTAGATAAAACAGAGGAAGCCAGAGGGGGTGCGTTCGTCCGAGGAAAATACCAGGTGCTATCCTTTATGTATATTTTATCAGCATATAATACATTGTTTGAAGACGATTACTCTGGTATGTGGTGTTTTTTCGCAGGACCATTATTCATTACAAGGGTGTCACAAAGGGGTGTGCGCCAATATTATTTTTGCTCTAGCACATTTCTGCCGTGCTGTTGGACGGATACATCCGGATGTCGCCGCCCCTGCTACATCAAACATACACGACTAACTCATTGTCCGCGCCCGCGGCCGACTCGCCCGCGTCCGTGCCGTTTACAACGCCGCCGTCGACTCTCCCCATCCGCACTAGCTTAGAATGCCGCGGCCGGTTTACCCATGATTGATTCCAACTTCACCATGGTGATCATCAACTCCGCGCAAAGGTGGTGCCACGTTGTACCTATGAAGTGTGCTTCAGCATCATCACGAACTGGCGTCCGCGCCCGCTTACTGATGGAACAGGCGTGCATAAGTCCCGGCCCGTACAGCTTAATCTACATCAACCCGCCGGAGCCGCCCTTGCCGCTTTGAGCCGCCGGGGTTATATTAAGTCACCGGTCTGCCTGAGCCGCCGGAACTATATTGAATCGCTGGTCTGCCTGAGCCACCTCTGTCACGTTGAATGGATCATCCATCATCCGAACAAAATAGGTGATATCCATCTAAATTTATTTTATTAGCACATATTGTTTTTGTCAAAGAACAAGTTTATCTTTGTCTTGGTCTGCAATATTGTTTATGCAGGGCAATTATTTATGACAAAAAGTGATATTATAACGCGGAGATGGAGGCATGCCAACATCTTTTGGCACAGGTGGTCGTCGTTACTCAACGGACTCCCGCGCCGGCTTACAACGCCGTGGCCGTTTTTCGCGACCCCGCCGGCTTACAACAAGGAGGAAAACTTGCCCGTCCGCACCGGCTTACAACACCGCGGCCGGTTCATTTGTCTATGCTGCCTCAGATGTTGCGGTCATTTTTACCGTCCGTCTCTCACGGCCTGGTCTACATCAACACATCGGGCCGCACCTGTCTGCATGAGCTGTTTAATTGAGTATGAGCAAGTCACTACTTGGGAAGCCCGGTTTTTTCTTCCAACAAATTGGAGGCAAATTATCATATATCATCAGCCGCCGTCTATACTGGATGGTTCAATGGGCAGTCGCATAAATCGCCGCCACTACAGTTTGGTTAAACTTCAAATAGCCTGTTGGAAGGAGCCATTGGCCGAGTTGCCGACACGGCTCATAAGGGATCATTTATAACCCGCCGCAGTCACCTCAACCTTCTGTGGATTCACATCGCGCTATCAACGCCAATGATATACACCTTCTGCTATGGTTAAATATGGAGAATCTCAAGCCAACTCCTTGAGTCGTCTTGAGACTCGGGGGCTACAATGGTATGACTCGGCAAAATTAAACGGTTTCAATGGATTCAAGAACTCCGGGTCATTGGAGGGAAGGTAACCCGGTTCCAGAGGCTACCGCGATATTGGTGAAATATTTAAAGGCCGTCAGAAAATTTCCGGCTTAAAAAGAAGGACTCCGGTTTAAAATCCGGTTCAAGAGACATCTTTCTCCCACAAAGCATTAACACTCTTAATATCTGGTTTAAAAACCGGTTCAAGGGAAATTTATTTACTGCAAGGCTTTGAAGCTCTCAAATCCGGTTCAAATCCGGCTCAAGGTAAATTCATCTCTCTCAAAGTTTGAAACTCTCAATATCCGGTTTAAGAATTTCCGGTTCAAAAAGAATTGATCTCTCGCAAGTTCGAGTACTCAGACAAATTAATGGTTACCAAAGAGAACTTGCTGCCATGATGCACGGTTCAAAACATGGGTATCCTGCCTTACGGCTTATCTTATTATGGTCACTTGGGGGCTTCCTGCTCATCGGGCATAGCTATCAATACCCTCTTGATCGGCGCAATGCCAAAACTTATATGGTCACTTGGGGGCTTCCTGTTCAAACATAAGTCGTATTCGGACCAAAGAGAACATAGCTGTCGATACCCTTTTGATTGGGAAACTGCTGAACCTACTTGGGGGCTTCTTGATCGTATCCGAATCATAGCTCAACCCCTTTGGGAATCGACGTGGATCATATTTGAATCAGCTTCGTTAAACAACTCTCATGGTCACTTGGGGGCTTCCTGTTCAAACATAGGTCGTATTCGAACCAAAGAGAACATAGCTGTCGATACCCACTTGATCGGCATCGCCAAAGCCACTGGGGGCTATATGATCGTATTCGAATATTAGCTTAACCCCTTTGGAACGGTTTACTGATCGTATTCGAATCACAAGCCTCAAAATTTTGTCTGTTTCTTGTATAGCTTTATATAATCGCAAGTATTTGAGTTGTCACAAATATCGTATGTGCCAGCTCTTACAGAGTTGAGTTATCAACTTCACTGTCCGGGTCACATAAACCAGCGGTATCATTCAAAGGATCATAGGGATCTTGTGATCTACTTGTGTGTAGAATAAGACTACATTTGGGTGGTTACTAGCCCTGGCTCTTGACGTTAAGTCGCCAGGGCATATGTTGTTTAAACTCTGTGCAGGATTTGCAGAATTATGACTTATATAAATGCTTCAGTCCAAGCTCATCATTGAAATTGGTGTCTTAAAAAGGTTATCAATTATTGATTTTCTCAAGGGCTATAGGCCACCGGGTTACAAAAATACCGGCTTACAATGAATGCGCATTAAGTCGTCATCGGCCAAGAGCTGCCAGTCAACTACATATTGAAAGTGCGTTACATCGACTAGAGGGGGTCAATAGGCGATTTTTATGAATTCTTCACTGAGGAATTTCAGGGTTAGGAAATTCCTAAGCGAAGAACTACTTGCAGCGGAATAAGTACTTAGGTATAAGCATAACAGAGCAACAACATAGTCATCATGATGAAATGAAAGACAAACACAGAGTACAGAAAGCGTAAACACATGATAAGCAGGATGAAGACAAATTGACTGAAGAAATAGGGTTGAGGAATTAGAGAAAGTCTTCAGTCAAAGTCTTCAAACAGTATTGATCAGGTTTATCAACACATAACTGAGAAAATGAAAGGTCTGGGGAAATAGAACCAGTAGGCTTGGTGAAGACAATGATTTGGTCGACCAGTTCCAACTACTGTGACAGTTGTGCGTCTCGTTGGAGAGGCTGAGTATTTAAACTCGAGGACACACAGTCCCAGACACACAGTCCTCACTGTATTCTCCTTGAGCTAAGATCATGCAAATCTCGCCCAACAGTAGTGGTAAGTCTTCACATGTGACTTCTAAACCTTCACAGACTTGGTCACTTGGCAATCCACAATTCCTCTTGGATGCTCAGACCATGACGCCTAACCGTCTGGAGGATACACAGTCCTCAAAGGTAACAAGCATCAGTTCCACACAGGAACAATCTCTTCAGTGATGCTCAATCACTTTGGGGCTTGTAGGTTTGGGTTTGGGATTTCGGTTTTCCCCACTTGATGATTTTCGCCTTGGGCCTTGGGCCCTTGGGGAGGGGCGAACCATCCCACTAGGGGCTGGTTCCCTCCCATATTCAGCCCATCAAGCCCCCCCGGGGCAGATGGCCCCACCCGGTGGACCTCCGGACACCTTTCGGTGGTCCCGGTATAATACCGATAACACCCGAAACTATTCCGATGACTGAAACTGGACTTCCCATATATAAATCTTTACCTCCGGACCATTCCGGGACTCCTCGTGACGTCCGAGATCTCATCCGGGACACCGAACAACATTCAGTAACCACATACAAACTTCCTTTCTAACCCTAGTGTCATCGAACCTTAAGTGTGTAGACCCTATGGGTTCGGGAATCATGCAGACATGACCGAGGCAGCTCTCTGGCCAATAACCAACAGCGGGATCTGGATACCCATGTTGGCTACCACATGTTCCACGATGATCTCATCGGATGAACCACGATGTCAAGGATTCAAGCAATCCCGTATACAATTCCCTTTGTCAATCACTATGTTACTTGCCCGAGATTTGATCGTCGGTATCCCAATACCTCGTTCAATCTCATTACCGGCAAGTCACTTTACTCATTCCGTAATGCATGATCCCGCGACTAACTACTTAGTCACATTGAGCTCATTATGATGATGCATTACCGAGTGGGCCCAGAGATACCTCTCCATTATACGGAGTGACAAATCCCAGTCTCGATTCGTGCCAACCCAACAAACACTTTCGGAGATACCTGTAGTGCATCTTTATAATCATCCAGTTACGGTGTGACGTTTGGTACACCCAAAGCACTCCTACGGTATCAGGGAGTTACACAATCTCATGGTCTAAGGAAATGATACTTGACATTAAAAAAAACTTTAGCAACCGAACTACACAATCTTGTGCTATGCTTAGGATTGGGTCTTGTCCATCACATCATTCTCCTAATGATGTGATCCCATTATCAATGACATCCTGTGTCCATGGTCAGGAAACCATAACCATCTATTGATCAACGAGCTAATCAACTAGAGGCTCAATAGGGACACGTTCTGGTCTATGTATTCACACATGTATTACGTTTCCAGTTAATACAATTATAGCATGAACAATAGACAATTATCATAAACAAGTAAATACAATAATAACCATTTTATTACTGCCTCTAGGGCATATTTCCCACAGCTGACGGCCCGCTTAAAGTAAACAGACGGGAAAGAGTCAGCTTATGGCAAAGAGGTCCTTTGCCATCAGCTAGTTCTTTGCTGTCAGCCAGCGATCTCTTTGCTGTCAGCTGGCGGATGGCAAAGATGTCCTTTGCCATCAGCTAGTTCTTTGCCGTCAGCCAGCGGTCGGCAAAGAATCTTTGCCGTCAGCTGGCGGACGGCAAAGAGGTGGGTGGTGGGTCCAGTGGATGTCTAACCCGTAATGACCCACCGGCCCCACCTCTTTGCCGTCTGCCAGCGGACGACAAAGATTGTTTGCCGACCGTTGGCGGACGACAAAGAGATGGGTACGTTAACGGCCGTCCCGCCCCCGTCATCTCTCTCTTCTCTCTTTGTCTCCTTCCCATCCCCCATCGACCCATACTCGCGCCGCCGCCGCCGACCCCGTCCGCCCTAGCCGGCCGCCCCGCCGCCCCACACCCCTTCCCTGCGGCGCACCGACCTCCACCGCGCCCCCGCCGCCCCTTCCATGTCGCCCCCTC
>NC_041385.1:55087618-55088657 GCF_002162155.2 Triticum dicoccoides
ACCCCCGACACCCTGACACCACACCCCGACCCCCGATCCCCGACACCCTGACAGCACACCACATGACAGTTTCTCAACACTTGCCCAGCCGAGCTCTTTGTCGCCCGCTGGCGGACGGCAAAGAGCTTGGCCTCTTTGCCGTCTGCTGACGGACGACAAAGAACACACCGTTAACCCCTAACTGCTCTCACCCCACGCCCACTGCCATCCAAAATCTTTGCCGTCTGCTTGGCTACAATGACGGGCGGCACAACCCTTTGCCGTCCGCTTCTATGAAGCAGATGACAAAGAGGGCCTTTACTGGCACTCGTTCGGCTGGACATTTTGTCGTCCGCCATCCATGCCTCTGCCGTCCGCCATGGCAGACAGCAGAGAAGCTGATTCTAGTTGTGTATGGAACGGGTTTTTTTGAGAGGGGGAGTGATGGCCGCGATCTCTTGTCATTCAGTTAAAGATTCACATGGTCCACTGCGAGCCTTCGGCCCGGCGGACCGGACCTGGCTTTTGACACCGAATGGGTAACCGAGCGGCTTAGATAACCCTTACAGCCTGTTTGGTAAACACTTGGGGATGAGAATGAGAGTTTGCATCAGGGTGTGTATGAAGAGATTAGTCATGGGAAGTTGATTTTTACTCCCATTTCCTTGTTTGGTATATGGTGGGAATTAGCACGGGATAAAACTCTGCTTACGAATTAACAGGGTACCCCTGGAAAGAAATAGGTGAGAATTGGATTCCTCAACTCCCATTCCCCTTCCCACTTAAACTCACATTCCCTCTAATCAAACAGTGGACTTTTAATCTCCTCACCCCTCAACTCCCATTCCCCATCTCCAATTCCCCCGAACCAAACGCGCTGTTAGGTTCCTACTGGGATGTAACCCTTCGACCTCTTATCCTAACAAAAACTTTCGACCCGAGGGTCGTTTCGTGTTGTCGAGCCGCTGTCGTCCATAACTCGCTGCTTCTTTTGCCCTGTAGGTCGCGCAGTTGCGCCGGATGTTGTCTGCCTCAGTATCGCCCGCGGAAGCACATCCAC
>NC_041385.1:55088847-55105904 GCF_002162155.2 Triticum dicoccoides
TGTCGCCGTGCCGGCTGCACGTCGACATCACAACCACCGCCACGCCCATGCTCGCGCTGCAGCTCGTGCCGCCGCATCATCTGCATCACCATAGCCAGCGCCATGTGCGTCACTGCCGATGAGCCAGAAATATAATCCGTCCTCATCCTGTTCTGTCCCAACAATGTTTTTGATGCTGCTAGGAACACCCCGTGCACGTTTAGTGCCAAGGAATCTCGCCAGTGCGTGCCGATTTACCCTTACAATTACTTGTTTGGTTCCGGGATTTGAAACGTAAATCAATAACGGTGGGACCTATTTACGTTAGTTTCTGTTTGGTTTAGCTTCGTCGTAATTAGATACCATTTAATCAGATAATGTCCCTATTTAAATTTGATAATATATACATGTCTCCGTTATGTGTTTCCTCTCTCAGCAGGATTCATCGCCGCTAATCTCTCTCTCTCTCTCCGAACTCGGCATCACTATGACATTGGCTGGCGTAGGATGATGCCTTGAGAGCAGTTTCTTCATCTCCAGCAAGTCATCACCATGACATAATAATCCTATGTTTTTTTATTCCCGTGTTTTTAGAATCATGTGAATCAGAGAGTCCCTTGGTGCATGACGGGCGCACGTGCGGCTGTTTCCATGCGTTCAGAGGGCAAGAGTCAGCGGGGACGGGGAGCGATGAGCGGGGGTTGTGTTAGCCGATTCAGTCTGAGAATTGCACCCCCTTGCAACTATATTTAGACTTGCATTAACATTCTTCGTTGAAAGCAATCGTCCTTTTGGTCTTTTGGGGGTTAGGGGCTTAGGGCAACTCCAAGGCGGACCCTCAAAACCTCCTGCAATCGTCCGAACTCGGAAGCCATCGAACGCCGACCCGAATCAGTCCGCGGGGCGGTCCAGATGCGATTTCTCCCGTAAATTGGAGACAAAGTGGGGGCAGGTTTGAGGGAGTCCGGACACCAGAAACGTGGGACTCTAAGACCCCCCACCCCCTCTGGTTCCCATATCCTTCCACTCCCCCCTTCTTCCCTGGTTTGTATCCGCACCCTCCACCTACACCGTCGCTGTTGTTTGTCTTCAGCGGCCACAAAGGCATTGCCAGACGTCCGCAACTAGCACCGTCGCGCCCGCTCTTCGTTCCAATGGAGCTTTCCACCCTGGAGCCGTTTGTACCCAGGTACACTCCGCCCCCTGTCTACGACTTCCATTGCGGACACCACATCCGGCAGGTGTTCGATCAAATGCCATTGAGCTTATTTTCAAATGCTATGTCGTCTTTTAGAGTACGAAGGATGGTGAGCTATTCGACCATGGAGGAGGAGTTATTGTGCGATGCATGGCTGGCCGTATCCGCGGATTTCATAGGCAGGAGCAGAGGGGAGCCCTTCAGGGAGCAAGTGCATGAAAAGTTTCACGCATGAAAGCACATTGCGCCTAACGACATGTAAATCATTCAACCACGCAACGCGACGTCGGTGTCGTATTGTTGGCATGCTCTCCAGATCAGCGTCATCAAGTTTTGCAACTTGGTTAGTCAGCTCGAGGCAAGGTGGCCATTGAACGCGGACATGGGCGAGATCGTAAGTTTTACTTCTTCTTGCTCAACTTGTTGATTGATTCATTCACTCAATGTTGGTCTACACATTATATGTAGCTTGCACGCGCCGCCGCGTTGTATAACAGGACAGAGGAACGGCCATTTACGTGCACACACTGTTAATTAGATGAAGCTGAAGGGGAAGTTTGTGTGGAATGACGTGATTCGTCCATGAAAAACTTGTTGGACATCCGAGATCTAGTTGGATTAAAGACATTGTTATACTAGACTTAATTTGCATGCTGTGTACGGGTGATTTGTGTAATTTTCTATTCAAACTTTGATGAATATTGGCCGCTTTGCATGATTTTCATTCGTTTAGTTAAAATATGGTTTGAAATGTATGCGGCTACGGTTGGATGACATCCTCCCGAATCAGTGTCTGCGGACTGGTTGCGGGTTGCAGTTGAAGATACCCTTATAGCCTGCTACTATATGTCTTTTTGATATATTCTTGCTCCGTTCCTAAATATTTGTCTTTCTAAAGATTTCAACAAGTGACTACGTACAGAGCAAAAAGAGTGAATCTACACTTTAAAATATGTCTATATACATCCGTATGTGGTAGTTCATTTGAAAACTCTGAAAAGACAAATATTTAGAAACGAAGGAAATAGATAATTTTTATGTTTCATGACCAGTGGAACCTGGTTACTGGTCTATTTCGGATTACTATAAAATATGCCACCTCGCCTGGTCCAGTCATGCGGGCTTGTCATGCCATGCTACCTTCAGAACAATATGCCATCGACGCCGATCCTTTGTCTGCTGCGCCATTAGCCTAGTAGTACTAGCGTTTTGAGTTATTTCCGTGCTTCAAAGGTGCAGATACTTACTGATCAATTTTTAGTCCCACACCGGTAATTGTGATAGTTGGCGACACGCTTAAAAGGAGACGCTCGCGCATCTGTGTCGCCGGGCCTGGTGGCACAGGCCTGTCACCCCACGCTTTGGGGGGCAAAGAGTCGGCAAGGGTCGGGGCGATGCACTTTCCTCGGCGCCGGGCTGGGCCGGAGTTCTCGGTGTCAGATTCAGGCGGGCACTCCATGGCGCCCGCGCTCGCACGCGGAGGTACGTCATGCGTGTCCGTCCAGCCTGCCAGGTATTTAAACTCCGGATTTACTTGTCAACCGATGAGGTATTCAAATCTTTAATAGCCAAAACTGGCTGGATTTTCATGATGATATTGAATGATTGAGGTTTTGATACCGGATTATATTATTCAAATCTTGAATAACCAACATGGCTGGATTTCTATTGTGATTATCAATAACCAGGGTTATGATTGAGGTTTTTAAAGTCGCTTTAGCGCAACGGCTATTATTTTTATCAATGGATATGATTTATTCTACAATGGAAGGAATAGTCCCGAGTCGTTGCAGGCTTACGACCCAGCACTTGGGGGTTACATTATTCAGATTCGGATTATATCAAATATGCAAGTCCCATGTCACTGCCCGCATGCACCTGTTGGGGAACGTTGCATAAAATAAAAAAAATTCCTACGTTCACCAAGATCAATCTATGAGTTCATCTAGCAACGAGAGAGAGGAGTGCATCTACATACCCTTGTAGATCGCGAGCGGAAGCGTATAAGAGAACGGGGTTGAGGGAGTCGTACTCGTCGTGATCCAAATCACAGGAGATCCTAGCGCCGAACGGACAGAACCTCCGCATTCAACACACATACGGTCAGCGTGACATCTCCTCCTTCTTGATCCAGCAAGGGGAAAGGAGAGGTTGATGAAGATCCAGCAGCACGACGGCGTGGTGGTGGATGCAGCAGGGATCCGACAAGGCTTCGCCAAGCGACTACGGGAGGGAGAGGTGCAGCAAGGGGGGAAGGGAGGCGCCAGGTGTCAGGGTGCGGCTGCCCTCCCACCCCCCCTCTTTATATAGGGACCCCAGGGGGCGCACCGGCCCTAGGAGATGGGATCTCCTAGGGGAAGCGGCGGCTAAGGGGGGAGACTTGCCCCCCAAGGCAAGTGGAGGCGCACCCTCCCCTAGGGTTCCCAACCCTAGGCGCAGAGGGGGGCCCAGGGGGGCACACCAGCCCACCAGGGGTTGGTTCCCCTCCCACTTCAGCCCATGGGGCCCTCCGGGATGGGTGGCCCCACCCGGTGGACCCCCGGGACCCTTCCGGTGGTCCCGGTACAATACCGGTGAACCCACAAACTTTCCCGATGGCCGAAACTCGACTTCCTATATATAATTCTTTACCTCCGGACCATTCTGGAACTCCTCGTGACGTCCTGGATCTCATACGGGACTCCGAACAACTTTCGGTTTGCTGCATACTCATATCTCTACAACCCTAGCGTCACCGAACCTTAAGTGTGTAGACCCTACGGGTTCGGGAGACATGTAGACATGACCAAGACGGCTCTCCGGTCAATAACCAACAGCGGGATCTGGACACCCATGTTTTCTCCCACATGCTCCTCGATGATCTCATCGGATGAACCACGATGTCGAGGATTCAAGCAACCCCATATACAATTCCCTTTGTCAATCGGTATGTTACTTGCCCGAGATTCGATCGTCGGTATCCCAATACCTCGTTCAATCTCGTTACCGGCAAGTCACTTTACTCGTACCGTAATGCATGATCCCGTGACAAGACAATTGGTCACTTTGAGCTCATTATGATGATGCATTACCGAGTGGGCCCAGTGATACCTCTGTGTAATACGGAGTGACAAATCCCAGTCTCGATCCGTGTCAACCCAACAGACACTTTCGGAGATACGCGTAGCATACCTTTATAGTCACCCAGTTACGTTGTGACGTTTGGTACACCCAAAGCACTCCTACGGTATCCGGGAGTTACACGATCTCATGGTCTAAGGAAAAGATACTTGACATTGGAAAATCTCTAGCAAAACGAACTACACGATCTTGTGCTATGCTTAGGATTGGGTCTTGTCGATCACATCATTCTCCTAATGATGTGATCCCGTTATCAATGACATCCAATGTCCATAGTCAGGAAACCATGACTATCTGTTGATCAACGAGCTAGTCAGCTAGAGGCTCACTAGGGACATGTTGTGGTATATGCATTCACATGTGTATTACAATTTCCGGATAATACAATTATAGCATGAATAAAAGACAATTATCACGAACAAGGAAATATAATAATAATCCTTTTATTATTGCCTCTAGGGCATATTTCCAACAGTCTCCCACTTGCACTAGAGTCAATAATCTAGTTACATTGTGATGAATCGAACACCCATAGAGTTCTGGTGTTGATCATGTTTTGCTTGCGGAAGAGGTTTAGTCAACGGATCTGCGACATTTAGATCCGTATGTACTTTGCAAATATCTATGTCTCCATCTTGAACATTTTCACGGATGGAGTTGAAACGACGCTTGATGTGCCTGGTCTTCTTGTGAAACTTGGGCTCCTTGGCAAGGGCAATAGCTCCAGTGTTGTCACAGAAGAGAGTGATCGGCCCCGACGCATTGGGTATGACTCCTAGGTCGCTGATGAACTCCTTCATCCATATTGCTTCATGCGCTGCCTCCGAGGCTGCCATGTACTCCGCTTCACATGTAGATCCCACCACGACGCTCTGCTTGCAACTGCACCAGCTTACTGCTCCACGATTCAACATATACACGTATCCAGTTTGTGACTTAGAGTCATCTAGATCTGTGTCGAAGCTAGCGTCGACGTAACCCTTTACGACGAGCTCTTCATCACCTCCATAAACGAGAAACATGTCCTTTGTCCTTTTCAGGTACTTAAGGATATTCTTGACCGCTGTCCAGTGTTCCTTGCCGGGATTACTTTGCTACCTTCCTACCAAACTTACGGCAAGGTTTACATCAGTTCTGGTACACAGCATGGCATACATAATAGATCCTATGGCTGAGGCATAGGGGATGACACTCATCTCTTCTTTATCTCCTGCTGTGGTCGAGCATTGAGCCGAGCTCAATCTCACACCTTGCAATACAGGCAAGAACCCTTTCTTGGACTGATCCATATTGAACTTCTTCAATATCTTATCAAGGTATGTGCTTTGTGAAATACCTATGAGGCGTCTCGATCTATCCCTATAGATCTCGATGCCTAATATGTAAGCAGCTTCTCCAAGGTCCTTCATTGAAAAACACTTATTCAAGTAGGCCTTAATGCTGTCCAGAAGTTCTATATCATTTCCCATCAAAAGTATGTCATCTACATATAATATGAGAAATGCTACAGAGCTCCCACTCACTTTCTTGTAAACGCAGGCTTCTCCATAAGTCTGCATAAACCCAAAAACTTTGATCATCTCATCAAAGCGAATGTTCCAACTCCGAGATGCTTACACCAGCCCATAAATGGATCTCTGGAGCTTGAATACCTTGTTAGCATTCTTAGGATCGACAAAACCTTCCCGCTACATAATATACAGTTCTTCCTCAAGATAGCCGTTAAGGAATGCTGTTTTGACGTCCATCTGCCATATCTCATAATCATAGTATGCGGCAATAGCTAACATGATTCAGGCGGACTTCCGCTTTGCTACGGGAGAGAAAGTCTCATCGTAGTCAACCCCTTGAACTTGCCGATAACCCTTAGCAACAAGTCGAGCTTTATAGATGGTGACATTACCATCCGCGTCCGTCTACTTCTTAAAGATCCATTTGTTTTCTATCGCTCGGCGATCATCGGGCAAGTCTGTCAAAGTCCATACTTTGTTTTCATACATGGATTCTATCTCGGATTGCATGGCTTCAAGCCATTTGTTGGAATCTGGGCCCGCCATCGCTTCTTCATAGTTCGAAGGTTCACCGTTGTCTAACAACATGATTTCCAGGACAGGGTTGCCATACCACTCTGGTGTGAAACGTGTCCTTGTGGACCTACGAAGTTCAGTAGCAACTTGATCTGAAGTACCTTGATCATCATCATTAATTTCTTCTCCAGTCGGTGTAGGCACCACAGGAACATTTTCCTGAGCTGCACTACTCTCCGATTCAAGAGGTAGTACTTCATCGAGTTCCACTTTCCTCCCACTAACTTCTTTCGAGAGAAACTCTTTTTCCAGAAAGGATCCGTTCTTGGCAACAAAGATATTGCCTTCGGATCTAAGGTAGAAAGTATACCCAATGGTTTCCTTAGGGTATCCTATGAAGACGCATTTTTCCGACTTGGGTTCGAGCTTTTCAGGTTGAAGTTTCTTGACATAAGCATCACATCCCCAAACTTTTAGAAACGACAGCTTAGGTTTCTTCCGAAACCATAATTCATACGGTGTCGTCTCAACGGATTTAGACGGTGCCCTATTTAAAGTGAATGTAGTTGTCTTTAGAGCGTATCCCCAAAATGATAGTGGTAAATCGGTAAGAGACATCATAGATCGCACCATATCCAATAGAGTGCGATTACGACGTTCGGACACACCGTTATGCTGAGGTGTTCCAGGCGGCGTGAGTTGTGAAATGATTCCACATTTCCTTAAGTGCGTACCAAATTCATGACTTAAATATTCTCCTCCACGATCTGATCGTAAGAACTTTATTTTTCGGTCACGTTGATTCTCTACTTCATTCTGAAATTCCTTGAACTTTTCGAAGGTCTCAAACTTGTGTTTCATCAAGTAGACATACCCATATCTACTTAAGTCATCAGTGAGAGTGAGAACATAACGATATCCTCCGCGAGCCTCAACGCTCATTGGACCACACACATCAGTATGTATGATTTCCAACAAGTTGGTTGCTCATTCCATTGTCCCAAAGAACGGAGTCTTGGTCATTTTGCCCATGAGGCATGGCTCGCATGTGTCAAATGATTCATAATCGAGAGACTCTAAAAGTCCATCAGCATGGAGCTTCTTCATGCGCTTGACACCAATGTGACCAAGATGGCAGTGCCACATGTATGTGGGACTATCGTTATCAACTTTACATCTTTTGGTATTCACACTATGAATATGCGTAACATTACGTTCGAGATTCATTAAGAATAAACCATTGACCATCGGGGCATGACCATAAAACATATCTCTCATATAAATATAACAACCATTATTCTCGGATTTAAATGAGTAGCCATCTCGTATTAAATGAGATCCAGATACAATGTTCATGCTCAAACTTGGCACTAAATAACAATTATTGAGGTTTAAAACTAATCCTGTAGGTAAATGTAGAGGTAGTGTGCCGATGACAATCACATCGACCTTGGAACCATTCCCGACGCACATCGTCACCTCGTCCTTCGCCTGTCTCCGCTTATTCCACAACTCCTGCTGTGAGTTACAAATATGAGCAACGGCACCGGTATCAAATACCCAGGAGTTACTACGAGTACTGGTAAGGTACACATCAATTACATGTATATCACATATACCTTTAGTGTTGCCGGCCTTCTTGTCCGCTAAGTATTTGGGGCAGTTCCGCTTCCAGTGACCCTTCCCTTTGCAATAAATGCACTCAGTCTCAGCCTTGGGTCCATTCTTTGACTTCTTCCCGGAAACTGGCTTACCGGGCGCGGCAACATCCTTGTCGTCCTTCTTGAAGTTCTTCTTACCCTTGCCCTTCTTGAACTTAGTGGTTTTATTGACCATCAACACTTGATGTTCTTTCTTGATTTCTACCTCTGCTGACTTCAGCATTGAAAATACTTCAGGAATAGTTTTCACCATCCCCTGCATACTGTAGTTCATCACAAAGCTCTTGTAGCTCGATGGGAGTGACTGAAGGATTTTGTCAATGACTGCCTCGTCCGGGAGGTTGATGTCCAGCTGGGACAGGCGGTTGTGCAACCCATACATTTTGAGTATGTGCTCACTGTCAGAACTATTTTCCTCCATCTTACAACTATAGAACTTTTTGGAGACTTCATATCTCTCGACCCGGGCGTGAGCTTGAAAAACCATTTTCAGCTCCTCGAACATCTCATATGCTCCGTGTTGCTCAAAACGCTTTTGGAGCTCCGGTTCTAAGCTGTAAAGCATGCCGCACTGAATGAGGGAGTAATCATCAGTACGTGACTGCCAAGCGTTCATAACATCTTGGTTCTTTGGGATGGGTGCTTCACCTAGCGGTCCTTCTAGGACATATGCTTTCTTGGCAGCTATGAGGATGATCCTCAGGTTCCAGACCCAGTCCGTATAGTTGTTGCCATCATCTTTCAGCTTGGTTTTCTCTAGGAACGCGTTGAAGTTCATGTTGACATGAGCGTTGGCCATTTGATCTACAAGACACATTTTGCAAAGATTTTAGACTAAGTTCATGATAATTAAGTTCATCTAATCATATTATTTAATGAACTCCCACTCAGATTAGACATCCCTCTAGTCATCTAAGTGTTACACGATCCGAGTCGACTAGGCCGTGTCCGATCATCACGTGAGACGAACTAGTCATCATCGGTGAACATCTCCATGTTGATTGTATCTTCCATATGACTCATGTTCGACCTTTCGGTCTCTGTGTTCCGAGGCCATGTCTGTACATGCTAGGCTCGTCAAGTTAACCTAAATGTTTTTGCATGTGTAAAACTGTCTTACACCCGTTGTATGTGAACCTAGGAATCTATCACACCCGATCATCACGTGGTGCTTCAAAACGACGAACTTTAGCAACGGCGCACAGTTAGGGGGAACGCTTTCTTGAAATTATTATGACGGATCATCTTATTTATTACTGTCGTTCTAAGTAAACAAGATGTATAAACATAATAAACATCACATGCAATTAAATAGTAGTGACATGATATGGCCAATATCATATAGCTCCTTTGATCTCCATCTTCGGGGCTCCATGATCATCATCGTCACCGGCATGACACCATGATCTCCATCATCATGTCTCTATGAAGTTGCTCGCCAACTATTACTTCTACTACTGTAGCTAATGGTTTAGCAATAAAGTGAAGTAATTACATGGCGTTAAATCATTGACACGCAGGTCATACAATAATTAAGACAACTCCTATGGCTCTTGCCGGTTGTCATACTCATCATCATGCAAGTCATTATTCCTATTACAAGAACATGATCTCATACATCACAATATATCATTCATCATTCATCACAACTTTTGGCCATATCATATCACAAAGCAATTGCTGCAAAAACAAGTTAGACGTCCTCTACTTGTTGTTGCATCTTTTACGTGGCTGCAACAGGGTTCTAGCAAGAACGTTTTCTTACCTACGAATAACCACAACGTGATTTGTCAACTTCTATTTACCCTTCAAAAGGACCCTTTTCATCTAATCCGCTCCAAGTAAACTGGGAGAGATAGACACCAGCTAGCGACCTTATGCAACTAGGGCATGTCAGTCGGTGGAACCTGTCTCACGTAAGCATACGTGTAAGGTCGGTCCGGGCAGCTTCATCCCACAATACCGCTGAAGCAAAATAAGACTAGTAGTGGCAAGAAAGTTGACAACATCTACACCCACAACAGATTTGTGTTCTACTCGTGCAATTGAGAACTACGCATAGACCTAGCTCATGATGCCACTGTTGGGGAACGTTGCATAAAATAAAAGTTTTCCTATGTTCACCAAGATCAATCTATGAGTTCATATAGCAACGAGAGAGAGGAGTGCATCTACATACCCTTGTTGATCGCGAGCGGAAGCGTTCAAGAGAACGGGGTTGAGGGAGTCGTACTCGTCGTGATCCAAATCATCGGAGATCCTAGCGCCGAACGGACGGCACCTCCACGTTCAACACACGTACGGTCAGCATGACGTCTCCTCCTTCTTGATCCAGCGAGGGGAAAGGAGAGGTTGATGAAGATCCAGCAGCACGACGGCGTGGTGGTGGATGCAGCAGGGATCCGGCAGGGCTTCGCCAAGCGACTACGGAAGGGAGAGGTGTAGCAAGGGGGGAAGGAAGGCGCCACGTGTCAGGGTGCGGCTACCCTCCCACCCCCCTCTTTATATAGGGACCCCAGGGGGGCACCGTCCCTAGGATATGGGATCTCCTACGGGGGGCGGCGGCCAAGGGTGGAGACTTGCCCCCCAAGGCAAGTGGAGGCGCCCCCTCCCCTAGGGTTCCCAACCCTAGGCAGAGAGGGGGGCCCAGGGGGTGCACCAGCCCACCAGGGGCTGGTTCCCCTCCCACTTCAGCCCATGGGGCCCTCCGGGATGGGTGGCCCCACCCGGTGGACCCCCGGGACCCTTCCGGTGGTCCCGGTACAATACCGGTGAACCCCGAAACTTTCCCGATGGCCGAAACTCGACTTCCCATATATAATTCTTTACCTCCGGACCATTCCGGAACTCCTCGTGACGTCCAGGATCTCATCCGGGACTCCGAACAACTTTCGTTTTGCTGCATACTCATATCTCTACAACCCTAGCGTCACCGAACCTTAAGTGTGTAGACCCTACGGGTTCGGGAGACATGTAGACATGACCGAGACGGCTCTCCGGTCAATAACCAACAACGGGATCTGGATACCCATGTTGGCTCCCACATGCTCCTCGATGATCTCATCGGTTGAACCACGATGTCGAGGATTCAAGCAACCCCGTATACAATTCCTTTGTCAATCAGTATGTTACACTAGTAGAAAAACACCTAATAGTCCCGGTTCATAAGGGCCTTTAGTCCCGGTTCATGAACCGGGACTAATGGGTCGTTACTAATACCTCTACCCATTAGTCCCATTTCAAGCACGAACCGGGACCAATGTGCCTCCACGTGGCCCTGTGCGCCGAGCCCAGTCAGGGGGCCTTTGGTCCCGGTTGGTGGCACCAACCGGGACCAAAAGGCATCCACGCGTCAGCATTCCAGGGGCTGGGGTTTTTGTTTTTTTTTTGAAAGGAGGGGGGGTTGGGGGTTTTGGGGGGTTAATTTAGGTGTTTCATATATCGTGTTAGCTAGCTAATTAATAGAGAGAAGTGTCCTCTCTTATGTCCGTGCTTGGTCGACACTACGTACTATATACATAAGTGATCGAGAGAACCATTGAGTACAGAAGTTGGTCATGCATACCGAGAGAAGTGATCGATCGACCTCTCCTTCTCCGAGAGATTGGTCGAACAACAAGTTTTCGTATCATGTATCCGACGCTACTGGCTACATACATGTACAATATGTATAAGACCTTTTAATTACAATCCCCTAGCAATTGAAATCAATTTCCACATGGTATTCTCCGGCTTTAGTGATGACGTGGTCAAGAAAGAATCCCGCCAATTCCTCTTGAATTGCTTTCATGCGATCTGGTTCTAGGAGTTCATTCCGCATCTTCCACGTCTAATTTGAAGAAGGGGGGTAAATAATACATATATATGAATGAAACTCAACAGAAATGATGGTGTAATAAAATGAAATTGTGAATATTATTGCTTACGCACTTCATATTGTCTTTTAGAGTAGCCCCGCTTGTTTTTCAAAGTCGCGTTGTGGATGAACTCGCACACGTAGTATCCACAGAAATCATTCCCTTGTTCCTGCCACAAGCACTTTACGAGAAATAGAGGTCAATCAAACTGATAATGAAGCATTATAAATGGCATTGATGAAAGTATAACTATAGAATCAATGGGAGATGCGCGCAACTAGCTAGCCAGTAGTACTTACTTTCGTGTATTTATATCGCAGCTCCTTCAGCAGTCCCGGAGCTTCTGCGGTGAACTGTTTCCAAACCCCGCAAGACAAACAAAATAATTATTATTACTTGAGATATCAGGAAATGAACAAAATGTTGTCGATATGGTGCGATAATGATCGATTGAACTTACTTGTTGAGCAATTCAGTCATGTCCGCATAGGTTTCGGGATCTTTCCGTCTCGAGTCTAAGACGGTTACTAGTCCCCGCTCAAGCTCAATCTCCAGAAGAACATAGTGGTACCTGTGCACACATGCATAACTCATCAATTACATTACTATAACCTTGCTTGAGTAATAAGGGAAACCGAATATGCACACGACAGTAACACTCACTTGCCGTTGTAAGGAAAGAGTATGGTATCTTTGTTTTGATTTTTTATCAACGATCGTAGCAAGTTGTCCTCGGCCTCTTTGACGTCCTTTTTAACCAGAAATTCATCTATGATATTTGTGTTAATGAACCCAATATCATAAATTTCTTGTTTATTGCACTCGACGATCTTCAATCTGCATAATATATTGAGGATAATTAATTATAAATACATGAAATGAAAGAGCCGAGCTATATATAGAGACTTAATGACAGAAATAGTACTTACAGACAGTAGCAAAAGACCATTAGTTTATCGAGGGCCTTTTGATTGAAGAACGCAAAGAACTCATCAAATGGAAGAGTCAACAGATCAGTTGCAACGAGGTCGTGCTCCTCTTTAATATTCAGATACAAAGCATTCGTCCCCCGAGTCTCTCTGCAGGTTTTCATGTACCAATTATGGAATCTTCGCATCATTGTTGTCAGAGATTTTTCATCTTTGATGAGAGGCTTCCCGTACTCATATCTGTGTTCGTCCACCTCTAAGAAATCAGGAAGTTGATCGTCAGGCAGGTAATCTGCAAGATTGCCATAACCGGCCACCGTCCCCGGAGCATTAGACACATTGAGCGGGGGGCACGATTGCTGGGCTTGTTCGCCGAGCTGGGCAGTTTTTTCCCCCTTTGCTCGTTCTTTTAACCTTTTATCACTGACAGTACTTCCCGACCGCTGGGCTTCGAGATATGTCTGTTCAGTAATGCGCTGATAGTTGGTTCTTAGTGGAGACTTTGGTGGTCTCCTCAGGGCATTGATAGTGTGCTTTGCTTTCACCGGATCTACCTTCTCCTCCGGAGGTGGATGTCTCTTTGCTTTCACCCCTTCAAAGAACTCCTTCACGTGGGTCCGCACAATCGTATCGTTTTCCTCCTCGGTCCTCTCGTACGGTAACTTCTCTAGAGGCTTGAGAGGTGGACCGTATCTGTATTTCCTCCCGCCTCTGGTTGTGCTTCTAGACACCGGAGCAGACGGAGCGGCTGTGGCCTCTGTCTTCTTTCGTGCTTGCTTACGAGGCGGAGGAGAAGGAGTACGACGTGCCGGAGCAGCCGGGGCGGCGACGGGTCTCTTCCACCCTTGTTGGTGAGGCGGAGAAGGAGGAGGCTGCTGGCTGCTCGGGAGCGCCGGCGCAGGCGGAGGAGGAGGCGGAGTGCCGCCACGCGGCGGAGAAGGAGGCGGAGTGCCTCCGCGCGTGCCCTGATCTTTAATCGCCGGAGGAGGAAGCGGTGGAGGAGGCGGAGTGCCCTGACTCGCCGGAGGAGGAGGAGGAGGCGGAGGCGTCCAGTTCGAAAGGTTGATGAGCTCCTTCCGCCATAGGCATGGAGTCTTCAGAGCAGAACCCAGCGTAGTCTCCCCTTCACCGTTAGGGTGCTCAAGCAGGAGGTCCTCAAATCCCTCCGTTATTTCATCCACCATCACCTTAGCATATCCTTCTAGAATCGGCCGACAGTGATATGTTGCTCCGGATCCAGTAGGATAAACAGAGCCAACAGCCGCCTTGACCTTCAAATTCATCCATCGCGCCATAATGTGGCAATGTTGAGACTCCATGATAGCATCCACGGGATAGCTGGCAGGAGCCGTCAAGACATGCTTCGGCTGAAGCAGCTCGGTGGACGCCACGCTGCTTCTCTGCTGAGATGGCGGGGTAGCTTCGGGGGAAGCTTCGGCAGGTCGTTTGCTGCGATCTGCTGCTTCTCGTTCCTCTAGCCCCATTACCCTTTCGTGCAGCGCCTACAGTTGGCCCTGCTCCAGTTTCTTCCTCCTCTCGTGGGTTTTGTAACCCCCTGCGTCTGGAAAACGAACCTTCCACGGAATGGAGCCTGGCGTGCCTCATGTCCGTCCAGGGTGCTCAGGAATCCCGAGGGCCATTGTGAGCTCGTCCTTCTCCCTATCTGGAACGAACGTCCCTTGCTGCGCTATATTGATATAGTGTCGAAGGTTCTTGAGGGGTATTTGCAGTTGCTCGTCCGTCCAACGTCAGTCACCTGATACAGGGTCCAAGGTTCCGCCAGCCCCGAAGAACCAAGTCCGGCAACGGTCTGGCCATCTCATTATCTCTGGTTCGATCCCTTTTTCAAGCAGATCATTCTCCTCCTTGGACCACTTAGGCCGGGCTTTGAGGTAGCCACCAGACCCCGTGCGATGGTGAAGCTTCTTCTTCGCAGCATTTTGCTTGTTCGTCGCCGACATCTTCTTACTCTTTTCCGATGTCTTGTGGGCCACAAATGCGGGTCAGTGATCTTTGATCTTCTCATATTTGCCGATGAATTCTGGTGTCTTTTTTTTGTCGACAAAATGGTTCAACTCTTTCCTCCACCTCCTGACTAGGGTTGCCATCTTCTTAAGAGCACAAGACTTGATTAATTGCTCTTTAACTGGCTTCTCCGCATCCTCCTCTGGCGGTAGGGTGAAATTTGCTTTTAGCTGAGTCCAAAGATCTTCTTTCTTCATATCATTGACATAAGACACCTCAGGGTCGGCCTTAGGCTTATACCATTGCTGGATGCTGATCGGGATCTTGTCCCTAACAAGAACCCCGCACTGAGCAGAAAATGCGTTCTTTGTCCGGATGGGTTCAATCGGTTCACCGTCGCGCGCGATTTCTATGATCTCAAACCTTTCATCTGAGCTCAACATTTTCTTCGAGCCTTGTCTCCTTACCGAAGTTGTGCTCGATCCGGAGGGCTAGAAATTAAAAGGAAGAAAGACGAGAGTAATTAATATGTGTACATATACCAAAACAATGGATGCATCAATTAACTAGTCAGCACGAGCTTAACTAATATATATATACCTGGCTAGACTCGGTTCGGTCACCAGAGCAGTCAACACGGTCTCCTTCTTGTACCTCCATTGTGTCACTGGAGCCATCATGAACATAGCCCTCTTCTTGTACCGGCATTAATGGGCCGAAGCCATCATGAACATAGCCCTCTTCTTCACCCAGTCCTTCCAGCTGACCATCGGTGTCGTTGAGATATGATGCAACTTCATCACTTCCTTGTGCGATTATGTGCCCCAACATCACTTCTGTTGCTTCGTCTCGGGAGTGCTCCATAGTTTCTGCAAATATTTACAACATGTCAGTTATTATTCAAACATGGTACAGATGGATATATATATATATATATTAGTGGCAAACGTAGAACTAGCTAGCTGATCACAATAAGGAATCATGTTAGTGGCCTCGACGCTGCTTCTCTAGGGTTTGGGATTGCCTAGACACAATGCTTCAAGGGTTTGGGGTGGCCTCGACGACAACGCTCTTTTAACTTGGTAAATTTGGGTGGCCTCGAGAGTTTTGGTCGAGCGAGAGGGCCGAGGGGGGTGCTGCCATTGTATAGGTTATCACGGTCGAGAGGGGTATATATATCAACCGCCCCTCATGTCGAAGTTATCTCGAGGGGGCGGCGAGGGCGAAGGCGAGCAGCCTGACGACGACAGACCCGATAAAACATAAGAAAACAAAGAAGAAATAAAAAGAGGAGAAGAAGAAAGGAATAGAGGAGAAGATCAAAGAAAAAAAGAAGAAAAAGAAAGAGGAGAAGAAGAAAGGAATAGAGGAGAAGAAGAAAAAATAGAATTTTTCTATTTTTTCTTCTCCTCCTCTATTCCTTTCTTGTTCCCCTCTTCCTTTTCTTCTTTTTTGTTCTTCTTATTTATTTCTCCTCTATTCCTTTCTTTCTTCTTCTCCTCTTCTTTTTCTTCTTCTCCCTTGAGAAAGGAAAATAATTAAGGAAATGGAAGAAAAGAGGAAGAAGGAAGAAGGAAGAAGAAGAACAAATGAATAGAGGACAAGAAGAAAAAATATAATTTTTTTTCTATTTTTTCTTCTTCTCCTCTATTCCTTTCTTCTTCTCCTCTTCTTTTTCTTCTTTTTTCTTCTTCTTATTTATTTCTCCTCTTCTTTTCCTCTCCTCTTCTTCTTTCTTTCCTCTTCTTCTTTGGCACCAACCGGGACCAAAGGACCCTATGCTGCCCACGTCGGGGCCAAAGTTTAGTCCCACCTCGCTAGCTGAGAGGGGCGCGCATTGGTTTATAAGCCCCACTGATGCACCCCTCTCGAGCTCCTCTCCACCGTAGGCTTGCGGGCCTATTTGCTACTGCTTTGCCTGATCGGCCTTCTGGGCCTACTACAGGCCTGAATCCTGGCTCGTGGTAGGGTTTCTAGTCGTATTCAGGCCGTGGGGGCCCAGTAGGAGGCATTTTTTTTGTTTTCTTTCTTGCTTTTTTAAATTATTTTCCAGTTTTTTTTTGTTTTCTGCATTATTTTTTTTTGTTTTTTGCTTTATTTTTTAATTCTTTTTTCTTTTAGTTTTAGAAAAATTATAAACTTTCTGTTAGTGCCATTAGTTTTCAAATTTGAAAACACTTTTTTTGTTTTTTTGTTTTCTTTCTTGCTTTATTTATTTTATTTTGTTTGTACTTACAAAAAAATACTTATTGTTGCTATTTTTAATTGTTTTTTGTTTTGTTTTCTGCATTATTTATTTTCTTTTGTTTTTTGCTTTATTT
>NC_041385.1:55106403-55118590 GCF_002162155.2 Triticum dicoccoides
TTTTTTAATTCTTTTTGCTTTTAGTTTTAGAAAAATTATAAACTTTCTGTTAGTGCCATTAGTTTTCAAATTTGAAAACACTTTTTTTGTTTTTTTGTTTTCTTTCTTGCTTTATTTATTTTATTTTGTTTCTACTTACAACAAAATACTTATTGTTGCTATTTTTAATTATTACGAGGGCCGAACCATAAGACATTAAAGCATTTCAAATGAACTATGAAAAAGTTGAAAGTTGGCATGGTATCATAAATTCACCCACATAGCATGTGCATGTACAAAACGGACAATGGTACCATACTCGTCTGTTACAAAGTTGGCATGGTATCATCATAATAGTTGCGGGAGAAAGTCTTCACTTTTTCTTCGCTTGTGTCATTTGCTTATTGCGCCGTAACCATGGATAATCTTCATCGCTTATCAGAATGCTGGGGTCAGCCTTGACTTTGAAGGGAGGAATTTCATGAAACTTTTCATAATCTTCAGACATGTCTGTGTTGCCCTCCACTCCCACGATGTCCCTTTTTCCTGAAAGAACTATGTGGCGCTTTGGCTCATCGTATGATGTATTCGCTTCCTTATCTTTTCTTTTTCTCGGTATGGTAGACATGTCCTTCACATAGATAACCTGTGCCACATCATTGGCTAGGACGAACGGTTCATCAGTGTACCCAAGATTCTTCAGATCCACTGTTGTCATTTCGTACTGTGGGTCTACCTGTAACCCGCCTCCTGACAGATTGACCCATTTGCACTTAAACAAAGGGACCCTAAAATCATGTCCGTAGTCAAGTTCCCATATGTCCACTATGTAACCATAATATGTGTCCTTTCCCCTCTCGGTTGTTGCATCAAAGCGGACACAGTTGTTTTGGTTGGTGCTCTTTTGATCTTGGTCAATCGTGTAAAATGTATTCCCATTTATCTCGTATCCTTTCCAAATCGTAACAGTCGAAGATGGTCCCCTGGACAACAAGTACAGCTTATCACAAACAGTGTTGTCACCTCTGAGACGTGCTTCCAACCAACTGTTGAAAGTCCTGATGTGTTCACATGTAATCCAGTCGTCGCACTACTCCGGGTGTTTGGTGCGCAGACTGTTCTTGTGTTCATCGACATACGGGGTCACCAAGGTAGAGTTCTGTAGAACTGTGTAGCGTGCTTGAGACCAAGAATATCCCTCCCTGCATATTATTGAGTCCCTTACAAGCGTGCCTTTTCCAGTCAGTCTCCCCTCATACCGCGATTGAGGGAGACCTATCTTCTTAATGCCAGGAATGAAGTCAACACAAAACCCGATGACATCCTCTGTTTGATGGCCCATGGAGATGCTTCCTTCTGGCCTAGCGCGGTTACGGACATATTTCTTTAGGAATCCCATGAACCTCTCAAAGGGGTACATATTGTGTAGAAATACGGGCCCAGAATGAAAATCTCGTCAACTAGATGAACTAGGACGTGCGTCATGATATTGAAGAAGGATGGTGGGAACACCAGCTCGAAACTGACAAGACATTGCACCACATCACTCCTTAGCCTTGGTATGATTTCTGGATCGATCACCATCTGAGAGATTGCATTGAGGAATGCACATAGCTTCACAATGGATAATCGGACGTTTTCCGGTAGAAGCCCCCTCAATGCAACCGGAAGTAGTTGCGTCATAATCACGTGGCAGTCATGAGACTTTAGGTTCTGAAACTTTTTCTCTGAAATATTTATTATTCCTTTTATATTTGACGAGAAGCCAGTCGGGACCTTCATACTAAGCAGGCATTCAAAGAAGATTTCCTTCTCTTCTTTGGTAAGAGCATAGCTGGCAGGACCTTCATACTGCTTTGGAGGCATGCCATCTTTTTCATGCAAACGTTGCAGGTCCTCCCGTGCCTCAGCTGTATCTTTTGTCTTCCCATACACGCCCAAGAAGCCTAGCAGGTTCACGCAAAGGTTCTTCGTCACGTGCATCACGTCGATCGAAGAGCGGACCTCTAGGTCTTTCTAGTAGGGTAGGGCCCAAAATATAGATTTCTTCTTCCACATGGGTGCTTGTCCCCCAGCGTCACTCGGAACAGCTAGTCCGCCGGGACCCTTTCCAAAGATTACGTGTAAATCATTGACCATAGCAAGTACGTGATCACCGGTACGCATGGCGGGCTTCCTCCGGTGATCTGCCTCGCCTTTGAAATGCTTGCCTTTCTTTCGACATTGATGGTTGGTCGGAAGAAATCAACGATGGCCCAGGTATACATTCTTCCTGCAGCTTCCCAGGTATATACTATCGGTGTCAAGTAAACAGTGCGTGCATGCGTGGTATCCCTTGTTTGTCTGTCCTGAAAGGTTACTAAGAGCGGGCCAATCGTTGATGGTCACGAACAGCAACGCCTTTAGGTGAAATTCCTCCTGTTTGTGCTCATCCCACGTACGTACACCGTTTCCATTCCACAGCTATAAAAGTTCTTCAACTAATGGCCTTAGGTACACATCAATGTCGTTGTCGGGTTGCTTAGGGCCTTGGATGAGAACTGGCATCATAATGAACTTCCGCTTCATGCACATCCAAGGAGGAAGGTTATACATACATAGAGTCACGGGCCAGGTGTTGTGATTGCTGCTCTGCTCCCCGAAAGGATTAATGCCATCTGCACTTAAAGCAAAACATACGTTCCTTGGGTCACTTGCAAACTCATCCCAGTACTTTCTCTTGATTTTTCTCCACTGCGACCCGTCAGCGGGTGCTCTCAACTTCCCGTCTTTCTTACGGTCCTCACTGTGCCATCGCATCAACTTGGCATGCTCTCCGTTTCTGAACAGACATTTCAACCGTGGTATTATAGGAGCATACCACATCACCTTCGCAGGAACCCTCTTCCTGGGGGGCTCGCCGTCAACATCACCAGGGTCATCTCGTCTGATCTTATACCGTAATGCACCGCATACCGGGCATGCGTTCAGATCCTTGTACGCACCGCGGTAGAGGATGCAGTCATTAGGGCATGCATGTATCTTTTGCACCTCCAATCCTAGAGGGCATACGACCTTCTTTGCTGCGTATGTACTGTCGGGCAATTCGTTATCCTTTGGAAGCTTCTTCAATATTTTCAGTAGCTTCTCAAGTCCTTTGTCAGGCACAACATTCTCTGCCTTCCACTGCAGCAATTCCAGTACGGTACCGAGCTTTGTGTTGCCATCTTCACAATTGGGGTACAACCCTTTTTTGTGGTCCTCTAACATGCGATCGAACTTCAGCTTCTCCTTTTGACTTTCACATTGCGTCCTTGCATCGACAATGACCCGGAGGAGATCATCATCATCGGGCACATCGTCTGGTTCCTCTTGATCTTCAGCAGCTTTGCCTGTTGCAGCAGCCTCGTGCACATCGTCTGGTTCCTCTTGATCTTCAGTAGCATCACCGTATTCAGGGAGCACATAGTTGTCATCGTACTTTTCTTCTTCACCGTCTTCCATCATAACCCCTATTTCTCCGTGCCTCGTCCAAACATTATAGTGTGGCATGAAACCCATGTAAAGCAGGTGGGTGTGAAGGATTTTCCGGTCAGAGTAACACTTCGTATTCCCACATATAGGGCATGGACAACACATAAAACCATTCTACTTGTTTGCCTCAGCCACTTCGAGAAATTCATGCACGCCCTTAATGTACTCGGAGGTGTGTCTTGAACCGTACATCCATTGCCGGTTCATGTGCGTGCATTATATATAATTAAGTGTGTCAAAAATCATTACAGAACATCATGAATAGATAATTAAGTGACCAAATTAATAGAAGTTCATCATCACATTAAAACCAAAGTACATACATAGTTCTCATCTAACAACATAAAGCTCTGCAGAGCATCAAAATTAATTAAACCATACATTGAAACTATGTAAAACATTTCAATGCGAAAACTAATGCGATCATAATCGCAACCAATGTAACAACTGATCCAACGGCATAATGATACCAAGCCTCGGTATGAATGGCATATTTTCTAATCTTTCTAATCTTCAAGCGCATTGCATCCATCTTGATCTTGTGATCATCCACGACATCCGCAACATGCAACTCCAATATCATCTTCTCCTCCTCAATTTTTCTAATTTTTTCCTTCAAGAAATCGTTTTCTTCTTCAACTAAATTTAACCTCTCGACAATAGGGTCGGTTGGAATTTCTGGTTCAACAACCTCCTAGATAAATAAAATCTATGTCACGTTGGTCGGTATAATTGTCATAAACAATAGGTGAACCAATAGTTATGAAAAGATAATATATACCACATCCGAATCATAGACTGGACGAGGGCCGACGGGGGCGGATACCAAAACCATCGCACTATATAAGATGCAATCATAAAAGTAAGAAAATTATACAAGTATCTATATAAACATACAAGTAAGAATTTTTTTCCTTTTAGAAAGAAGATAAGAACAAGAGGCTCACCACGGTGGTGCCGGCGACGAGATCGGCACGGGTGATCGATGGCGGTGAAGACGGGGACGGGACGTGACGGACCACTAAACCTAGACAAATATTGAGGTAAATGGAGCTTGGGGGTCGAGCTTGGAGAGGATAAAGCTTAAGTAGTGTGGCTCGGGCATTCCATCGAACACCTTGTGTGCATAGGTGAGCTAGAGCACCACAAAGCTCTCTCCTCGCCGGCCACGAAAAACGGAGCAGTGAGAGTGCTCTGCTCGCGGGCGAGGGGTATATATAGGTAATTAATTGGTCCCGGATCGAGGCTTGAACCGGGACTAAAGGGAAGCCTTTGGTCCCGGTGAAGGCCACCAACCGGGACCAATGGTGGTGGGCCAGGAGCAAGGCACATTGGTCCCGGTTCGTCCCACCAACCGGGACCAAAAGGTCCAAACGAACTGCCACATCTTGCATCATGTCTATTTTTCTCAACAGAAACTTGAAATGGGGATGACAGAACCCCCAGCCCCCTCTGAAACCAACTAGGGTTTACTAAAAATATTTTCAATGAACCTGAAATGCCCTTCTAAAATGTCCATCATTTTTGCCTTGGTTCAGAGCCTCTGCCAAAAGTGGTGCACATTTTTCTAGGTCATCCTAAGGTTTTTGAATTAAATCATAAGTATTTGAGTTTGGGCATTTAAATTATATAAATTATTTTAAATGCTCAAATAATCCCAAACTACAATGTTCCATGTTGGATATATTCCAGTTAGTGGCCATGAGCAGTTTGGTGATTTTTGGAGTTGTCTAGGTATTTTTAGAAAGTCCACAAAGTTACAGAATAAATAGAAAAGGGAAATAAAAGAGAGAGAGAGGGAACTAACCTGGCAGCCCAACTAGCCAGCCCACCTAGCCAGCCCAGCCCAGCAGCCGCTCTAGCGAGCTGCTTGCCTTCGCCAGGCAGGCAGGCAGGTGCTCGACGGCGGCACCAGCACGCGCCACGCAGCTGCCCGCCGCCCTGCTTCCTCCCCTCGCCTCTCTGCTGACTGGTATGAGCTCCACGTCGTTCCCCGAACCCCCTGGACACCTCACTCGCTCACTTGCCTCTCTCCCTCGCTCTCCCACGCCATGGCCGACACCACCGCAGCCGCACCGCCGCCGTAGTCGCGCTCTCCGTCGTCCTTGCGCTGTTCCGTCGTGTCCAGGAGCTCCGCCGCCCTCCTCTTCTTCGAGCTAGCCGAGCCCCGAGGGCTCGCTTGCCCCGAAGCCTCTGCACCGACCTTGCCCGACTCCGCGGTCGCCGGAGATCCCCTTCGACGTCACCGCCGCACCAGCTCGTCCCCGACCGCGCCGTTTGCTTCCTCGAGATCGCCGTGAGCCCGGCTACCTCTCCCCCCTTTCCTTTCTCGCTTCCGAGCCCCGTAGCGACTAGACGAAGCTCACCCGCACGCGCCGCCCGGAGCTCGTCGTCGACGTGACTCCGGCCACCCACTGGCCACACCACCATGTCCAACGCACTCACCGCACTCGCAGGAACCCGTAGCACCTCACCACGAGCCTCGCCATGTCCCGTAGCTTCGGGTTCATCATCACCCAAACTCCGGCGACCGCCAAGGTCGTAGCCGGTGCCGTTTCCGGCCACCCCGAGCTCAACCAACACCACCAAGAGCTGCGGCTTGCTCCCAGCTACACGTAGATACCCTCCGCGGCTCTTTTGGTCGCCGGAATGCACAAAACCACTCTCGCCGCCGCGTTCGGCCTCGTCGCTGGCTAAACACCGGCGAGTTGACCCCGCTGACCCTCGTTTGACCACGGGTGGGCCCAGTTTGACCCCTGGGTCAATGACAGGTGGGGCCCAGCCCTGTTAACTAATCAGGATTAGTTTTAATTAATATTTAGTTAAACTAATTACACTGACACACGGGACCCACTAGTCAGGGTTGACCTGGACTGTTCCGTTGACCGCTGACATCATCCTGACGTAATGCTGACACAGTAATTTATTTACTGGAATTATTTCTATACAGGAAATTCCAGTAAATACCACAAACATCAAAAAATCATAGCAATTTATCTGTAACTCCAAATGCAAAGTTTTATATATGAAAAATGATCAGAAAAATCCAATCTATCCATCTGTACTGGTTTCATGCATGTTTAAGCAAGCTAACCTGATGTTTAGTGCAGAACAAAATAAAGCACTTAAAGGGGCCATTTATGAGTTTGAAACTTGAATCTTTGATTCAAAATGGTTCAAACCCATCTGGTCTTAGTTGCATTAGCCTAATACACTCATTTTGCCATGTCTCATGCATGCATCATATTGTTGCATATTGTTTGGTGATGTTGTGTATCGGTGCTCTTTGCGGCAGGATCTGCCCCCGAGGAGTACCACGATTACCCTAGCGAAGATCAATATCAGTGCATCGACCCATCAGGCAAGCAACCAACCATTTGATCATATCGATACAATCCCATGTTCTCGCTTCTGCTCTCTTTTACTGCATTAAGCAACACGATTCAAACTGCTGAGTGCTACGGTAGTTGAACCCATTTCCTCTGCATGACATGTCATTGCCACAGTAACTAGATGAAACCCACTAGCATGTGTAGGAGTTGATTGAGCCATATGTATGTGTTGTTCCTACCTTGCTATGCCTGCTATGCTTAGAGTCGTGTTAGGTCTGGTTCATCTGGGTGATGGGCTGGAGTGAAATGATCATGCCGGTAATGAGAGTGATGTGTTGAGCACGATTTGGTAAAGGTATCGATGAGAGGCCATGTAGGAGTACATGGTGGGTTGTTTCATTGAAGCCGACCATAAGCACTGAGATCTGTATGCGTGGTTTAAGATTCAGCTACTACCATGCATTGGGGACGAAACTAATGGACCCTCTCGGCTTCTTATTCACCCTAGTCTTCTGTCCAGGAGTTGTAAGTAGTTTCTGGTGTTTGTAGCTTACTGGAGGCCGTGGGCAGCGATGACCCGCGGGGTGGGCTGTGATGCGGTAGGTACGTGGCCGGGTATGCTGGGCACCCGTTAGGTGTCTCGGAACCCTGTACACATCGTTCGGGGCCGTATGTGGAAACCTCGCACTACTAGGAAAAGGGCTATAGATGGAAATGACACTAATGGCGCACCAGACTTGTGGTGCGCCATTAGTATATACTAATGGCGCACCACCTTCTGATGCGCCATTAGTGTTGAAACTACTAATGGCGCACCCTGCCCACGGTGCGCCATTAGTACCAAATTTTTTTTTTGAACTAGTGCGCCTGTCCAAACATACTAATGGCGCATCCACTAGTGGTGCGCCATTACTAGTTGTAACTAGTAATGGCGCACCAGACAGAAGGTGCGCCACTAATGTTATTTTTTTTATTATTGTTTTTATTCCTTTTTTTGCAAAAGTACTAATGGCGCACCACCAGGGGGTGCGCCATTAGTAACCTGGATTACTAATGGCGCATTTGTTGCTGGTGCGCCATTAGTAAGTGGGCAGCAACAAGATATTTTGGACAGCTTCTCCTCCCACACTCACTTTCTCCCCACTTCATTCTCTCCACCGCCTCCTCCTTGTCTCGGGTGCCTCCTCTTTTTCACCTCATTTCCACCATAGATTCATTCAAATTAAGTGGTTAAGTTACCTTATTTTGGTAGGTAAGTAAGGGGGGAAGCTATATTTATGTTGTTCTCCCTACAACAATGTGCACATGCACTTTTTATGGCCTAGCTAGATCTATGTATGTTCGTGGTGTTGCATATGTTTGTGGTGTTGCATATGTGTTTGTGTTTGGAGGTGTACCGGTATTTGAAATGCGATAGTTGCCAATATTTTGCCAGAATGTTGATTCATTTCCGTTTCGGCGAGAATTTTGGCATTAAGCATTCTTTTTGGTCCTATTTTTAGGGAAAGTCATGCCAAATTTTTTCTTGGTTCTAAAATATTGTTTTGCTCTACCCCGCAGGCGACCATGGTCTGCACGATGACCGAAGGCATCGTGAATAGGTTTTTGAGGTCCGCGAAGGCCGAGATGCTTCAAAAGAACGAGACGGAGATAAGATGTCCGTGTCGAAGATGCAAGCTGAATAGCCTTATTGCGGACCCGGATTCCGGGCAGGTGCGGGACCACCTGCTCTTGCGTGGTTTCATGGATGGCTATCAGTGGCAAGGTGATGAAGATGACTACGAAGTTGTCCATGGGGCCGGGCAAGAAATGAGGAAGGGCAGCAAGACAACCACCGCGGCTCGGGGGGGGGGGGGAGAGAAGACGAATAATCCCCAGGAGATGATCACGACGGTGATGCTGTACACAGTCATCATGTAGAAGATGCAGGACATGATGATGATGCCGGCGGAGCAGACGACGCTGGACCATCGATGGGCTGGGTGCAGGACCCTCATATTCAAGAGCTGCTTCTCAAGCAGACGGATAACGCAAGAGCTGCCGCCCGAGAGAAAGCCAAGATGGATCAACTTGAGTTAGACGCGGTTACTCCATTGTATGAAGGATGCAGGCCCGAGGATACCCGCCTGAAAGTAACGCTCATGGCTCTGGAGATGAAGGTAAAACACAAAATGACCGACGCATGCTTCGACGAGAACATGTCATTCTGGCACGAACGTCTTCCCAAGGGGAACAAGTGCCCGACCAGTTTGGAGGAGGCGAAGAAAATCGTGTGTCCTCTGGATTTACCGCACGTGAAATACCATGTGTGCAGGAACAATTGCATCATTTATCGGGACGAGCACGCGGAGTCTACCATATGTCCGGTGTGCGGTGTCACTCGATACAAGAAGAGGAAGAAAGCTCCTCGAAAAGTGGTGTGGTACTTTCCGATCACTCCTCGTCTGCAGCGGTATTTCGTGGACCCTAAGGTAGCAAAGCTCCTGCGTTGGCACGCGGATAGGGAGGAGAAGAAGCGAGAAGATGACGCAAATGATCCGGAGATAGATAAAAAAGACAAGATGCTGAGTCACCCTAAGGATGCGAGCCAGTGGCAAGCGTTGAACTTCGAATACCCAGAATTTGGGAACGATCCAAGGAACATCATGCTGGGCGCGAGCACCGATGGAGTCAATCCGTTTGGCAGCCAGAGAAGCACACATAGCACCTGGCCTGTGTTCGTGTGGATGTACAACCTTCCCCCCTGGTTGTGCATGAAGAGGAAGTACATTCACATGAGTATGCTAATTGAAGGGCCGAAACAACCAGGGAACGACATCAATCTGTATCTGGGGCTGCTGAAAGAGGAGATTGACACGCTGTGGAAAACGCCAGCCAATACGTGGGATGCCGCAGAGAAAGAATATTTCCCTATGAGAGCCGCACTGCTCACGACGGTGCACGACTATCTCGGTTACGGATATCTTGCGGGGCAGGTAGTCCACGGATTTTCTGGATGCGTAAGGTGCATGGATGACACAACGTATCGCCAGCTAGATAGAGATCCCGGGTCTTCGAAAACCGTGTTCATGGGACATCGAAGGTGGCTTCGGGACGATGACCCGTCGAGGAAACGCAAGGATCTGTTCGATGGTGAAACCGAACCCCGAAAACGCCCGTGTACGAGGAGCGGCGAGGAAATAGACAAGCTGTTGAAAAATTGGAAAGACTGCCCACTGCCGGGAAAGAAGCAAAAGGCGCCAGAGCCGCTGCTGAAGGTATGGAAAACGAGGTCTGTTTTCTGGGACTTGTCGTACTGGAAGATCCACCGTGTGCCTCACAGCCTTGATGTCATGCATATCACGAAGAACGTGTGCGAGAGTCTGCTTGATACCCTGCTCAACATGCCAGAGAGGACCAAAGATGGGCCGAAAGCAAGGGCAGACTTGAAATCAATGGGCATTAGGCAGGAGCTTCACGCTATATATGATGATGATGATGATGATGATGATGATGATGATGATGATGATGATGATGATGAGGCGAAGCAGGACACAGAAAGTCGTCGCAAAGGCAAAAAGGCCAAGAAGACCAGAAATGACTACCCTCCCGCGTGCTTCACTCTAAGTCAGGAGGAGATCGAGTGGTTTTTCACCTGCCTCCTAGGAGTAAAACTTCCTTACGGTTACGCGGGGAAGATAAGCAGATACCTAGACCCAGCGAAGCAGAAGTTCAGCGTGATGAAGTCTCACGACTGTCACGTGCTGATGACGCAGATACTTCCAGTTGCAATCCGTGGGATCATGAACGCGCACGTCCGTGAAATGCTATTTAGCCTATGCAACTTCTTCGACGTCATCTCTCGGAAGTCGATTGGCGTGAGGCAACTCAGAAGGCTACATGAAGAGATCGTGGTGATACTATGCGAGCTTGAGATGTACTTCCCGCCCGCATTCTTCGACGTTATGGTGCATCTGCTGGTCCATATAGTGGAGGATATCATCCAACTCGGCCGACGTTCCCGCACAGCATGATGCCGTTCGAAAGGATGAATGGTGTCATCAAAGGATACGTTCGCAACATGTCACGTCCAAAAGGAAGCATAGCCAGGGGCTTTCTGACCGAAGAGTGCATCTCCTACTGCACGAATTATCTAGGCATCGAGAACCCCGTTGGTCTGCCCGTCAACAGGCACCTCGGCAGGCTCGCTGGATGGGGTCACCGTGAGGGTCGCCGCGAAATGCATGTCGACTTCGAGGGTCGACTCGCCGACTTTGAAAGAGCAAACCTAGTCGCGCTACAACACATAGACGTGGTCGATCCTTGGGTGGTAGAGCACAAAACCTTTATTAAGAAGACGTACAATGACCGAGGCCAACAGAGGACAGACGGAGATATACTCAAAGAGCACAACTCATGTTTCACGCGTTGGTTCAAGCAGAAGCTTCTGTCGTACCCTTTACATGAGGATTCTTCCGCGGAAGAACAACTCATATTCGCCTTGTCACAGGGCGCCGAGCACAACCTGATGACCTATGAGGCGTACGATATCAACGGCTACACATTCTACACCGAGGCCAAGGACATGAAGAGCGATGGTTATCAGAACTCCGGGGTAACGATGGAATCCTACACCGGTAACGACAAGGACAGATACTACGGAAGGATCGAGGAGATCTGGGAGCTGAGCTACGCTGGAGAGAAGGTCCCGATGTTCCATGTCAGATGGGCCAAGAACGTCATAAAAGAAGACCGGTATTTCACCACCATGGTTATACCCGAAGCCAAATCCAAGACCGCGGGCGCAAACGTCACCGCCAAAAATGAGTCATGGGTACTGGCTTCCCAAGTGGACCAATGCTTCTTCATTACCGACCCGCCAAAGCCTAGTCGTGTTGTCGTGAGGAGAGGCAAAAGGAAGATCATCGGAATGGATGGAGTAGCCAATGAGCAAGACTTCGACAAGTACGGCAACCCGAGGATCGAACATGACGACGATGATGAAGTAGCAGCATACACCACAAGAAGAAGCAGGACCACCCTACCTAAAGGACGTCCGTTCCACAGAAGAACTCCATTTGCGAAAAAGAAGGGCAAGAAGATTGTGAACAGATAGCTAGCTAAGATCGATTGTATTTAAATCGTAGCCTTCATTTCTCGATTGTATTTCATGGGTACTTTTTGAACTATCATGAATATTTTTAAATTTCATGGACACTCGATCTCGATCCCCCTCCAGATCCGGTCCCCCTCGCCGCCGAGCACCCCCCCATTCCACCGGCCGCCGCCGCCGACCCCCCGCACCCTCGATTCCCCTACTCAACTGCCGCCGCCGACCCCCCGCACCCCACGCACCGTCTTATAAAAAAATAAGTATCAAACAG
>NC_041385.1:55119066-55166028 GCF_002162155.2 Triticum dicoccoides
CGCCCCGACGCCGCCTCGACCCCGCCCCGACGCTGTTGTCCCGCCACCTTGATGCTGCCCCGCCGCCTCGACGCGACCCCGCCGCCCGGACGCCGCCCTGTCCACACCACCGCCGCCCGGACGTCGCCAGAGCACCACCACCACCACTCCCCGGCATCCTTATCCTCTCCGACCGCCTCCTCCACCCCGGCCCGCTCCTCCAAGGTAAGCTACCGCCCCGACCCCTATCCCCTTCCCTCCTCCCATCCCATCTCCATATGAGCATGATAATTTGCATGAACAGCCTAGTTCATAACAGCCTAGTTCATCATATTATAGTACTCATATTCGGATCGGAGAGAGTGTCATTTGGTTTCAATTGTGGGAGAGTTTCTTGCGCTGTACCAGTTGCGACCGTCTATGGTTTGATTAACCTAATGTAGTATCTTTATTATTAGGTTATAATGAGTTAGATTATCCTGAGAGTTAGATTATCCTCTTCAAAACCAGAGTAGTAGAATAATATACAGCATAATGTTATATTTTAGTTTGTAGTAAAATATACAAACTGTCTTGGTTTTGCTTATCCTCTTCAAAACCAACCGGGCCATAATATACATATAGTCTTGGTTTTGCTTGTAGTAAAATATACAGCATAATGTTACTGCATATTGATACTTACAACATCAGGACTTGTAGTATATTTTAGTAGTACAATGTTTAGAAAGGATATGCAGTTCTGTGATGACTATCTTCAAATATTGTTCTGTGAAGACTGTCTTTGTATAATGTTGTAGTATAATATTTGAAGACTGTCTTTGTATACAATTCTAGTATTAAATTATACAGTTCCATGGCTGCTGTTGTTGTGATATTATATTTTAGTATAATGTTACTACATATAAAATAATTACATAAGCAAGCTGCGTGTTTAGTTTGATAAAGTGCAAGTTTTCTTTTGAAAATACAGTGGCAATGTGACATATATATGGGGTACTGTAGGATTGTTATTTTGATAAATATAAGCCTGATTTAACCGAAATTCAGTAGATCAATTAGTTTATCATGTCGGGTGGACTGGTTGAAAATGATTGACATAGCTAGCCTGATTCCTTTCGTGATTGAGGTGTTTATCGGCAGATATAATGATTTGTAGCTAATGTGGTTATGTTGTTATATTTTACATTTCTAGTACTTTGGTTCACTTGTAGAGTGCTTGTGCAGTAAAAGATATAGTCTGATATTTCTGTTTCTTTTTTGTCAATATGATCTACCTGCTGTTATTCTGGAGCCAAAGTGAAATTGCTTAGTCCATGTGGATGTGGAAACTTAGTTTCCTATGTTTGAATACATTCTTACATTACCCATGAGTCAATATTTTGGCCCTGAAATCATTGTCTGCACCGAGAATCTTAAATTCTCGGAGTGACATGTTTGATTGAATTTGCCATTTTCACTTGTTTAGTAGATGCAGAGAAAAGGAATATGCATCTCATCTTTCTTTAGACCACAGCTTGAGCATGATTTGCCTATGTGAATAGTATTTTTGCCTGCTCTCTTTGCCTGTTGGAACTTGGAAGGGTGAACTGTGGCAACTATATATTTATTTTTCTTCCCAAACAGCTCTTTTGAACCAGTAGAGAGAGAGGTCTGTGCTACAGGGCTAGGGCTCTTCCTCTCCCTCCATTACCTGTGAACAGAATGTATATGCGCTTTTGGAGCAGAGTTTTCCTCTAGGTGTTAGTTTCCAGCAAGAAGATCCCTCGCCGCTGGTTCGAATGTATAATAGGAGTCTGTTTCATTATGCTAGCGGTGTCAACGAGGTTGATGTTGCATAATTAAATTCCCCGTGACATTGTCTGCCTTTTTTCTTCTTCATTTTTAGTAAAGTGATGCTGCTGTACTACTTGTCAAGTGATGCTGCTGTACTACTTGTCAAGTGATGCTGCTGCTACTATCTGCGAGTTGCTGCTGCTAGTTGTGATTTTGTCAAGTGATGCTGCTGCTACTTTTGATCTTCTAAAATGACCCCTTTCTCCTGAAACGTTGATTAATTTACGTTTCGGTTGAGAAATGGGGCACTCCAAGGTCAAGAAAATTAGCAAAGGTCATGCCCAATTTTCTTGACCTAGAAGGTGCCCGATTCTCAACCGAAATAAAAATTAATTTGCTTTAGTGGTTGGATTAGTTTAGTATTTTTTTTCACACACTCAGACACCCTTGCTTGCCATGTGTGTGAGAGAGATAGTGAGAGGAGACAAGAAGAAGGGGGTTAGGAAGATGTTGCCTGCTCATCAAAGCTAACCATCTCCCCCTTTTCACCCCTTTTCCTTTGTCTTTTGTGGGTTGCAAGGAAGCTACTGTCTTAGCTAGCTTAGCTTGTGCACAAATCCCAGTCTTACAATCTAGAAAATTAGCCTGCAAAGATGAGGTCCCATGCTGGCTGTACCACTGCATCATGCAATAGTGCCTTCAAGATCCAAGGCAATATCACAAACATCATAGGCAATTTGACCAAACTCACAACCTTGTATCTTTGCAGCAACCAACTTTCTAGACACACCCCTCAAGAACTAGGTTCCCCTGAGAACGTGGACTTGGACCTTAGCAACAACACACTAACAGGTTCTATCCCAAAACACCTAGGAAATATCACAAACATCTCTCAATTGTTCCTTGATAATAACCAACTTTTTGGCGACATTCCTCGAGAATTAGGTTATTTGGTCAACTTAGAGATCTTGTTCCTTGACAATAACCAACTTTTTGACCAAACTTTGTTTCTATTTAGAGAGAAACATGGCCCACAACAATGAGGCCAGGGGTTCGGGCGGCAAGGCATTCTGGGAGCTGTCCCAGGAGATGGAGGAACACCTCACTTATATGAGGCCGCCGCCTTCCCCACCGATCCTGAGACCACGGATGGTGCCGCCGAGGATGACCACACTGATGCCACCACTGATGGTGCCGCCGAGGATGCCACCACTGATGATGGCGGCGCACGCACAGATGGCAGCCAACCGAAGAGGCAACGGAAGGACCGGCGCCCGATCGTGCTCCGCACCCTCAAGGAGGAAGTTACTGAAGTGGACTCCAACGGGAATCCAACGGCGCCTGAACGAATAGTCAAGGGGTACTCGCTTCAGCTCGGGTGCATTGTCCGGAGCACCGTCTCGATCAACACCGAGAACCTGAGGCATCCTGACCGAGGGAATTTGCGCAACCTCCTCTTCATGAAGCTGCACGAATGATACAAGTTCCCCGCTGAATTTGAAAACACAAGCCTCAAAGGGAATAAAGTGAACAATGCTGCCCTCACAAAGATGAGCAAGGCCCTGTCTACTTGGAAAAGCAATGTGAAGAGAATGATTGAGAAAGGTGAGAGTTATCAGAAGATCAAGGAGAAAAATCCTTCGATCACCGAAGATGACTACAATGACTTCAAGATCAATTGCTCGAGCACCGCAAGCTCCCAATCAAGTGAGTGGGGGAAACAAATGCGGGAGCTGAACATAGGGGAACACACACTCGATCCCGGCGGTTACAGAGTGGCGGAGCCTATATGGGACAAGGAGGACGCGGACCGTGCCGAGCAAGGCCTACCGCCCCGCTTCGAGAAATACAGCGGTAACAAGTAGACTAGGAACTATGTCAGGGCCCGGTACAAGGAGGACCCGATAACAAAGGAGCTTACCACGGATCCGAAGACCAGGGCGCTTGAGCTTGTTCTGGTAAGGAATACACCCCCCGCGTAATTAGCTCCATATGGTTGCATTCTAATTAATGAAGCCAAATTTCTAAATGGTTCACATTCCTTCCGCAGGCGACTGAAAGCAGTAGCGCGGAGTCGACTAAGAGCAACCCTTGGGACACCACTCTAAATAGGGGGTTGAATGTAATGAAGAACAAGGATAAGCTCAGTAAGCCGACGTCAGCTGGTCATGTGGCCGGCAAAGGCTTGTCGACAAAATGGAGGTCATACTATACCACTGGTGTGCGGAAGGAGAAAAATACCAGCTCGGAAAGCCAGGCGCGAGAGGTTCAAGAACTCAAAGCACAGGTGGCGCGGATTTTGGAGATTGTCCAAGAGCAAGTGGAACAACGACTCGGAGCGACGATCACCGCCCTTGTGCCTACCTTGATCTCGGGGTTGAGTGCGTGGATTGCGGGCGGCCAACAGGGGCCGCCCCCGATTCCTAGCTTCACGGCCAGCAACTCGCATAATGCGATGGCGGGGCCATTGGTGCCTCCGGCGGAGGCGGCATTGGTGTCTCCGACGCCGGCACGGGAGCTTAATGCACCCGGGTGTACGCCGGCCGACACCTCTTCAGCAAGCGGCCCCTCCGTCAACTGCACGCCCGCCGTTGGCGGTGCCTCGACATTAGCCGAGCTCGACGCCATCATCACGGTAACTAATTAAGCCTCTCTCGGCCGAGGACTTCATCTCCTTGCCTTTGACTAGGCATCCCTGACGCCCTACATGTTTTCGCAGGGCGCCGCCGACGTTCCGTGCACTCTCCTCCACTTCGTGAACAACGAGTTGGTCGATGTCGCCAAGGGCAAAATCGTTCAACCAGGCAACCCCTTGTTCCACGGTACCCAGATGCCACCCAACTTGTTTAGGGTTCAACTGGTTCGGGTGCTGCCAGGCTGCGACGACTTGTTACCTCCGATTCGACCCGTCGGGGCCGCCGATGAAGACGTGATGACCCTTAGCGCCTGCCTGAGCTGGCCCCTGCTTTGGCCGAAGAGCCAGATTCGTTTGGGGGCGGGGGACACCACCCCAAAGACAACACCGCCAGTCGTGCCGGCGCCAAGTCGGCCCCATGGCAAGACCGCCGTAACGGTGCCGGACATCCCTATGCCAATGGATCCAAACATGCATATGGCACAGGATCAGAACGACGACGACGACGACGATGATACATTTGGCAACGTCGATCCGTACTTTGCCGAGCATGGGTACGATGGCGACTTCATGGGGCCTCCTTCTCAAGAACCAAACCCAACAAAAGACGTGTGTGATCTAGCTCGTACCGCGGAGAAGCCAAGTTGCAACAGGCGCCGTCTGGCGTTCAGCTCTCAGGAGACACCTCCAGCTGCCGACTTCACCGAGCCTCAGATAGGCGAGGTGCGAAATATTATCAGCCCCAACACACTCAAGAAGGCGGTCTGTGAGCAGAACTCGGTCCCATTACAGGAGAAGAAGAAGGCACGCAAAAGAAAGACTAAGAAGGGTGCGAGCCAGCCGGCACCGAGTACGATCCGTGCTCAGGACGGGCCACCTTCACCGCAGGATATCTCGAGGAGGGTGCATGTGGCGGGTAGGGTGATGCTACCGACAAATATGCTCAATGCTGCAACCGGTGCTATGCGGAGTCTGCATGACAGTGTTCTTGCTTTGGAGAAGCGGCGTCTCAGAGAGAAGGATGTGGCATACCCGGTTTTCGCGGCCAAGGTGCCAGAGGGCAAGGGCTTTGTGGATAACTCCATCGGGCGTACGATCGTCCTGCGTTTTGATGACATCCACGCTATGTTGAACCTTCATCCGCTGCACTACACCTTCGTTCGGCTATTTTCGCTGAGTATGGAGATGCGGATCATTCACGACAAGACCCCGGACATCGCGATAGTCGACCCCTTCTACATGCGTGCCAAGATCTTGGGCAGCGCTGGGGACCGGCAAGTCGCGAGTTCTTACCTCGAAGGCGTCATTCTGGCAAACCAAGATAAGGATAACTTCCTCGTGCCTTACTTTCCCGAGTAAGTCCTCCCCTCAACCGGCCCGTAACATATGAATTCTTACATTTCGATCATTTTTCTTTTAACATTCCGTGTTTTCTGCAGTGACACACGTTGCACGCTCATCCTCCTAAGCCCCAAATATTCCATGGCCACGTATTTCGACCCGGACCGTCAGTCGAACGTAGACTACACAAATGTCAAGAAGGTTCTTGATGATGTTCTCCCCGGCTACGCCCAATCTGGAGGCACCTTCACCAGGCCTATTCGTAAGTACGGCAAGCACGTGTTCTCCCACAATACGACGTTCTGCTGCGTCAAGCAGCCTCCTGGCGGTCAGAAGGGTGCCTACTACGCCATCCATCACATGCGGGCGATCGTACGGGACCATCATCAACTTCTGCTACCGAGTAAACTCAAAGATTGGGCCGCGAGCGTGTCGGCAATCCAGGACGCGGACCTCCGACAAGAATTCTTTCGCATCCAGTTGGAGTTTGCGGAAATCATCCATCAAGATGTCCTTCGTACCTCGGGGCAGTTCTACCTCAGAAATCAACCGTCCAACAGTGACATCGACACAATGCTACAAATGCAGGCTGACAACGACCGTTATTTCATGACTCCCACGATAGACGGCGGCTTCATCCACGCTCCGGTCCCTTGAGTCGAGTCGAAAGCAGTGATGCTGTGTCTAGTTCTGAAACATCGATTGGCTCATGTTGTAATTAAACTTTAATGAACTTGTAGTATGTCTCTTTGGTTTCGAGAGTCGTTCAACTTAAATGTAATTGATGCTATTAATGTCTTGCTTTTCTCTTCCGATCGTTCTGTTGCATAATTATATATTGCTTATGTATTGTCTGTGAATTGGTACTAACGTTTCGTTTGGCTAGTGCATAGCGATGCCGACGTATGTCGTGTACAAGGGTAAGGTTCCCGGAGTCTACGATGACTGGGAGGAGTGTCGGAGACAGGTTCACCGATTCAGCGGTAACAGTTACAACGGGTACACCACTAGGGCCGAGGCCGAATCTAGATACGCCCGCTATCTAGCGGGAGAGGGGAGGGAGCGTTGGAGGAACCGGATGAAGATGAGTTTCATCGTGATGATGCTCATCATGATGACCGCAGCTCTCTTCTATGTGATGGTAGTTTAGATGATCGATATCGACTTGTAATGTGAAGACAAACTCGCTGCTCGCTGTCTCGAGACTTGTAATATAGTGTTCTATCTTTGTTCAGTCTTTTCAATTCGGAGACTAATATGATGAATTGTATTCGGAGACTAATATGATGAATTGTATTCAAAGACTAATCTTCTATTGTATTCGATGAATCTGTTGTTGATGTGTGCTGTCTATATTTTCCAAATTATACATTTTGTAACCTGTGCAAAAAACAGAAAATAAAAAAATAAAATAAACCTAATATTCATACTAATGGCGCATCACATGATAGTGCGCCATTAGTATGACAAAGCATACTAATGGCGCATCACTGGTAAGTGCGCCATTAATATGCCATGGTTACTAATGGCGCATCCAGTGGTGGTGCGCCATTAGCATGCCAAAGCACCTGGATATACATGGCCCTGGGAGGCATACTAATGGTGCACCCTGGCCTATACTAATGGCGCACCCGCGGTGCGCCATTAGTATACCAGATACTAATGGCGCACCAGGTGGTGCGCCATTAGTAAAAATTACTAATGGCGTGCTGTTAATGGCGCACCACAGATGCGCCATTAATAGCCATATTAGGTGCGCCATTAGTAGGGGTTTTTCTAGTAGTGTCGGCCGGACTCCCTGCGGATGGAACCTGAATAGGCGATAAACCTGGACTAGAGACTTAGGTGTTTAGGTAGGTTGTGGCCGACACCCACGTTGGGCTTCCGCTTGAAGGTTGCCGAGTACATGTCGTGTAAACGGCGGTAAGTTGTGAGAGCGTGTATGAAGAAATACACCCCTGCAGGGTTAACATTATCTATTCGAATAGCCGCGTCCGCGGTAAAGGACTACTTGGTTGCCTATACAGTTCATAGACAAGTAAATGGATACTACTAAAATCCTCAAGATAAGCGTGAGTGCCGAGGATGGCTCTTCCGTAGGATGACGGAGGTGGATCCTTGGTGGTGTATTGAGTTGGTGTGTAGTGGACTCGTGTGCGCAAAACCATTTCAAGTTGGTGTCTAGGATAGATTAGCCAAGAGTCAAAGCTGGCTTGCTGCAATAACCCCACCAACCCTTCTTGATAATGTGCATGTATGTAGGATCTGATGTAAGTCTTGCTGAGTACCTTTGTACTCATGTTTCTTTAATTTACATTTTTCAGAAGACGCTACAACCCTTTCTGATGGGTTCTTCATAGACGTTGACATCGATGAGTAGACTGAGGCCCAGGTGGTGATCCTGTGCTTGTGAAGGACCATGTTGTATAGCCAGGCTTCCCAAGCCTCTTTTATTTTACTAGTTGTCTGTACTCAGACAAGTTACTTCCGCTGTTGGCTTGTATGTCTGTATGACTTGAATGCTGGGTCGTGTGACCCGTACTTGTGTGTATGATATGTATGGATATCTGAGCCTTTAAATAAAGTACTTGTGTCGTAGAGTCATGTTGTGATGCCTTGTTGTATTTGCACATATCGAGCATATTGTGTGTATGATTGAAATGCTTGGTATGTGTGGGATCTGACTATCTAGTTGTTTATCCTTAGTAGCCTCTCTTACCGGGAAATGTCTCCTAGTGCTTCCACTGAGCCTTGGTAGCTTGCTACTGCTCCGGATCAGTTAGGCTGGCCGGCATGTGTCCTTCTTCGTTCCTGTGTCTGTCCCTTTGGGGAAATGTCACGCGATGGATACCGAAGTCCTGTTAGCCCGCTATAGCCCGGTTTATCAGAGTCCTGCTAGCCCAGTGCTACAGCCCGGATTCACTCGTTGATGACCGACACGTTCGATGCTGGGTCATGGATGCCTGTCCCTGTAAGTTTGTGCCACTTTGGGTTCACGACTAGCCATGTCAGCCCGGGTTCTTTGTCATATGGATGCTAGCGGCACTATCATATACGTGAGCCAAAAGGCGCAAACGGTCCCGGGCCAGGTAAGGTCGCACCCGTGGGAATACCGTGCTTGAGGCCGCAAAGTGATATGAGGTGTTACATGCTAGATCGATGTGGCATCGAGTCAGGGTCCTGACAGCGTTGGCATCAGAGCCGAACTGCCTGTAGGTTCTCCAAGCCAAACTGGTCGATGTTGAGTCTAGAAATGCTTTAGTTATATGTAGGGGAATTGATTGTGGGATGGAATGTAAGGCTCTTTTTACTCCTTTATATCATGACATTCTGATCTAAGTCAGTCTATTCTTCCACCGGGGGTTAAGGAATTAGGATCTCTTCTCTCTATCAGGTTCACGTGTTACTAATCAGTAGTACCTTATAGGTTTGATGGATACAAGCCTAGTTCAGTTCTACTACCCCATTATGTTCTTAAGATGGACCCAAAACCTTGATATGATGTTGTTGAGTGTCTATGCAATTCTTTGCAAAATGCCTCAAAATCCTTTTTGAGCATTTACAGTCGTTATGCTGTCCAATTTCTGCTAGAAATTCTAATGCCTTGTGTTATATCATGTTCCAGATGGCTTCCCGTCCTCAGAATCAAGTGGTTCATTTGACTCGATGCCTTGATGTACCCGGCCATACTGCCATGTTGGTCAGGGTAATGACTAAGGCTGGATACCGTTGGTATCCTGAGTACACGGTCGAAGAGCAATTCCGAGACTTTAATCAAAGTCAATATTTTTGCACTGTCAGGATATTTCCATCTTATCCTGGATCTACCGAGCCCCTCCACTGCTCCTATGGACTCGGGGTTACTATTGACATGGCTGTGCAAGATGCTGCCTACTCTATGATGACCATCATGCGAGTCAGGACTGGTTTGTTTCGGAACTTCGACTTCCGATATATGCCAGCTTCACTCCCGGGAGCACAAGGGTATCTCCAGGCTATCTATGCTGACTCCACTCAGGAGGACTCACTGACCCGCACCACTGCACAGTTGCTTGAAGACAAGGACCATGAAAATCGGGCCTTGAGACTGGAGCTTTTCAATACCCGTGCTGATCATTGGGCCACTTTGACTCGGTTTGCACCGGCTGTGCAAGCTGGATATATGGATATGCGAGATCTCTATCCTGTGAGATCTGCTCTGCCAGACATGATGGATTGGCGTGATGTAGGAGGCATCACCCCACCTCGTGGTCCCCGCAGGCCACCGTTTATTGGTCCAAGACCTCATCCTAGCCCCTATGGTCCACAAGTTCCACAGGACTGTCTGTTTCCGGATGATCACGTTGAGCTTCCAGGCTATGGAGGTGACTTCTATGAAGACTACTACGGAGCTGTCTGAGTTAGTAGTAGTATCACTAGTATCGTATTAGTTGTATCGTCCACCGTCCTGCGTGACTCGTGGGATATGACTTAGCTTGTACCACCTTCCGAAGGTGTAGAAAAATAATGTATAGGAGCTTCGGATGCCTCCAATGAGATGTAATCTTCCTTTCACCGTAGTAGTACTTGGTTTGGTTTTGTACTAAACCTTGTATGGTGTGTATGACGATGGAATAAAAGAAGCAGTTTCTGTATCTACCATGTCATACGGATAATCATCTTACATTCCAAGTTATCCATTACATTCTACATTTCTATGTCAGAATCTTATCATCCTGGACTAAACCATTGTCTTGTTTTCCCTAGGATGGTCAACACCCGCAACAACCCTGCTCTCCCAGAGCAGGCCGAAGGAAGCAAGGTTGGGGAAACAAACCTGCCTCACCCTCCTTCTCTAGCCGAGGTTATGCTGGAGGTTGAGAGAAACAAGCGGGAGACCAACCGTTTGTTGGAGCGCATCGAGCAAAACACAGCACACCATCAGAGGAATAACTTGGTGTCACTCAGTAACTTCATCAAGTTACATCCACCCACTTTCCACCACTCCGTCGAGCCCCTCGACGCTGATGACTGGCTTCGCAGTATTACTCACAAGCTACACTCTGCACTCGTAGCTGAGGCTGACAAGGTCACATTTGCTGCATATCATCTTGAAGGCCCCGCCAGTCTCTGGTGGGAGAACTATGGAGCCATGCGCCCAGTGGGCCAGGTCACTACTTCGGATGAATTCAGCGAGGCTTTCCGTGAACACCACATTTCGGAGGGTCTTATGGACCATAAACGTGAGGAGTTCTGCAGTTTCACTCAAGGTCGACTCTCTGTGGATGCATACAGCAGGGAGTTCGGTAACCTAGCACGGTATGCAACTGAGGAAGTTTCCACTGATGCCAAGAAGCAAGCAAGGTTCCGCAAGGGACTTAGCCCTGAGCTTCGCCGTGACCTCCGTCTGCATGAGTGCACATCTTTTCAGAAGCTTGTTAACAAGGCCATCAGTGCCGAGTCTGGTCAGACTGATTATGAAGCAACACGCAAGCATGGGCGTGACTTTGGTTCCTCATCCGGTGTTGTTCCTCAGAAGCGTCGCGTGTGGGTGCCTAACACCGCCCTGCCACCCAGGTTCACACCGAGGCCATCCTATCAGGCGCCTCGCCTCGCTCAACAGTTTGCACCAGCCAAGCCCTATGGTGGTCCAACCAACAATGCTCCTCCACGCACCAGCTCCGCGACATGCTTCAAGTGTGGGGAATCGGGCCACTACTTGCGCAAGTGTCCCCAGACCAATCCCAGCCAGTCTTGAAAAGCTGTTGGTCGTGGCAAGCCGACAGGGAAAGTGTTCTACGCCAAGCCGGCCACTGCTGCACGTGGCCATGTCAACTGTATCTCTGCTGAAGAAGCTCAGGGGGATCCCAACGTCATTCTCGGTACGCTCCTTGTTAATTGCCACCCGACATCTGTTCTTTTCGATACTGGAGCATCTCATTCATTCATATCCGAAAATTATGCTCGTTTGCATAACACCGCATTCTGCGACATGCCGTCCACTATGGAAATTTCTACTCCTGGTTCTAGATGGCAAACCTCTAGAGTAAGCCCTGGAAATGAATTTCAAGTCGACAGACTTGTTTTTCTCGCATCTTTGATAGCTCTCAAATCTTCGGATATTAATATCATCTTGGGTATGGACTGGATGTCAGCCCATCATGTCAAGATTGATTGTTTCTCTAGGACCGTTCAACTCACCCATCCTTCGGGAAAGATAGTCAATGTCTTGACCCGAGTAGCCAAGCGACAGCTATATTCTCTTAACGCCAGTCCTTTGCCAGACCTCGAAGACGTTCCGGTAGTCCATGACTTTCCGGATGTCTTTCCAGAAGAATTGCCAGGTGTTCCACCTGACAGAGATCTCGAGTTCGTGATAGATCTCATTCCAGGAACTGTCCCAATTTCTAGAAGACCCTATAAAATGGCACCACTAGAACTAGCTGAGCTTAAGAAACAACTCGATGAGTCCTTGAAAAAGGGTTTCATCCGTCCTAGTTCGTCTCCATGGGCTTGTCCTATTCTCTTCGTCAAGAAGAAGGATGGTACGGATCAGAAGGTTGTGGATTATCGACCAGTTAACCTGGTCACAATCAAGAACAAGTATCCGCTCCCCAGGATCAACGATCTGTATGATCAGCTCGCTGGATCCTCAATCTTCTCCAAAATGGATTTGAGGTTGGGCTACCATCAAATCAAAATCAGGAACGGGGACATTCCTAAAGCGGCCTTTGTTACTCGTTATGGCCAATACGAGTACACCGTCATGTCCTTCGGTTTAATCAACGCTCCAGCCACTTTCTCTCGCTTAATGAACTCAATCTTCATGGAGTATTTGGATAAATTCATTGTGGTTTACCTCGATGATATACTCATATACTCCAAGAATGATGAAGAACATGCCGAGCATCTAAGGCTAGTGTTGATGAAACTTTGAGAGCATCGCCTTTATGCCAAGTTCTCTAAATGCGAATTTTGGTTGCCAGAAGTGACCTATCTAGGACATGTAATTTCTGGTAAGGGTATTGCTGTCAATCCCGAGCGAGTTCAAGCCGTCCTTAATTGGACTCCACCTGAATCGGTCAAGCAAGTTCAGAGTTTCCTTGGCTTAGCAAGCTATTGTCGCCGCTTTGTCGAGAACTTCTCCAAGGTTGCTAAACCTCTAACTGAACTCCTCAAGAAAGATAAAAAGTTCGAGTGGACTCCACAATGTGAGCACAGCTTTCAGGAATTGAAAAGACGCCTGACATCTGCTCCCGTACTGGTACCACCAGATTTCTCTAAGGACTTTGTTATCTATTGCGACGCCTCGCGACAAGGACTAGGTTGCATTCTTATGCAAGATCGTCACGTAATTGCTTATGCTTCACGGCAATTGCACCCACATGAGGAGAATTATCCTACTCATGATCTAGAGCTTGCAGCTGTAGTCCATGCAATCAAAACCTGGCGACATTACCTCCTCGGTAATCGTTGCGAAATCTTCACAGATCACCAAAGTCTGAAGTATATATTCACCCAACCGGATTTGAATCTCAAGCAAAGACGTTGGGTCGAGTTGATCACAGATTTCGACTTAGGAATAACTTACACCCCAGGAAAGGCCAATGTCATGGCTGATGCACTAAGTCGTAAATCTTATTGTAACAATATGATGTTACAACAAAGTCAACCGCTTCTCCATGAGGAATTTCGGAAGCTTAACCTTCACATCGTTCCTCAAGGATTCCTTTCCACCTTGGTGGCGAAACCTACCCTTACGGATCAGATCATCAAAGCTCAGAAGGTAGATCCGGGGATTTCCCGTATCAAGAGAAACATCAAGAAGGGAGTTGCAGATTGTTTTTCCATTGATGATCAAGGATTCGTATACTTCGGGAACCGTTTAGTGGTTCCCAAGGTGCGAAACCTGAGGCGATTAATCCTTAAGGAGGCTCATGAATCTCCTCTCACCATTCATCCCGGTAGTACTAAGATGTATCAGGACCTACGCCAGAGGTTCTGGTGGACTAGGATGAAGAGAGACATTTCTCAGTTTGTTGCTAGTTGCGACGTCTGTCGTCGTGTAAAAGCAGAGCATCAACGGCCTGCTGGCACCCTTCAACCTTTAGCTATTCCTGAATGGAAATGGGATAAAATTAGTATGGATTTCATCACCGGTTTTCCCAGGACCAAGAATAACGCTATCTTCGTCGTTGTCGATCGTCTTTCCAAAGTAGCCCATTTCTTGCCTGTTCGCGAGAGTATAACCGCTAGTCAGCTAGCAGATTTGTATATCTCCCAAATAGTATCCCTCCATGGTGTTCCACTGGAAATTAACTCGGATCGAGGAAGTCTCTTCACCTCTTGATTTTGGGAAAGTTTCCAAAATGCTATGGGCACCCGCCTTTCCTTTAGCACTGCTTTTCACCCTCAATCAAGTGGTCAAGTAGAACGTGTCAACCAGATTCTAGAAGACATGCTTCGAGCTTCTGTTATCTCATTCGGAATGGATTGGGAGAAATGCCTTCCATTTGCTGAATTTGCCTATAACAATAGCTATCAATCTAGCTTGGGTAAAGCCCCTTTTGAAGTTCTCTATGGACAAAGGTGTCGAACACCCCTTAACTGGTCAGAAACCGGAGAAGGACAATTCTTTGGCCCGGATATGATCCAGGAAGCAGAAGAGCAAGTTCGCATTGTTCGTGAAAAGTTGAAAACAGCCCAATCTCGTCAAAAGAGTCAATATGACCGAAAACATAAGGCTATGACTTTTGAGGTTGACGAGAAGGCTTACCTTCGGGTTACTCCTCTGAAGGGAAACCATCGTTTCGGTATCAAAGGCAAATTGCCTCCTCGCTACATTGGACCCTTTCGTATTCTCGCTAAACGAGGAGAAGTTGCCTACCAATTGGAACTACCTCCGCATCTCTCCAGAGTCCACGATGTCTTCCACGTTTCTCAACTCAGGCGTTGCTTCTCGGATCCTATCCGTGGAGTGGACCACAAAACGCTTGATCTTCAAGATAATCTCACCTATCGAGAGTACCCCGTTCATATCCTTGATCAAGCCGAGCGTACCACTCGACGTCATAATATCAAGTTTCTCAAGGTTCAATGGTCTCACCATTCTGAGAAAGAAGCAACTCGGGAAAGGGAGGATCGTCTTCGACTCGAGTACCCCGCCTTCTTTCCGGAGGAACCTAAATCTCGGGACGAGATTCTTTTGAGTGGGGGTGAGTTGTCACATCTTAGCTAGTTCATGCATTAGAGTGTTGCATCATGTCTATTTTTCTCAACAGAAACTTGAAATGGGGATGACAGAACCCCCAGCCCCCTCTGAAACCAACTAGGGTTTACTAAAAATATTTTCAATGAACCTGAAATTCCCTTCTAAAATGTCCATCATTTTTGCCTTGGTTCAGAGCCTCTGCCAAAAGTGGTGCACAATTTTCTAGGTCATCCTAAGGTTTTTGAATTAAATCATAAGTATTTGAGTTTGGGCATTTAAATTATATAAATTATTTTAAATGCTCAAATAATCCCAAACAAAAATGTTCCATGCTGGATATATTCCAGTTAGTGGCCATGAGCAGTTTGGTGATTTTTGGAGTTGTCTAGGTATTTTTAGAAAGTCCACAAAGTTACAGAATAAATAGAAAAGAGAAATAAAAGAGAGAGAGAGAGAGAGAGGGAACTAACCTGGCAGCCCAACTAGCCAGCTCACCTAGCCGGCCCAGCCCAGCAGCCGCTCCAGCGAGCTGCTTGTCTTCGCCAGGCAGGCAGGCAGGTGCTTGACGGCGGCACCAGCACGCGCCACGCAGCTGCCCGCCGCCCTGCTTCCTCCCCTCGCCTCTCTGCTGACCGGTATGAGCTCCACGTCGTGCCCCGAACCCCCTGGACACCTCACTCGCTCACCTGCCTCTCTCCCTCGCTCTCCCACGCCATGGCCGACGCCACCGCAGCCGCACCGTCGCCGTAGTCGCGCTCTCCGTCGTCCTTGCGCCATTCCATCGTGTCCAGGAGCTCCGCCGCTCTTCTCTTCTTCGAGCTAGCCGAGCCCCGAGCGCTCGCTTGCCCCGAAGCCTCTGCACCGACCTCGCCCGACTCCGCCTTCGCCGGAGATCCCCTTCGACGTCACCGTCGCACCAGCTCGTCCCCGACCGCGCCGTTTGCTTCCTCGAGATCGCCGTGAGCCCAGCTACCTCTCCCCCCTTTCCTTTCTCGCTTCCGAGCCCCGTAGCGACTGCACGAAGCTCACCCGCACGCGCCGCCGCGGAGCTCGTCGCCGACGTGAGTCCGGCCACCCCCTGGCCACACCACCATGTCCAACGCACTCACCGCATTCGCAGGAACCCGTAGCACCTCACCATGAGTCTCGCCGTGTCCCGTAGCTTCGGGTTCATCATCACCCGATCTCCGGCGACCGCCAAGGTCGTCGCCGGCGCCGTTTCCGGCCTCCCCAAGCTCAACCAACACCACCAAGAGCTGCGGCTTGCTCCCAGCTACACGTAGATACCCTCCGCGGCTCTTTTGGTCACCGGAATGCACAAAACCACTCTCGTCGCCGCGTTCGGCCTCGTCGGCGGCTAAACGCCGGCGAGTTGACCCCGCTGACCCTTGTTTGACCACGGGTGGGCCCAGTTTGACCCCTGGGTCAATGACAGGTGGGGCCCAGCCCTGTTAACTAATCAGGATTAGTTTTAATTAATATTTAGTTAAACTAATTACACTGACACACGGGACCCACTAGTCAGGGTTGACCTGGACTGTTCCGTTGACCGCTGACGTCATCCTGACGTAATGCTGACGCAGTAATTTATTTACTGGAATTATTTTTATACAGGAAATTCCAGTAAATACCACAAACTTTAAAAAATCATAGCTATTTATCTATAACTCCAAATGCAAAGTTTTATATATGAAAAATGATCAGAAAAATCCAATCTATCCATCTGTACTGGTTTCATGCATGTTTAAGCAAGCTAACCTGATGTTTAGTGCAGAACAATATAAAGCACTTAAAGGGGCCATTTATGAGTTTGAAACTTGACTCTTTGATTCAAAATGGTTCAAACCCATCTGGTCTTAGTTGCATTAGCCTAATACACTCATTTTGCCATGTCTCATGCATGCATCATATTGTTGCATATTGTTTGGTGATGTTGTGTATCGGTGCTCTTTGCGGCAGGATCTGCCCCCGAGGAGTACCACGATTACCCTAGCGAAGATCAATATCAGTGCATCGACCCATCAGGCAAGCAACCAACCATTTGATCATATCGATACAATCCCATGTTCTCGCTTCTGCTTTCTTTTACTGCATTAAGATAACGCGATTCAAACTGCTGAGTGCTACGGTAGTTGAACCCATTTCCTCTGCATGACCTGTCATTGCCACAGTAACTAGATGAAACCCACTAGCATGTGTAGGAGTTGATTGAGCCATATGTATGTATTGTTCCTACCTTGCTATGCCTGCTATGCTTAGAGTCGTGTCAGGTCTGGTTCATCTGGGTGATGGGCTGGAGTGAAATGATCATGACGGTAATGAGAGTGATGTGTTGAACACGATTTGGTAAAGGTATCGATGAGAGGCCATGTAGGAGTACATGGTGGGTTGTTTCATTGAAGCCGACCTTAAGCACTGAGATCTGTATGTGTGATTTAAGATTCAGCTACTACCATGCATTGGGCCCGAAACCAATGGACCCTCTCGGCTTCTTATTCACCCTAGTCCTCTGTCCAGGAGTTGCAAGTAGTTTCTGGTGTTTGTAGCTTACTGGAGGCCGTGGGCAGCGCTGACCCGCGGGGTGGGCTGTGATGCGGTAGGTACGTGGCCGGGTATGCCGGGCACCCGTTAGGTGTCTCGGAACCCTGTACACATCGTTCGGGGCCTTATGTGGAAACCTCGGCCGGACTCCCTGCGGATGGAACCTGAATAGGCGATAAACCTGGACTAGAGACTTAGGTGTTTAGGTAGTTCGTGGCCGACACCCACGTTGGGCTTCCGCTTGAAGGTTGCCGAGTACATGTCGTGTAAACGGTGGTAAGTGGTGAGAGCGTGTATGAAGAAGTACACCCCTGCAGGGTTAACATTATCTATTCGAATAGCCGCGTCCGCAGTAAAGGACTACTTGGTTGCCTATACAGTTCATAGACAAGTAAATGGATACTACTAAAATCCTCAAGATAAGCGTGAGTGCCGAGGATGGCTCTTCCGTAGGATGACAGAGGTGGATCCTCGGTGGTGTATTGAGTTGGTGTGTAGTGGACTCGTGTGCGCAAAACCATTTCAAGTTGGTGTCTCGTAGGATATATTAGACAAGAGTCAAAGCTGGCTTGCTGCAATAACCCCACCAACCCTTCTTGATAATGTGCATGTATGTAGGATCTGATGTAAGTCTTGCTGAGTACCTTTGTACTCATGTTGCTTTAATTTACATTTTTCAGAAGACGCTGCAACCCTTTCTGATGGGTTCTTTGTAGATGTTGACATCGATGAGTAGGCTGAGGCCGAGGTGGTGATCCTGTGCTTGTGAAGGACCATGTTGTATAGCCAGGCTTCCCAAGCCTCTTTTATTTTACTAGTTGTCTGTACTCAGACAAGTTACTTCCGTTGTTGGCTTGTATGTCTGTATGACTTGAATGCTGGGTCGTGTGACCTGTACATGTGTGTATGATATGTATGGCTCTCTGAGCCTTTAAATAAAGTACTTGTGTCGTAGAGTCATGTTGTGATGCCTTGTTGTATTTGCACATATCGAGCATATTGTGTGTATGATTGAAATGCTTGGTATGTGTGGGATCTGACTATCTAGTTGTTTATCCTTAGTAGCCTCTCTTACCGGGAAATGTCTCCTAGTGCTTCCACTGAGCCTTGGTAGCTTGCTACTGCTTCGGATCACTTAGGCTGGCCGGCATGTGTCCTTCTTCGTTCCTGTGTCTGTCCCTTCGGGGAAATGTCACGCGATGGATACCGGAGTCCTGTTAGCCCGCTACAGCCCGGTTTACCGGAGTCCTGCTAGCCCAGTGCTACAGCCCGGATTCACTCGTTGATGACCGGCACGTTCGATGCTGGGTCATGGATGCCTGTCCCTGTAAGTTTGTGCCACTTTGGGTTCACGACTAGCCATGTCAGCCTGGGTTCTTTGTCATATGGATGCTAGCGGCACTATCATATACGTGAGCCAAAAGGCGCAAACGGTCCCGGGCCAGGTAAGGTGGCACCCATGGGAATACCGTGTGTGAGGCCGCAAAGTGATATGAGGTGTTACATGCTAGATCGATGTGGCATTGAGTCGGGGTCCTGACACGAACTGGGACCAATGGCCCACATGGCCCGGCCGGCCCCCAGGGTTCACGAACTGGGTCCAATGCCCCCATTGGTCCCGGTTCTGGATTGAACCGGGACTAATGGGCTGACCCGGCCTGGACCATTGCCCCCTTTTCTATGAGTGTTACTTGCCCGAGATTCGATCGTCGGTATCCCAATACCTCGTTCAATCTCGTTACCGGCAAGCCACTTTACTCGTACCGTAATGCATGATCCCGTGACCAGACACTTGGTCACTTTGAGCTCATTATGATGATGCATTATCGAGTGGGCCCAGTGATACCTCTCCGTAATACGGAGTGACATATCCCAGTCTCGATCCGTGTCAACTCAACAGACACTTTCGGAGATACCCGTAGCATACCTTTATAGTCACCCAGTTACGTTGTGACGTTTGGTACACCCAAACCACTCCTACGGTATCCGGGAGTTACACGATCTCATGGTCTAAGGAAAAGATACTTGACATTGGAAAAGCTCTAGCAAAACAAACTACACGATCTTGTGCTATGCTTAGGATTGGGTCTTGTCCATCACATCATTCTCCTAATGATGTGATCCCGTTATCAATGACATCCAATGTCCATAGTCAGGAAACCATGACTATATGTTGATCAACGAGCTAGTCAACTAGAGGCTCACTAGGGACATGTTGTGGTCTATGTATTCACACGTGTATTATGATTTCCGGATAATACAATTATAGCATAAATAAAAGACAATTATCACGAACAAGGAAATATAATAATAATCCTTTTATTATTGCCTCTAGGGCATATTTCCAACAGCACCATGGTATTTGGGGGCTAATGCAAAGTCATTTTTTGCTCAACTTATTGAAGACCCGATTCATCACACTCTAAATGAGTTGGCCCTTGGGGGCTACCAATTGCTCCTATCAAAAATTCAAGGTACACAAGCATTAATCCATTATATTGAACGGTCCACTATTTAGTTGGTGGAGTACAAAGCTCTTAACCTTGTGGACGTGGGTTCAAGCCCCATGGTGGAGACTATATTATATGATGTTATTATCAATTATATACAAAGTCCCAGCTCAGTATTATCTTACTAAGCCGGCCCTTGGGGGCTACACATTGCTGTTCAAATTTACATGGTTATATCTACAAAGTCCGTACTCATTATTGCATAATGACCCAACCCTTGGGGGCTACACTGGTTGAAATCTTTATGAGCATAAGGCAATTACAAGTCCCAGGTTGTTGCAAGCATGACAACCCGACACTTGGGGGCTACAGGTGATATGCATATAAGGGAGGAATAACTTTAAATTCTCAGTTTTGAGAAAATCAGGTATTATATTATTATCAGAGAAATCTGCAAAGTTTATGACCCGACGTCATCATAAGATTAACCCGGCATCATCAACAGTTATGACCCAGTGCTATCAATTTTTACAAGCTGGCAATTTTGGCAATTATAATTCGGCAAGATCTACATCTTTTAGCTGGTTGAAAATCAGATGAGTATTTCAAGACCTATATTTTTTAAGCCGGCGCTTTGGAAGCCGACTCAAATGGATTATTTGTTTACAATATTTCTTCTACAAGCAAATTGATTGTGAAGCTGGTCTATTGACCCGGATTTTCTAGAAGAAGGAAATGACAAGGACTTAAGAAGGTTCAGGTGCCGGTTTACAAGAATTCTTAACCCGGAGGACAACCTGTCAAATTTGTTCTTGTGTTTATTTTGCAGCATAAGTTTACCATGGATAAATCCAAGCTAAACTTGGGGGCTAATGTCGGGGATATACCCCGCGGTGTAACCCGGCCGGAAGTATAACCCGGCCGGACTTGGCGACTCACTAATGACCCGCCCTGGCTGAACGACACACTAAGTGACCCGCCCGATCCTGGCGACTTAAGGGTGACCTGGCAAGCGGATCAGAGGAGCGACAAGACCCGGGGGCCCAGGAGGCTCAAGGTCCAGAAGGCCGGCTTACGTTATGGTAGGCCGGTTTAAGAGGAAAGGCGAGAGGAATATCTTCCTTACAAGGAATCAAGACCCGGACTTGTATCCGGCTTGTTGTAGAAGATAGGCTAGTCCTAATCCTATTTTGACTCCACATGTAACCCGCCCCTCTAACTTATATAAGGAGGGGCAGGGCACCCCAAAGAAGGAACAAGAAACAATCTCTAGGGCTAGACTCAACAAAAGGGGAGCCGGCTTGTACGGCGACTCCCTCATGAGAATAATGAGACCTAGCCTCAAACAGCATGTAGGGCTATTATCGGATGATGTTTCCCGGGTCCCGAAGCTGTCTAAACGCTTGTCTTGCGTGTTGATCCACGCTGCATAGGGCTGGACCAAAAACTCGTAGTTCGCGAGCTTAATGAGCGCTCGATAGTTCGGCTCGTTAAGCTCGTAGCTCTCTTCTTAATGAACAGAGCCAATCATTGATTTTAGCTCGTTAAGCTTAACGAGCTTAACGAGCGAGCTAACGAGTTTCACGAGTAGCTCGTTAAGCTCGTTAGTAACAACACAACATATATTTTCATATTACGTGACAAACTTTTTGTTGCACCTCAGCCCATCTATTTAATATAATCGACATATCAGGCAACATACTACTTCATTTATTTTCTTAGTCATAATAATTTATCTTGAAAACCATACCTACACATTCATTATGTATATCGTAACACATTATAATCTGTTAACGAGCGCTCACGAGTGCTCACGAGCTTAACGAGCTTCAAACGAGCCGAGCCGAGCAGGGTTTTCTGCTTGTTAATCTTAACGAGCTTAAGGAGCCGAGCCTTAACGAGCACGAGCTTAACAAGTACGAGCTTAATGAGCCGAGCTGCTCGTTAGTCCAGCCCTAGCTCTGCGTCTCTCGTCCCACTCAACCCCTCTCAAGCTACCACATAGACGCGTTGGCCTCGCGACTAAGTCCTGACACTAAGGACATCTGCCATGACAATTCCACAACAGGTCCTCCGAAGTAGGACGTCGACGCGAACGGGTCGACGGCGAGGATGCGGGCCAGGCATCGTCGTGAACAAATACTATACGCCGCAAAAGTAACATTTTTTAAATGATTGGATTGTGATTTCTTTTGCAAATTCTAAATTTGTATAACTAAAATTATAAGAAACTAAAAACTAACATTTCTATAACAATTTGAAATTAATCTAATTCATCTAGCTAAAACTAAGATTTCTAAAATTTCTTACATTTCTATAACATTTCTAACATTTCTATATACAATTTGACATTCATCTCATCTAATTAATTAATTCATCTAAAACTTTGTATGAAAAACAAAAAAACAGAAAAAAAAAACTAAAATCTAAAAACAGAAAAATTGTGGGTGTGTGTCTGTGTGTGCACGCGTGTAGTGTGAGTGCGTGTGTGCCCACGCGCGTGTAGTGTGTGTGTGTGTGCACGCGTGCGGCCGGCGGAGGCGGCGGCGCGGTGCATTGGAGGGAGGAGAGGCTGGGGGAGGGGCTCACAGCGTGCGCGGGCGAGGTCGAGGCAACGACGACGGCGCGACGGGGACGACGACGACGGGGACGGCGCGGGACAGGGGCGGCGACGGTGTGGGACGGGGGCGGCGACGGCGTGGGACGGGGCAGCGACGGAGGCGGCGACGAGGGGCGGCGGCGACGGGGCAGAGGAGAAGAAGAAGAGGGAGAACTGACGAATTTTTTTGAAGTGTTTTCTTATATAGAACCCCCTTTAGTACCGGTTGGAGCTACTAACCGGTACTAAAGGTCTATTTTGGCCAGGCAAAGCGGCGGGAAGCGCACCCCTTTAGTACCGGGTGGTGGCTACAACCGGTACTAAAGAAGGTGCCTTTAGTACCGGTTGTAGCCACCACCCGGTACTAAAGGGGGTGCGCTGGCTCCAGGTGGTGCGCAAGTTTAGTCCCACCTTGCTAGTTGAGGAGCACCGAGGCCAGTTTATAACCCCGGCGTGGGCACTAGATTGAGCTCCTCTCCAATGCAGGCCTTCTGGCCCTACCTCTTCTACTCTGCCCTATTGGTCCTACTGGGCTAGCGGGCCTGCATCCTGACCCAACTACAGGTTGGGTTTCTAGTTGTATGCAGGCCGCTTTGGCCCACTAGGTGGGCTTTTTTTATTTAGTTTTTGTCTCAAAAAAAATTTAGTTTTTTTTCTCATTTCTAATTTATTTATTTTCATTTATTTATTTCTGAATATTCTTTCTTTAGGTACAAAAAATTACAAACTTTCTGTTAGTGTGAGTAGTTTTCAAATTTGAATAGTTTAATTTTTTTTAATTTAGATTTTGTCTCAACAATTTCTTTTCTTTTCTACTTTATTTATTTTCATTTATTTATTTCTGAATATTTTTTCTATAGTTACAAAAAAATACAAACTTTCTATTAGTGCCAGTAGTTTTCAAATTTGAATAGTTAAAATTTGAATTATTTGACGAACTAATTTGTAGACGAAGTGCATCCATTTTTTGCACATAAAATTTCTTCATGTTTCAAATACCAAAACACATAAGTACCCTAACTATTACAAAGATTCCCTCCGGTTTGTTCGAAGCGGCATTTTCCAGATATATAAGTCTGGAAAGTCACTACAGAAGAAAGTGATGACACGGTGAAGCCTATCACATGCCAGTGTGGGATATTTGGGTGTGAAACTTTTTCTTCGCATGTGTCCCTTTGCACCGTAACCATGGACAATCTTCATCATTTAACTGGATGCTTGGATCAATATTCACTTTGAATGGAATAATTTCATCAAACTTTTCATAATCTTCTGACATGTCTGTCTTGTCATCCACTCCCATGATGTTTCTTTTTCCTAAAGAACTATGTGGCGCTTTGGCTCATCGTATGATCCATTCGCTTCCTTATATTTTCTTTTTCTCGGCCTGCTAGACATGTCTTTCACATAGAAAACCTGCTCCACATCATTGGCTAGGACGAATGGTTTTTCTGTATACGCAAGATTGTTGAGATCCACTGTTGTCATTCCGTACTGCGGGTCTTCCGTTACCCCGCCTCGTGTCATATTGACCCATTTGCACCGAAACAAAGGGACCTTCAAACCACCTCCATAGTTAAGTTCCCATATGTCTTCTATGTAACCATAATATGTTTCCTTTCCCGTGTTGGTTGTTGCATCAAAGCGGACACCACTGGTTTGGTTGGTGCTCTTCTTATTTTAGGCGATCGTGTAAAATATATTCCCATTTATCTCGTACCATTTCAAAGTCATTATATTCGAAGATGGTAACTGGGACAACAAGTACAGGTCATCTTCAATATCGCCATCATGCATGGCACGTGTCTGCAAGCAACCGGCGAAAGTCCTCGTTTGTTCACGTGTAATCCAGTCATCAGACTGCTCCGGGTGTTTGGAGTGTAGAAAATTCTTGTGTTCCTCCATATACGGAGCCACCAAGGCGGAATTCTGTAGAACTGTGTAGTGTGCTTCAGTGAGAGAATGCCCGTCCATACATATTATTTGATCCCCTCCTAGCGTGCCTTTTCCATCCAGTCTGCCCTTATGTCGCGATTCAGGAACACCAATCGGCTTAAGGTTAGGAATAAAGTCAATACAAAACTCAATGACCTCCTCATTTTCATGGCCCTTCGAGATGCTTCCTTCTGGCCTAGCATGGTTATGAACATATTTCATCAAGACTCCCATGAACCTCTCAAAGGGGAACATATTGTGTAGAAATACAGGACCCAAAACGTTAATCTCTTTGCAAAGGTGAACTAGGACGTGCGTCATGATGTTGAAGAAGGATGGTGGGAACACCACCTCGAAACTGACAAGACATTGCACCAAATCATTCTGTAACCTTGGTATGATTTCTGGATCGATTACCTTCTGAGATCATAACACGGACGAGGACCGACGGGGACGGATATCAAAACCATGGCACTATGTATAACAAACCACGTACGGGTAAGATAATTATACAAGTAACTGTTGGGGAACGTAGTAATTTCAAAAAAATTCTTACGCGGAGACAAGATCATGGTGATGCATAGCAACGAGAGGGGAGAGTAATGTCCACGTACCCTTGTAGACCGTAAGCGGAAGCGTTATGACAACGCAGTTGATGTAGTCGTACGTCTTCACGATCCGACCGATCCAAGTACCGAACGTACGGCACCTCCGAGTTCAGCACACGTTCAGCTCGATGACGATCCCCGGACTCCAATCCAGCAAAGTGTCGGGGATGAGTTCCGTCAGCACGACGGCGTGGTGATGATGATGATGCTCTACCGGCGCAGGGCTTCGCCTAAGCTTCGCGACGATATGACCGAGGTGGAATATGGTGGAGGGGGGCACCGCACACGGCTAAGGAACGATCACGTAGATCAACTTGTGTGTCCTGGGGTGCCCCCCTGCCCCCGTATATAAAGGAGCAAGGGGGGGAGGCGGCCGGCCTAGGGAGGAGGTGCGCCAAGGGGGGAGTCCTACTCCCACCAGGAGTAGGACTCCTCCTTTCCTTGTTGGAGTAGGAGAGAAGGAAAGAGGAGGAGAGGGAGAAGGAAAAGGGGGCTTCTCCCCTTGTCCAATTAGGACCAGAAGGGGGGCGCAGGCCTCCTTCCTTTTGGCCTCTCTCCTCTATTCCCTTATGGCCCAATAAGGCCCATATACTCCCCGGCGAATTCTCGTAATTCTCCGGTACTCCGAAAAATACCCGAATGACTCGGAACCTTTCCGAACTCCAAATATAGTCGTACAATATATCGATCTTTACGTCTCGACCATTTCGAGACTCGTCGTCATGTCTCCGATCTCATCCGGGACTCCGAACTCCTTCGGTACATCAAAACTCATAAACTCATAATATAACTGTCATCGAAACCTTAAGCGTGCGGACCCTACGGGTTCGAGAACTATGTAGACATGACCTAGAACTATTCTCGGTCAATAACCAATAGCGGAACCTGGATGCTCATATTGGCTCCTACATATTCTACGAAGATCTTTATCGGTCAAACCGCATAACATACGTTGTTCCCTTTGTCATCGGTATGTTACTTGCCCGAGATTCGATCGTCGATATCCAATACCTAGTTCAATCTCGTTACTGGCAAGTCTCTTTACTCGTTACGTAATGCATCATTCCGTAACTAACTCATTAGCTACATTGCTTGCAAGGCTTATAGTGATGTGCATTACCGAGAGGGCCCAGAGATACCTCTCCGACAATCGGAGTGACAAAACCTAATCTCGAAATATGCCAACCCAACATGTACCTTTGGAGACACCTGTAGTACTCCTTTATAATCACCCAGTTACGTCGTGACGTTTGGTAGCACCCAAAGTGTTCCTCCGGTAAATGGGAGTTGCATAATCTCATAGTTACAGGAACATGTATAAGTCATGAAGAAAGCAATAGCAACATACTAAACGATCAAGTGCTAAGCTAATGGAATGGGTCAAGTCAATCACATCATTCTCCTAATGATGTGATCCCGTGAATCAAATGACAACTCTTTTGTCCATGGTTAGGAAACATAACCATCTTTGATAAACGAGCTAGTCAAGTAGAGGCATACTAGTGACACTATGTTTGTCTATGTATTCACACATGTATTATGTTTCCGGTTAATACAATTCTAGCATGGATAATAAACATTTATCATGATATAAGGAAATAAATAATAACTTTATTATTGCCTCTAGGGCATATGTCCTTCAGTAAATATATATCTAAATCACACAAACATGATTTTTTTTATATAAAAAAGAGAAGACCAAGAGGCTCACCACAAGGTGGTGCCTGCGACGGGTCGGTGTGGATGATCGACGGTGGTTACGACGGAGACAGGAAGGCACTAAGTAAACCACACTTACATATGCAAACTAAGAGTTATTTTAAACTCAAATTGCATATAAATCAAATATACTACCACATATAATTCCTCCCAAATTACTAAAACCCACAAATTAATCACTATATAAAGCATTGCAAGAGCTAATCTAGCATTGAGAGATGAAAGGACAAAGTTGCTAACCTTTGTGATGACTTGAATGGATGGGGCCTTCAAATCTTAACAAAATTTAGGCAAAATGTGTGATGAGCTCGAGCGGAGAAGAGGAAGAACGGAGAGGAGGAAAGGGGAAAGGGGGAAGAACAGAGCGAGCTGGACGAAGGGTTTATATGCAGGATGACCTATAGTATCGGTTCATGGCACAAACCGGTACTAAAGATGCTGGACGGGCCCCAGTCTGACAACATTCTGCCACCACATCCTTTAGTATCGGTTTGTGGCACGAGCCGGTGCTAAAGGTTCCGCACAAACCGGTACTAAAGAGAGCGGCCCTCTTATCCGTTGGAACCGGCACTAATGATCACATTAGTGCCGGTTCTATTACAAACCGGGAGCCATATTAGACCTTTTTTCTATTAGTGCCGGTACGATTGACACGCGCGCGAGGATCTTGCACAGCTGGCTGAGGATGCATATAACACGCCCCCGATGGTGATCTTGTACCCATCCTCGTCGAGCTAGTCGAGGGAGATGATGTTGCTATGGAGAGAAGGGGTGTAGTAGACATCTATTAGGACCCGTTTGTTATTAGTGAGTCACAGGAAGAGTACTAAGCCCCTCCACTTGATGGTGACGACCGATTCATCCCGGTACCGCACTGTGCCGCTCACCGCCTCATCGAGCTTTGAGAACATCCCCCACATAGTTTTCATGTGGTTGCTGGAGCTGCTTACGAGGTACCTCAATCCGTCCAGTGAGGGGACCGGCACCACATGCTCTTCATTGAGGAAGATGCTAGTTGTGGGGTTCGCACCTGAAATACCTACTTCCTCCGTTCGGAATTACTTGTCACAGAAATCGATGTATCTAGACGTATTTTAGTTCTAGATACATCCATTTCCAAGACAAGTAATTCCGAACAGAGGGAGTACCAGTGTAGCCGAATCACTACCATTCAAGAGGTTTCTGGCTTCATAGCAGCTTCCCCCTTGTTCGTCACTACTAATGACCACGAGCAGTCCGGTGGTCCACCTCCTAGGCTAGGTGGACCACCTCATCATGGTACTCATGCTCACGATCGCGCTATGCCTTCTGGCACTCTCTTCCTCAGTGAGAGAGCTTGCCGCAGTAGCGGTAGTTCCCATTCCGGCACTCAGCACTACTGCTGCCGCCACCTTATCGGTCTTTTTACTGACTTGCGATCTAGTATGTAACCTGAATATTGGTGTTCGCCTTGCCACCCTCCTGTCAAGACCACAATCACTAGCAGCATTGGCATTGTGGCGCGGCCCATTGCTCCTTGTCGAGGAGTTTCCTGAGGCCGTGATCAACGTCGCCAAGGTCATAGCTCTTCTCCATGGATTGCAGGCGGCCTGATAGCCCCTCGATGGTGAGAATTTGTAGATCCATGAAAAACTCGACTGCCATCTCCATATACCAGTACTTGCACGGTCCCACACGCAAGGACTTGAGAACTGCACGGTACTCTGTCACAGAGTCGTTTTGAAGGTGAGGCAACAAGAAACATCCTCAATTGACTCACCATAAAAGAAGGAGAGCTCCTCAAATTAGCGATGAAGGACTTGCGTGTGTGCCTCCTGCACACGCTCACTCCCCATCTGGAGTGTCTTCAACGTGTCCCAGACGGCCTTGGAATTGTTCTTGCCAGACAGCATGCGCAACATCTCTTGCGGAACCGCATGGAGCAGCGTCGCCCGGGCGGCGGAATCGTCACGCTAGTCATTGTCCTAGAGCTCCATGGCGCCCACATGTCCTGGACCTGCAGCTCCATACGCAGAACAACTGGCATTTCAGCGCAGTTGGTGTAGGTGAGTGTCGGATATTGGGCACATCCACCGCTTTCCCTCACCACTCATTTTACGACAAAGGGTTTCGCCTCGCTTCATATTATAAAGCAACCATCCGATACATCCAACTTGCTGGGGCCGCAGCACAAACAAGCCCCAAAGGAAAAAACAACAAAAAGAAAAGCGAAACAAATGCCGACACCGGCAGATTAACTAAGCGAAGAACACCGGCAATCGTTGTAGCCTCCGGAGAAGTACCACCGTGTTCCTCGCATTCTGGAGTGTCGCGTACCAATCAAATCCTGCAAGAAGGAATGCAACGGCGCCGCCGCTGTTGCCCGAACGAGTCCTAGGGTTTCCCCCGGTACGCGGAGGTTAATGGGGAAGGGGTATACCCGATGCTCTTCAGGAAGGTCGGAGCCCGCTGGTGTCACCGTGTCGGAGCCGGACCAGCCGCCAGGGATTTCTCTTGACCCAAACAATCACCACCACCCTGGACTCTCCTAATGCACCACCCGATCTGCCGCCCACTAGCCTATGCCACCACGATCACCGAACCAACATCGCCATCTCACTGCGGCCGCCAACACGAGACCTGGAGGAAGGGAAAGGAGACAACGGCCATGGGAGCAACCGCAACTTGGCCGGCGGGAGGGGACAACCTCCATCGCCGTCGTGGAGCCGACCAGACGCAGCGACAAGGACTTGCCAGGCCACGACGGCCCGGCCGGACCAAAATGGGTCCGGACAGTCCCTGTCCCCACACTATAGCACACTATCCAACAAAGCCAGCACCGCCCGTAGACCACCGACGCCTCGCCATCATCACCAGGGAGACCCACCGTCGGCCCGCGCCAGCCTAGATCGGGCCCGAAACGGCCCAAATCTAAGCTGAGCGGGCGCTGACAACCGCTCGTGTCACTACGCCGCCCACGACCAACGGCTGCGTCGCCGCGTCAAGGGCACCCGTGGCCCATGGGGACGCCGTCGCCGAGCCAGATCGCTACCGACCGAGCAGCACCGCCACCGACAGGGCGGCCCTGCGCCCCCCTATGTTGGGGATCGTAGCATAAATTAAAAAAATTCTACGTATCACCAAGATCAATCTATGGAGTAACTAGCAACGAGAGAGAAGGGAGTGCATCTTCATACCCTTGAAGATCGCAAGTTGGAAGCGTTGCAAGAATGCGGTTGGAGGAGTCGTACACGTAGCGATTCAGATCGTGGCCGAATCAGATCTAAGCACCGAACAACGGTGCCTCCGTGCTCAACACACGTGCAGCCCGGTGACGTCTCCCGCGCCTTGATGTAGCAAGGAGGAGGGAGAGGTTGAGGAAGAAGGCTCCAACAGCAGCATGACGGTGTGGTGGTGATGGACTGGCAGTTCTCCGGCAGGGCTTCGTCAAACTCTTGCGGAGGAGGAGAGGTGTTGGGGATGGGAGGGGGTGCGCCTTGGATGTGGTGTTGCAGCCCTCCCCTTGCCCCTCTATTTATAGGGATAAGGGGGAAGGGGGGCGGCCCCCTCTAGATGTCATCTAAAGGGGGGGCAAGGGGAGGGGGCTTGCCCCCCAAGCAAGGGGGGCGCCCCCTTTAGGGTTCCCCCCAAAACCTAGGCGCATGGGCCCTAGGGGGGTGGTGCCCAGCCCTCCTAGGGGCTGGTTCCCTTCCCTCTACAGCTCATGAGGCCCTCCGGGACAAGTGGCCCCTCCCGTTGGACCCCCGGAAATCCTCCGGTGGCCCTGGTACAATACTGGTATGCCTCTGAATATTTCCGATGATCGTATGACAACTTCTCATATATAAATCTTCACCTCCGGACCATTCCGGAACTCCTCGTGATGTCCGGGATCTCATCCAGGACTCCGAACAACATTCAGTAATCACATACAAAACTTTCTTATAACCCTAGCGTCATCGAACCTTAAGTGTGTAGACCCACCTGGTTCGGGAATCACGCAGACATGACCGAGACAGCTATGCGGCCAATAACCAACAGCAAGATCTGGATACCCATGTTGGCTCCCACATGTTCCACGATGATCTTATCGGATGAACCACGATGTCGAGGATTCAAGCAATCCCGTATACAATTCCCTTTGTCAATCGGTACGTTACTTGCCCGAGATTCGATCGTCAGTATCCCAATACCTTGTTCAATCTCGTTACCGGCAAGTCACTTTACTCATTCCATAATGCATGATCCCGTGACCAACTACTTAGTCACATTGAGCTCATTATGATGATGCATTACCGAGTGGGACCAGTGATACCTCTCCGTCATACGGAGTGACAAATCCGAGTCTCGATTCGTGCCAACCCAACAGACACTTTCGGAGATACCTGTAGTGCACCTTTATAGCCACCCAGTTACGTTGTGACGTTTGGTACACCCAAAGCATTCCTACGGTATCCGGGAGTTGCACAATCTCATGGTCTAAGAAAATGATACTTGACATTAGAAAAGCTTTAGCAAACGAACTACATGATCTGTGCCATGCTTAGGATTGGGTCTTGTCCATCACATCATTCTCCTAATGATGTGATCCCGTTATCAATGACATCCAATGTCCATAGTCAGGAAACCATGACCATCTGTTGATCAACGAGCTAGTCAGCTAGAGGCTCACTAGGGAGATGGTGTGGTCTATGTATTCGCACATGTATTACGATTTCCGATCAATATAATTATAGCATGAATAATAGACAATTATCATGAACAAGGAAATATAATAATAACCATTTTATTATTGCCTCTAGGGAATATTTCCAACAGTCTCCCACTTGCACTATAGTCAATAATCTAGTTACATTGTGATGAATCGAACACCCATAGAGTCCTGGTGTTGATCATGTTTTGCTCGCGGAAGAGGTTTAGTCAACGGATCTGCGACATTCAGATCGGTATGCACTTTACAAATATCTATGTCTCCATCTTGAACATTTCCACGAATGGAGTTGAAGCGATGCTTGATGTGTCTGGTCTTCTTGTCAAACTTGGGCTCCTTGGCAAGGGCAATAGCTCTAGTGTTGTCACAGAAGAGAGTCATCGGGCCCGACGCATTGGGAATAACTCCTAGGTCGGTAATGAACTCCTTCATCCAGATTGCTTTATGTGTTGCCTCTAAGGCTGCCATGTACTCCGCTTCACATGTAGATCCCGTCACGACGCTTTGCTTGCAACTGCACTAGCTTACTGCCCCACCATTCAAAATATACATGTATTCGGTTTGTGACTTGGAGTCATCCAGATCTGTGTTGAAGCTAGCATCGACGTAACGCTTTACGACGAGCTCTTCGTCACCTCCATAAATGAGAAACATATCCTTATTCCTTTTCAGGTACTTCAGGATATTCTTGACTGCTGTCCAGTGTTCCATGCCGGGATTACTTTGGTACCTTCCTACCAAACTTACGGCAAGGTTTACATCATGTCTGGTACATAGCATGACATACATAATAGACCCTATGTCTGACGCATAGGGGATGACACTCATCTTTTCTCTATCTTCTGCCGTGGTCGGGCTTTGAGCTGAGCTCAATTTCACACCTTGCAATACAGGCAAGAACCCCTTCTTGGACTAATCCATATTGAACTTCTTCAATATATTATCAAGGTATGTGCTTTGCGAAAGACCTATGAGGCGTCTCGATCTCTCTCTATAGATCTTGATGCCTAATATGTAAGCAACTTCTCCAAGGTCCTTCATTGAAAAACACTTATTCAAGTAGGCCTTTATGCTTTCCAAGAGTTCTATATTATTTCCCATCAACAGTATGTCATCCACATATAATATGAGAAATGCTACAGAGCTCCCACTCACTTTCTTGTAAACGCAGGCTTCTCCATAACTCTGCATAAACCCAAACGCTTTGATCATTTCATCAAAGCGAATGTTCCAACTCCGAGATGCTTGCACCAGCCCATAGATGGAGCGCTGGAGCTTGCATACCTTGTTAGCATTCTTAGGATCGACAAAACCTTCTGGCTGCATCATATATAATTCTTCCTTAAGGAAGCCATTAAGGAATGATGTTTTGACGTCCATTTGACATACCTCATAATCGTAGAATGCGGCAATTGCTAACATGATTCGGACAGACTTTAGCTTTGCTATGGGTGAGAAGGTCTCATCATAGTCAACCCCTTGAACTTGTCGATAACCCTTAGCGACAAGTCGAGCTTTATAGATGGTAACATTACCATCCGCGTCCGTCTTCTTCTTAAAGATCCATTTATTTTCTATCGCTCGCCGGTCATCGGGCAAGTCTGTCAAAGTCCATACTTTGTTTTCGTACATGGATCCTATCTCGGATTGCATGGCTTCAAGCCATTTGTTGGAATCTGGGCCCACCATCGCTTCTTCAAGTTCAAAGGTTCACCGTTGTCTAACAACATGATTTCCAGGACAGGGTTGCCATACCATTCTGGTGTGGAACGTGTCCTCGTGGACCTACGAAGTTCAGTAGCAACTTGATCCGAAGTACCTTGATCATAATCATTAACCTCCTCTCTAGCCGGTACTGGCACCACAGAAACATCTTCCTGTGCTGCGCTACTTTCCGCTTCAAGAGGCAGTACTTCATCAAGTTTTACTTTCCTCCCACTTACTTCTTTTGAGAGAAACTCTTTCTCCAGAAAGGACCCGTTCTTGGAAACAAAGATCTTGCCTTTCGAATCTGAGGTAGAAGGTATACCCAATGGTTTCCTTAGGGTATCCTATGAAGACGCATTTTTCCGACTTGGGTTCGAGCTTCTCAGGTTGAAGTTTCTTGACATAAGCATCGCATCCCCAAACTTTTAGAAACGACGGCTTAGGTTTCTTCCCAAACCATAATTCATACGGTGTCGTCTCAACGGATTTCGATAGAGCCCTATTTAAAGTGAATTCGGCAGTCTCTAAAGCATAGCCCCAAAATGAGAGCAGTAGATCGGTAAGAGACATCATAGATCGCACCATATACAATAGAGTGCGATTACGCCGTTCAGACACACCATTACGCTGAGGTGTTCCAGGCGGCATGAGTTGTGAAACTATTCCGCATTTCTTTAAGTGTGTGCCAAATTCGTGACTCAAATATTCCCCTCCACGATCTGATTGTAAGAACTTTATTTTCTTGTCACATTGATTTTCAGCCTCACTCTGAAATTCCTTGAACTTTTCAAAGGTCTCAAACTTGTTTTTCATTAAGTAGACATACCCATATCTACTTAATTCATCAGTAAGGGTGAGAACATAATGATAGCCACCGCGAGCCTCAACGCTCATTGGACCGCACACATCAGTATGTATGATTTCCAATAAGTTGGTTTCTCGCTCCATTGTTCCAGAGAACGGAGTCTTGGTCATTTTGCCTATGAGGCATGCTTCACACGTGTCAAATGATTCATAATCGAGAGACTCCAGAAGTCCATCTACATGGAGCTTCTTCATGCGCTTGACACCAATGTGACCAAGGCGGCAGTGCCACAAGTATGTGGGACTATCATTATCAACCTTACATCTTTTGGTATTCACACTATGAATATGTGTAACATTACGTTTGAGATTCATTAAGAATAAACCATTGACTAGCGGGGCATGACCATAAAACATATCTCTCATATAAATAGAACAACCATTATTCTCGGATTTAAATGAGTAGCCATCTTGTATTAAACGAGATCCAGATACAATGTTCATGCTCAAAGCTGGCACTAAATAACAATTATTGAGGTTTAAAACTAATCCCGTAGGTAAATGTAGAGGTAGCGTGCCGACGGCGATCACATCGACCTTGGAACCATTCCCGACGCGCATAGTCACCTCATCCTTCGCCTCCGCTTATTCCGCAGCTCCTGTTTTGAGTTACAAATATGAGCAACCGCACCGGTATCAAATACCCAGGAGCTACTACGAGTACTGGTAAGGTACACATCAATAACATGTATATCACATATACCTTTGGTGTTGCCGGCCTTCTTGTCCGCTAAGTACTTGGGGCAGTTCCGCTTCCAGTGACCGTTTTCCTTGCAATAAAAGCACTTAGTCTCAGGCTTGGGTCCATTCTTTGGCTTCTTCCTGGCAGCTTGCTTACCGGGCGCGGCAACTCCCTTGCCGTCTTTCTTGAAGCTCTTTTTACCCTTGCCTTTCTTCAACTTAGTGGTTTTATTCACCATCAACACTTGATGTTCCTTTTTGATTTCCACCTCCACTGATTTCAGCATCGAATATACCTCAGGAATGGTTTTCTCCATCCCCTGCATATTGAAGTTCATCACAAAGCTCATGTAGCTCGGTGCAAGCGACTGAAGGATTCTGTCAACGGCCGCGTCATCCGGGAGATTAACTCCTAGCTGAGACAAGCGGTTGTGCAACCCAGACATTTTGAGTATGTGCTCGCTGACAAAACTATTCTCCTCCATCTTACAATTGTAGAACTTGTCGGAGACTTCATATCTCTCGACCCGGGCATGAGCTTGGAAAACTATTTTCAGCTCTTGGAACGTCTCATATGCTATGTGCTGCTCAAAACGCTTTTGGAGCCCCGGTTCTAAGCTGTAAAGCATGCCGCACTGAACCAGGGAGTAATCATCAACACGCGACTGCCAGGCGTTCATAACGTCTTGGTTCGCTGGGACAGGTGCTTCACCTAGCGGTGCTTCGAGGACATATGCTTTCTTGGCAGCTATGAGGATGATCCTCAAGTTCCGGATCCAGTCCGTATAGTTGCTACCATCGTCTTTCAGCTTGCTTTTCTCTAGGAACGCGTTGAAGTTGAGGATAACATTCGCGTGGTCCATTTGGTCTACAAGACATATTGTAAATATTTTAGACTAAGTTCATGATAATTAAGTTCATCTAACCAAATTATTAATGAACTCCCACTCAGACAGACATTCCTCCAGTCATCTAAGTGATACACGATCCGAGTCAACTAGGCCGTGTCCGATCATCACGTGAGACGGACTAGTCATCATCGGTGAACATCTTCATGTTGATCGTATCTGCTATACGACTCATGTTTGACCTTTTGGTCTCTTGTGTTCTGAGGCCATGTCTGTGCATGCTATGCTCGTCAAGTCAACCTAAGTGTATTGCTTGCGTAAATCTGGCTTACACCCGTTGTATGCGAACATTAGAACCTATCACACCCGATCATCACGTGGTGCTTCAGAACAACGAACCTTCGCAATGGTGCATAGTTAGGGGGAACACTTTCTTGAAATTTAAGCGAGGGATCATCTTATTTATGATGCCGTCGTTCCAAGCAAATAAGATGCAAAACATGATAAACATCACATGCAATCAAATAGTGACATGATATGGCCAATATCATCTTGCTCCTTTTGATCTCCATCTTCGGGGCGCCATGATCATCATCGTCACCGGCATGACACCATGATCTCCATCATCGAGTCTTCATGAAGTTGTTTCGCCAACTATTACTTCTACTACTATGGCTAACGGTTTAGCAATAAAGTAAAGTAATTACGTGGCGTTATTCAATGACACGCATGTCATACAATAGATTAAGACAACTCCTATGGCTCCTGTCGGTTGTCATACTCATCGACATGCAAGTCGTGATTCCTATTACAAGAACATGATCAATCTCATACATCACATATATTTCATTCATCACATCCTTTGGGCCATATCACATCACAAGGCACATGCTGCAAGAACAAGTTACACGTCCTCTAATTGTTGTTGCAATTTTTTTACGTGGATGCTATAGGTTTCTAGCAAGAGCGTTTCTTACCTATGACAAAACCACAACGTGATATGCCAATTTCTATTTACCCTTCATAAGGACCTTTTTCAGCAAATCCGGTCCGACTAAAGTGGGAAAGGAAGACACCCGCTAGCCACCTTATGCAACTAGTGCATGTCAGTCGGTGGAACCTGTCTCACGTAAGCATACGTGTAAGGTCGGTCCAGGCCGCTTCATCCCAGGATGCCGCTGAAACAAGATGAGACTAGTAGTGGAAAGTAAATTGACAAAATCGACGCCCACAACAAACTTGTGTTTTACTCATGCATAGAAACTACAGACCTAGCTCATGATGCCACTGTTGGGGATTGTAGCAGAAATTAAAAAAATTCTACGCATCACCAAGATCAATCTATGGAGTAACTAGCAACGAGAGAGAAGGAAGTGCATCTTCATACCCTTGAAGATCGCGAGTCGGAAGCGTTGCAAGAACGTGGGTGGAGGAGTCGTACTCGTAGCAATTTAGATCGCGGTCGAATCCGATCTAAGCACTGAACAACGGTGCCTCCGCGGTCAACACACGTGCAACCTGGTGACGTCTCCCGCGCCTTGATCCAGCAAGGAGGAGGGAGAGGTTGAGAAAGAAGGCTCCAACAGCAGCACGACAGCGTGGTGGTGATGGAGTGGCAGTTCTCCGGCAGGGCTTCACCAAGCTCTTGCGGAGGAGGAGAGGTGTTGGGGAGGGGAGGGGTTGCGCCTTGGATGTGGTGTTGTAGCCCTCCCCTCACCCCTCTATTTATAGGGAGAAGGGGGAAGGGGGGCGGCCCCTCTAGATGAGATCTAAAAGGGGGGAGCGGCGGTCAAGGGAAGGGGGCTTGCCCCCCAAGCAAGGGGGGCGCCCCCTTTAGGGTTCATCCCCAAAATCTAGGCGCATGGGCACTAGGAGGGGGTGGCGCCCAGCGCTCTTTTGGGCTGGTTCCCTTCCCTCTACATCCCATGAGGCTCTCCGGGACAGGTGGCCCCTCCCGGTGGACCCAGGGAACCCCTCCGGTGGCCCCTGTACAATACCGGTATATGCCCCCGAATATTTCCGATGACCGTATGACAACTTTCCATATATAAATCTTCGCCTGCAGACCATTCCGTAACTCCTCGTGACGTCCAGGATCTCATCCGAGACTCCAAACAACATTCGGTAATCACATACAAAACTTCCTTATAACCCTAGCATCATCGAACCTTAAGTGTGTAGACCCTACGGGTTCAGGAATCACGCAGACATGACCGAGAGAGCTCTCCGGCCAATAACCAACAGCGGGATCTGGATACCCATGTTGGCTCCCACATGTTCCACGACGATCTCATCGGATGAACCACGATGTCGAGGATTCAAGCAATCCCGTATACAATTCCCTTTGTCAATCAGTACGTTACTTGCCCGAGATTCGATCGTCGGTATCCCAATACCTCGTTCAATCTCGTTACCGGCAAGTCACTTTACTCGTTCCGTAATGCATGATCCCGTGACCAACTACTTAGTCACATTGAGCTCATTATGATGATGCATTACCGAGTGGGCCTAGTGATACCTCTCCGTCATACAGAGTGACAAATCCCAGTCTCGATTCGTGCCAACCCAACATACACTTTCGGAGATACCTGTAGTGCACCTTTATAGCCATCCAGTTACGTTGTTACGTTTGGTACACCCAAAGCATTCCTACGGTATCTGGGAGTGGCACGATCTCATGGTCTAAGGAAATGATACTTGACATTAGAAAAGCTCTAGCAGACGAACTACACGATCTTGTGCTATGCTTAGGATTGGGTCTTGTCCATCATATCATTCTCCTAATGATGTGATCCCGTTATCAATGACATCCAATGTCCATAGTCAGGAAACCATGATCACCTGTTGATCAACGAGTTAGTGAACTAGAGGCTCACTAGGGACGTGGTGTGGTCTATGTATTCACACATGTATTACGGTTTCCGATCAATACAATTATAGCATGAACAATAGAAAATTATCATGAACAAGAAAATATAATAATAACCATTTTATTATTGCCTCTAGGTCATATTTCCAACACCCTACACATGCACGGGTAAAAGTCGTCCCGCCACCACCACCAGCGCCGCACGGGCAGGTCCCGGCAGAACGCCGACGACGGTAGTAGGGGGGAACGACTGGGAGAAGGGCTGGGAGAGCAGGAGGAACGGAGTCTACCTGTCACCCGGGGGGCGAGCGAGCGGACACGGGGAACGGGGGAGGGAGGGGGAGAGGGGTGGGGCCGCGGGAGAGAGGGCTAGAGGCGGCATATTAATCTCACCTCTCATTCACCACAATCTTACCGACGTGGTGATGTCCTGGGCTCCTCCCATGGTGTTGCGCTGTTGACACCGATGTTGTACGTTGCTCTTGATGTTGCGGCATGCCATCACTGCGCCATGGATCTGCTACCTCTTGGCTGCAAATCAGCCACACACACAAACACACACACACACACACACACACACAGAGAAAGAGACGAGTGTTTAAGGCCACGATCCATCCACGACCGATGAAACGAGGCCGAGCTCTACTCTAACAGAATGCCGAAGAATCATTCAAGCCGTTGCATAATCTGCCGAGATTTATTATGAACATAGGCTAACTGATGAAACTAACACTATTACACTACCGAAAACGCTGCCATGCAGTGGTTTTTCGGCTGCCATGGCAGCAAACAAAGCTTGCATGGCAGCAATCCGGCAAACGGGGTTTTAGATAACAAAGTAGGACCGTAAAAATCAGCACATATATTGTACACCCATCTACAACAACACATATTTTTGTAATTAAATTCAATTTACAGCTCGAGAAACATAGACTGATTACAGTTTTTAAGCAAATGTGAGGTACAATGGCGCAAATTTCTAGATCTTTGATTCCCAGGATGCTATCAAACAAGTTTATATCTAAAGATTTTGGGTCATAGTACATTGAGGGTGTATATTTATGTTTTTCCTTGAATTTTCACAACTTTACTGGTGTGAATTTCTGTTTTCAAGAGCCGATAAATTTACCAATACTTGCAAGATATGTCCACCTTTGAATTTCATCAATCCTCAAACCAACGTTTCATGCATGTGCGGATTTAATTACAGACGTATATATGATCAATCAATCGACAGAAAGTTATTCATCGGACCCAAACGCCCAATCGATTCCAAGTAATCCTCCGAGTCATGAGCATGCGATGCCGGAGGAGAAGGGCTTGAGGCTGAACTTGGTGGCCGACGCGTAGTTGAACTTGATCTTGTATCCGTAGTACACTGGGGAGCCGTTGTTGAGGGTGCCGACCTTGCCGTCGGCGTCCAATCGGAAGACCTGGGGGTCCACGTGCTCGGAGGATTTGAACCCGGGGGCAAGCAGCTTGACGTCCGTCTGTGTGCAGATGCACTTGTTCTCCACCTCCACGGAGTACTCCGGGTTCCCTCCGGCGTTCTTCCCCGTGGCCGTCTGGGTCACGTGGAGGTCCGATAGGGTGCACTCCGCGTTGCCTATACCACCAGAAAAGAAACAGGAGTTGATCAAATTCAGCATGAGATTTGTCCGATTTGGATCAAGGCAAGGCTGCGAATATGAATGGAGGAGTACCTCTGTTGCAGAGGGAGAAGAGCATCAGCATGGCGAAGATCTTCATCAGCTTGGCCTCCATTGTTTCTCTCGTATACTTTTGCTGTACGTGCGTGTTGTGCTTGTTGTAATGCAATTCTGCATCTTGCTCTGCCGTCTATTTGTAGGCCTAGATGGAGCAGTTTTATGGTGCGGTGCGTTGATTACGCCCTATTTACCTTTGTATATAACGCTTTTGATTGTTATTACGATTCCAAACTTAAGGAGGTGTATATGCCATACCAAGGATAAGTTGCAAACCTGTGATATCCATATGTTTGTTTGCCGATTGGTTTCCATGCAATAATTTCGAAAGATCAGCTACTTTGATTTATTACTATTCCACATAGATACTAGGATCGCATCCGCCTCACACTTGATTCTCCAACATCTGGTCCTCCATCGTTTCATCTTTCCGATTCTACTGGTTCTTTTTTAGTCACGCATGTGCCCTCGTTTCTACCAAGGAGAAGAGGAACAATAAAACAGAGCCAGCAAGGAGAACTCTTCATGATTCTTTCTTTTTTGTGACAATGTATATTTTTCTTTGCAGTATAATGAACACATTAATAAATACTAAAAATTACATATAGATCCATAGACCACCTGGTGATGACTGCAAGCGCTTAAGCGCACCGTCCTCACCACCCCAAACTTGCCGGATCAGGAAAAATGTGTTGTAGTAAACATCGGAAGTTATTGTGCGAAGGCCTCCTAGGACCAGCACACCAGGACGGCAACCACCGCCAATAAAGAGAAGCTTAGATCAGAAGGATCCAACCTGAAAACACACTTACGTAAACGTATGAAGACTAAATCCGAGCGGATCCAGAAAGACAACCACTGACTGAATTCTATGAGATTCGCCGGAGACATACCTCCACACGCCCTCTGACACTAGTAGAAAAATCCCTATTAGTCCCGGTTGGTGAGGGCCTTTTGTCCCGGTTCTTGAACTGGGACTAAAGGGTCGTTACTAATGCCCTAGACCTTTAGTCCCGGTTCTAACACGAACCGGGACAAATGGGCCTCCACGTGGCCGGTGCGCCGAGCCCAGGCAGGAGGGCCTTTGGTCCCGGTTGGTGGCACCAACCGGGACCAAAAGGCATCCACGCGTCAGCATTTTAGTGGCTGGGGTTTTTGTTTTTTGTTTTAAATGGGGGAGGGGTTGGGGGTTTTGGGGGGTTAATTTAGGTGTTTCATATATTGTGTTAGCTAGCTAATTAATAGAGATAAGTGTCCTCTCTTATGTCCGTGCTTGGTCGACGCTACGTACTGTACCTAGAGAGGCCCTCGACACGCTAGCTAGTAAGAAAATGAAGGGAACCATTAAGTACAGAAGTTCGTCATGCATACCGAGAGAAGTGATCGATCTACCTCTCCTTCTCCGGGAGATTGGTCGAACAACAAGTTTTCGTATTATTTATCCGATGCTACTGGCTACATACATATATAGTATGTAAGATCTCTTACAATCCCCTAGCATTTGAAATCAACTTCCACATGGTATTCTCCGGCTTTATTGATGACGTGGCAAGAAAGAATTCCGCCAATTCCTCTTGAATTACTTTCATGCGATCTTGTTCTAGGAGTTCATTCCGCATCTGCCACGTCTAATTTGAAGAAGGGGGTTAATACATATATCACTACTGGAATCTGGCACTTTGCCATCTGCCATGGCAGATGGCAAAGGCATGGTCGGCGGATGGCAAAGGCTTTGCCATCTGCCAGCAGATGGCAAACAGTTTGTCTGAAACCCTGGCGGCAAACGCTTCTTTGCCGTCTGCTGGCTGATGGCAAAGAGTCTATGCCTTTGCCATCAGCTGGCAGATGGCAAAGCCTCTTAACGGGGTTAGCCCCGTTAGAAGGCTAACGACATACTTTGCCGTCTGCCAGCAGATGGCAAAGGCTGCAGGCTCTTTGCCGTCTGCCAGCAGATGGCAAAGGCTTCAGGCTCTTTGCCGTCTGTTAGCAGATGGCAAAGCAGAGCTTTGCCATCTGCTGGCAGATGGCAAAGGGCCCAAATAGGCCAGCCCAAATTTTACATGTAGATGACACGTGGCCTCTTTGCCATCTGCCAGCTGATGGCAAAGCTCTTTGCCATCCGCCAGCAGATGACAAAGTGCCTATATTGCCCCATTTAATTTTGTTTTTTTTCTTATATCAATTCATTTTCACAAAAAATCAAACACAAATATATTTATATGACCAATATAGCATATTCAACACATATTACCAATAGTCATGAACACATATATATCGAACACATATCCAACACATGTTACCAATAGTAGCAACTTGCATCTATACATATACATAGTTTCATCAATATTACATAGTTTCATCATAGGTAGCAAGTTTCACAAAGTCAAAACAAAAACTAAAGACAAGCACTCCATCAACCCAAGCTTCCGTGATCTGAAGCAAATCTACAAAATGGGAAAGAAGAAAGTTAGAAGAAGAAGACTAGAAGAAGAAGATTATTATGATGCAACTAAAATGTGAAGATTATTATGATGCAACTTATATCTGTAAAATAGGTCATTTTGAAGCTAAGTATGGTTATTATGTCATTTTTAAGCTAACTAAGCATACTAAGTCATTTTGGTGTAAAAAATGCTAAGTAAGGTCATTTTGGAACTAATAAGTTTATTATGTCATTTTGGAACTAGCTAAGCATATGAAGTCATTTCGGAGCTAAAATATGGCATTTCGTAAGTCATTTTAGAGCTAGCTAAGCATATTAAGTCATTTGGAGGAAAAATGCTAAGTATAGGTCATTTTAAAGCACCTACAATCAGACATACCATGACCACGAGCATAATTAATGTACCTAGATTGTCAAACACGTCGGGATGCAAAATCATAACTAAAATACACTAAGGGCAACAAAAAAAAGGCAACGATTGACCTAAGTATTTGATGCACATCACATTTGAGCGCTTCCTTTCCAGTATAGATGCATACTTCCTGATTTACTTGGTGAATGCATTATGTAAATATCAAAATATAAATAGGCAACTCATACGAAAATCCGGTGTTGTTCACTGAAGAAATACATCAAAGCATATCTTTAACTTACACAAAAGTAGAATGTCTACTCGCTTCTTTACAAACAAAGCCAAGGATATATGTGGACATCACCTTGGTATATTTAGCAAGGGATTTATTGTTTTTTCTTCAATGCCTACAAAGCTACCAGAAATTTATCTATTTTACACTAACTATGTTACTGAAATTGCAAATACATGGCTTAGCTCCCCAAAGAAATGAATCCAATATTAACTTATTCACATGCACCACCTACTAATGGAGTAACTACCTACGAAGCTACCAGACATTTCTCTATTTTATGCTAACTAATACTAAAATTGCAAATACATGGCTTAGCTCCCCAAAGAAATGAATCCAATATCAACTTATTCACATGCAGCAACTATTAATAGAGTAATTATTATTCAAAGCATTAACTGATCAAATCAAAATATGCCTTACAAAAGAAATGGAGCGAGTAGGAAATAGATAGCAGTAGAACACTTGAAACTTCATAACATCTAAGAACCTAGCATTGTAGTTGAAGCTTCAGTTTTGCAAACATCATTCATCTTGGTTCATTACAAAAGCAAGCCAAAGTGGTAAACATTCTAAAAGAAATTTTATCTCCCTGAATCATTATGAGAAAAGCCTGACCCTTTATATTGGGAGCATCAAAACACACCTTTTCTGCATTGTCCCACAGAAAAGTGCGATCTAAATAACCAGAAATTTTGGTGGCCAAAATTATCTGATTGGAAACATAGCAGGCAGGGAACTACACATGGATTTGGAAGCATGCTATTTGGGGCAGAAATCAGGGAAGTACAAGTGTACTCGCAAACTGCAAATAAATAGTAAGTTCGGTTTAGGGTACTTTATCTCATGGCTTGGAATTCATCCATCTGCCTACATATAGATCAGTCCTCCCTTGAGTCATCTTCTTGGGTTGGAATGGGTACTAAAAAGCAAAGAAGTGGAGTATTTCAGTTAAAACTGGGATCAACTTCAAAAAATAAGACGGGCATATCATGTGATTCTCTATTTGTGCTTTGTTCTCCGAAGATCATCTAAAAGAAGTAAAAAAATAAACTAAGATGTAAAAAATGGAACAACATGCTCTGGATGGGTGGTAAACATTTATCTCCCTGTCAACTTGGTGCCAGGATAATATATGTTAAACAGGAAACTTGCAAGAGTACACATAAGATGTTGGACCAGGTTTACAGACAATTCGTGGAAGTGGGGGGTGAAAGAGTGGAAGCAGGCAGCAAGCCTGGTACAACATCGATTCCAGAACAAGCATTACATAAAAATCATGCTTACTTCCTACGTCGAGTGTACAGTAACACAGCCCACTGGCATGAGAAAGAGAGAGAGAGATGGCAGAGGAGAGGAATACCCATGTCGGAGTCAGTTGTGAGGAGGATCCGGTTGTCGACAGCATAGTGTGCTACTCGCTGGTCCTGTCGAGCGCGATCAAGGAGATCCCCGGGATTAACGGATGGTGTCCGTGAGCATGAACTTGGACAACCAACCATCAAGGGCTTCGATGTACGCCTTCTGAGCACTGACGTAGCTCACGAAGCAGGACCTCCAGTTCCTAAGCTCGACCTCCAGCTTGAGAGTAGCATGCCGCTGGGCATCATTGAAGAATTTCTCATACGCAGGGCCGGTGAAGGAATTTGCCTCAAACATTATCTGTCTCTGTGCTTCATGAGAGTCCACCATTACTTTCCTAGTTCTCTGAAAGCTGTCACGGAGAAGGGAAAAGGCATCAGTATTTTGATTCAGTGAAACTACATCAATCATCAATTCCACACACGAAAAACATGAGATCAGTTTACCTATGCAACATCTCAACAAGCTGCGGTTGCGGCTCCTCGTCCGTAATTGTTATATTCTATCGGATATTGATTCTGCTGCTCGTAGAGAAACCTAGATCCTTGTGTGCAAGCCTCTTACATTGTCCTGGCTTTTTCAGCACAACGCCGCTCTGAACCTTTGGCGTCTTGGTTCCTCAGACACACATATTTCTTCTCTTGTCGGATTTGATCTATGGCCTCTACAAGCCTCTAGATGCAATAGAGGATAGCTTCAGATCGACACACACACAGCGTCACGGAGCATGTCCTGCGCGACCATGATCTGGGACTGGAGGCGCAGCGGACCTGGTCCTCATCATCGCGGGCGAAGGCGGGGAGCTGGGAGAGGTCACACCCGCCACACAGTCCCTAGAGACGTAGCCAGCGCACCTGACAGCGCACCTCCCTCCTGCTAAGACAGACAGTCCATGGTTGAGAAATCATGTACATAAGTCATAATGTGTAGGAGCAAGAGATGAATTGCTCAAAAAAAAGAAAAATGGACAAAACAAGAGCTGATGATCCTGCTAGAAATTAGTTAAAACATTGACTTTTTGTCTTTTTGAATATCTTGTATGATACTGCTAGAAATTAGTTCATTGAAGCCAAGGCATTCAAATGCCAACATTACCATAATACATCACTTGTAATCATCAGCTACAACAAAACACATCATGTCGTGTGTAATTGGCACAATTTCTGTCATATATGGTAAACCTGCTCCAGAATAACACAATGATGTGAATCCATTGCAAATATTTTCTGGCTGTCATCATTATTAAAAAAAACAGAGCCAAACAGAAGATACTATTACGTTGCCAATCAAAGCATGTCATTCACATAGGCCACAATCTGTGCATAGAAGTAGATGATACATACATGATCTAATGAGCGACAAGTCTGCCATACTGATGGTGAGCAGAGTGACTTCTTCAACGGGCGTTCCAGCTCATGGCGATCCAGCTTCTGCTACTGCACGACGTTGAGGTACACATGGTTCTCCGTCTTCTCAAAGTTCCATGGCACATGCTCCCTCCCGAATCCATGGAACGAGTTCATGTCCACGTACAGCCCCCGTCCAACCTCTACACAGTACACACATACACAGAAAGAAACAATTCATGCTATAATTTTTTTAGCTGTAACCAATGATTGTGACCACAATTAACAAGAAAAAGATGTAATAAGTGCAGATAAACAAGATAGACCAACCTTTTAGCAGATTCTTCTATTTTAGCAAACACCATATGAGCAAGTTCCTAGATTGCAATAACACCATAATTAGGAAAATCTGATAAACAAAGACTAGTAAGCATTCTTCAAAACAAAGACTCTGAATTTAGCACATACAGCACAAAAGACTCCGAATTTGGCGACAGCATCAGTTCTTTTTCGTCTGTGATACAGCATCATTCGGAGAGATATAAACAAAGACTCCGAATTTAACACATACAGTACAAAAGAAACATTGAAACTCACTCCTGAATTCTGATATAAACAAGGGGGGTATTCCACAGAGAATCCCCACCGCTAAGCGCTGACAGCTGCACCGAACTAACCGATCGAAGAAGAACTCGCTCACCTTGGCCGGATGAGGAAGGCGCGATTCCCGGCCGACGGAGCCTCCCCACAGACAACCCGGCCAGCCAATCAAGAATCCAGTCCCGCCTCCAAACCGATCGCCAAGAACGCCAATTCGGCCGGAATTCGAACCGCACCGGGCGACGGGATCGGGGGAGCTCCGCGGAAGCGACGGGGCCGGTGATTCGATCGAGAGACGCGGACGGGGCGCTCCGGATTCCTCCTCCGGAGCCAAATCCAAGAAACGCCGCGAGGGAGGGAGGGAGCGATTAATCTCTCTGGAGATCCTCCTCGCTGTTTACTAGTAGTAGTAGTATTGCTGTTGGTGGTGGG
>NC_041385.1:55166276-55179365 GCF_002162155.2 Triticum dicoccoides
GGAATGACGCGGTCGGCGACAGGGCAGGGGAGCGACGGGGCCGGCGACAGGGTGGCGGCGGGCGAGCCTAGAGCGCCATCGACGGGGGCTGTTCGGTGTGTGGATGAGATGGGAACATAGTATGTTTTTTTACCTGGATGGGTGGGGAGAGAGGGAGGGGATAACCCCACAGTTTTTTTTTTTACCTGGAAAAAAATAACCCCATCTCTTTGCCTCTTTGTCATCTGCCACCAGATGGCAAAGAATCTTTGCCGTCTGCCAGCAGATGGCAAAGAATCTTTGCCGTCTGCCAGCAGATGGCAAAGAATCTTTGCCGTCTGCCAGCAGATGGCAAAGGTGGGGCTGGTATGTCGTTACACTCTTGACGGCCACAGGATTTGCCAACCTCTGCAAGAATTGGCTCATGGCAACCATGTTCTTTGCCGTCTGTCAGTTCTTTGCCATCTGTTTTTTATAAGCAGATGGCAAAGATCTTATTTGCCATCAGCTGGCAGATGGCAAAGAGCTGGCTGATGGCAAATTCCCTGTTTCCAGTAGTGTATAATGAAACTCAACAGAAATGATGGTGTAATAAAATGAAATTGTGAATATTATTGCTTACGCACTTCATATTGTCTTTTAGAGTAGCCCCGCTTATTTTTCAAAGTCGCGTTGTAGATGAACTCGCACATGTAGTATCCACAGAAATTATTCCCTTCTTCCTCCCACAAGCACTTTACCAAAAATAGAGGTCAATCAAACTGATAATGAAGCATTATAAATGGCATTGATGAAAGTATAGCTATAGAATCAAGAGGAGATGCGCGCAACTAGCTAGCTAGTAGTACTTACTTTCGAGTATGTATATCGCAGCTCCTTTGGCAATCCCGGAGCTTCTGCGATGAACTGTTTCCAAACCCTGCAAGACAAAGAAAATAATTATTATTACTTGAGATATCAAGAAATGAACAAAAAGTTGCCGATATGGTGCGATAATGATTGATTGAACTTACTTGTTGAGCAATTTAGTCATGTCCGCATAGGTTTCGGGATCTTTTCGTCTCGAGTCTAAGACGTTTACTACTCCGCGCTCAAGCTTAATCTCCAGAAGAACATAGTGGAAGCTGCACACGCATGCATAACTCATCATTTACATTACTATAGCCTCGCTCAAGTAATAAGGGAAACCGAATATGCACACGACAGTAACACTCACTTGAAGTTGTAAGGAAAGAGTATTAAATCTTTGTTTTGATTTTTGATCAACGATTGTAGCAAGTTGGCCCAGCCTCTTCGGCGTGCTTTTTAACCTGAATTTTATCTATGATATTTGTGTTAATGAACCCAATATCATACATTTCTTGTTTTTTGCACTCGACGATCTTCAATCTGCATAATGTAGTGAGGATAATTAATTATAAATACATGCAATGAAAGCGCCGAGCTATATATAGAGACTTAATGACAAAAATAGTACTTACAGACAGTAGCAAAAGACCGTTAATTTATCGAGGGCCTTTTGATTGAAGAACTCGAAGAACTCTTCAAATGGAACAGGCAACAGATCAGTTCCAACGAGGTCGTGCTCCTCTTTAATACTCAAATACAAAGTATTCGTCCCCCAGACTCTCTCCAGGTTTTCATGTACCAATTATGGAATCTTCGCATCATCGTTGTTAGAGATTTTTCATCTTTGACGAGAGGCTTCCCGTACTCGTATCTGTGTTCGTCCACCTCCAAGAAATCAAAATGTACATCATCAGGCAGGTAATCTTCAAGATGGTTACAACCGGGCACCGTCCCCGGAGCATTAGCGACGATGTCGCTAGACACATTGAGCGGGGGGGGGGGCGATTGCTTTGCTTGTTCGCCGAGCTGCGCAATTTTTTCCCAGCTGCTCGTTCTTTTAACCTTTTATCACTGACAGTACTTTCCGACTGGTTAGCTTCGAGATATGTCTTTGCAGAATGCGCTCATAGTTGTTTTTCAGCGGAGACTTTGGTGGTTTCCTCAGGGCATCGATAGTGTGCTTTGCTTTCACCAGATCTACCTTCTCCTCCGGAGGTGGATGTCTCTTTGCTTTCACCCCTTCAAAGAAGTCGTTCACTTCGGTCTGCATGATCTTCGCGTTTTCCTCCTCAGTCCCCTCGTACGGTAACTTCTCTAGAGGCTTGAGATAAGGACCGTATTTGTATTGCCTCCCGCCTCTGCTGGCTGTACTGCTAGACGCCGGAGCAGACGGAGTGGCTGCGGCGTCTGTCTTCTTTCATGCTTGCTTACGAGGCGGAGGAGAAGGACTATGACGTGCTGGAGCAGCCGGTGCAGCGGCGGGTCTCTTCCGCCCTTGCTGGCGAGGTGGAGAAGGAGGAGGCTGCTGGCTGCTCGGGCGCGCCGGCGCAGGCGGAGAAGGAGGCGGAGTGCCGCCACGCGCCGGAGAAGAAGGAGGCTGCTGGCTGCTCGGGCGCGCCGGCGCAGGCGGAGAAGGAGGCGGAGTGCCGCCAAGCGCCGGAGAAGGAGGCCGAGTGCCCTGATCGTCACTCGCCGGAGGAGGAGGCGGAGTGCCCTGACTCGCCGAAGGAGGAGGAGGAGACGTCTAGTTCGGAAGCTTGATGAACTCCTTCCGCCATAGGCTTGGAGTCTTCAGAGCAGAACCCAGCCGAGTCTCCCCTTCACCGGTAGGGTGGTCAAGCTGGAGGTCCTCAAATCCCTCCGTTATTTCGTCCACCGTCACCCTAGCATATCCTTCAGGAATCGGACGACAGTGAAAAGTTGCGCCGGGTTCAGAAGGTCGAACTTGGCCGACAGCCGCCTTGACTTTTAAGTTCTGCCATTGCGTCATAAGGTGGCAATTTTGAGCCTCGTGATAAAATCCACGGGGTAGTGATACGTCTCCAACGTATCTATAATTTTTGATTGTTCCATGCTATTATATTATCTGTTTTGAATGATTATGGGCTTTATTATACACTTTTATATCATTTTTGGGACTAACCTATTAACCGGAGGCCCAGCCCATATTGTTGTTTTATTGCCTGTTTCAGTATTTCGAGGAAAAGGAATATCAAACGGAGTCCAAACGGAATGAAACCTTCGGCAACGTGATTTTTTGGAAGAATATCATCCTGGAGACGTGGAGTTCAAGTCAGAAGATACTCGAGGACTCCACGAGATAGGAGCCCCCCCTGTAGGGCGCGCCCCCCTGTCTCGTGGGCCCCTCGAGCACCTCCCGACCGACTTCTTTCGCCTATATAGTCCCACGTACCCTAAAACATCCACGGAGAAGATAGATCGGAAGTTCCGCCGCCGCAAGCCTCTGTAGCCACCAAAAACCTCTCGGGAGCCCTTCCCGGCACCCTGCCGGAGGGGGGATCTATCACCGGTGGCCATCTTCATCATTCCGGCTCTCTCCATGATGAGGAGGGAGTAGTTCACCCTCGGGGCTGAGGGTATGTACCAGTAGCTATTTGTTTGATCTCTCTCTCTCTCGTGTTCTCTCTCGTGTTCCCTCTATGGCATGATCTTGATGTATCCCGAGCTTTGCTATTGTAGTTGGATCTTATGATGTTTCTCCCCCTCTACTCTCTTGTGATGAATTGAGTTTTCCCCTTTGAAGTTATCTTTTCGGATTGAGTCTTTTATGAGAACACTTGATGTATGTCTTGCTGTGCTTATCTGTGGTGACAATGGGATATCATGTGCCTCTTGATGTATGTTTTGGTGACCAACTTGCGGGTTCCACCCATGAACCTATGCATAGGGGTTGGCACACGTTCTTGACTCTCCGGTAGTAGCTTTGGGGCACTCTTTGAAGTACTTTTATGTTGGTTGGATGAATCTGAGATTGTGTCACGCATATCGTATAATCATGCCCACGGATACTTGAGGTGACAATGGAGTATCTAGGTGACATTAGGGTTTTGGTTGATTTGTGTCTTAAGGTGTTATTCTAGTACGAACTCTTTTATAGATCGATCCGAAAGAATAACTTTGGGGTGGTTTCGTACCCTACCATAATCTCTATGTTTGTTATCTGCTATTAGTGGCTTTGGACTGACTCTTTTTTGCATGTTGAGGGCTTGCTATATGATCTATCTATGTTATTATTGTTGAGAGAACTTGCACTAGTGAAAGTATGAACCCTAGGCCTTGTTTCCTATCATTGCAATACCGTTTACGCTCACTTTTACCACTTGTTACCTTGCTGTTTTTATAATTTCAGCTTACAAATACCTTTATCTACCATCCATATAGCACTTGTATCACCTTCTCTTTGCCGAACTAGTGCACCTATACAATTTACCATTGTATTGGGTGTGTTGGGGACACAAGAGAATCTTTGTTATTTGGTTGCAGGGTTGTTTGAGAGAGACCATCTTCATCCTACGCCTCCTATGGATTGATAAATCTTAGGTCATCCACTTGAGGGAAATTTGCTACTGTCCTACAAACCTGTGCACTTGCAGGCCCAACAACGTCTACAAGAAGAAGGTTGTGTAGTAGACATCAAGCTCTTTTCTGGCGCCATTGCCGGGGAGGTTAGCGCTTGAAGGTATATCTTTAGATCTTGCAATCGAATATTTTTGTTTCTTGTTTTATCACTAGTTTAGTTTATAAAAGAAAACTAAAAAAATGGAGTTAAGTTTGTCTCTTATGCTTCGTCTTTTTAATATCTTTCGTGAGAATGATGGGAAGGAAAATTGTGCTCAAGTGCTAGAAGAAGAAATCTATAGAATGTTTGATACTAAATCTTTGTATGATGAGCATGATTGCAATGTTGTTAGTATGAATTCCTTGAATATCCATGATGCTAATGATATGCAAAGCCACAAGCTTGGGGAAGCTATGTTTGATGAGGATGATATTTTTTGTCCCCCAAATTTTGATGAGCAAATTTATTTTGATGATAGTATGCCTCCTATTTATGATGATTATATTGATGAAAGTGGGTCTGGAAAAGTGTCAACTTTAGGAAATAGTGATCCCACTATTTTGGAGGATGTTGAATCTTATTCTGATGAACATGAAAGTGGATTTGGAAGAGTGTCAACTTTATTTAGTGATGATTCCACTATTGCGGAAGAGGTTCCAATTGATTATGAGAAAAAAGTTGCTATCTATGATGATTATTGTGATGACTTGTATGCTATTAGGAATAATGATAACCATGAAACTTGTCATCATGATTTTAGTTTTCAATTGGATTATGCCTCATATGATAATTATTTTGTCGAGTTTGCTCCCACTATTATTCATGAGAAGAATTTTGCTCATGTGAAGAGTAGTAAATTTTCTATGCTTGTAGATCATGAAAAGAATGTTTTAAGTGCTGGCTATATTGTTGAATTCATTCATGATGCTACTGAAAACTATTATGAGAGAGGAACATATGCTTGTAGGAATTGCAATAATGCCAAGTTTCCTCTCTATGTGCTCAAAATCTTAAAGTTATGCTTGTTTTACCTTCCTATGCTAGTTGATTATTGTTCCCATAAGTTGTTGCTCACAAAATCCCTATGCATAGGAAGTGGGTTAGACTTAAATGTGCTAGTCATATTCTTCATGATGCTCCCGTTATGTTTCAATTCTTATCTTTTATGTGAGCATCATTGCCATCATCATGCCTAGCTAAAAAGGCATTAAAGAAAAGCTCTTGTTGGGAGACAACCCAATATTTATCCTTACTGTTTTTGTGTTTCCACATGATTAGGCTACTGTAGTAATCATGTTTATAGCTTTTGTTTCAATAAAGTGCCAAGTAGAACCTTTGGGAAGACTTGGGTGAAGTTTATGTGATCTTGCTGTCAAAAACAGAAACTTTAGCGCTCACGAGAATAGCTGCCATTTTTTACTGGAGAGTGCTTTTAGGTTGATTCTTTTTTAATATGATTAATAGACAAATTACTCAGGTCCAGAAATTTATTTCATAATTTTTGGGGTTCCATAAGTATACGTTTGATACAGATTACTACAGACTGTTCTGTTTTTGACAGATTCTGTTTTCATTGTGTTGTTTGCTTATTTTGATGCATCTATGGCTAGTATTAAGTGGTATGAACCATAGAGAAGTTGGAATACAGTAGGTTTAACACCAATATGAATTTATAATGAGTTCATTACAGTACCTAAGTGGTGGTTTTATTTTCTTATACTAACGGAGCTTGCGAGTTTTGTTTGAGTTTTGTGTGGTTGAAGTTTTCAAGTTTTGGGTAAGGATTCGATGGACTATGGAATAAGGAGTGGAAACAGCCTAAGCTTGGGGATTCCCAAGGCACCCCAAGGTAATATTCAAGGACAACCAAGAGCCTAAGCTTGGGGATTCCCCGGATGGCATCCCCTCTTTCGTCTTCGTTTATCGGTAACTTTACTTGGAGCTATATTTTTATTCACCACATGATATGTGTTTTGCTTGTAGCGTCATTTTATTTTGTTAGTTTTTGCTTGCTGTTTGTTAGAATAATGTTTTGCACCTTTAGTTTCAATAAAAAAGGTCAAGGATAGCCTTTGTCATGCTTATTTTGCTAGTATACATGTTTCTGTTGCAAAAATTCCCTAGAAAAGTCAGAGCATTGTCTAACGTTGAATATTTTTGCATATTAAGCCCTGATAAATTTATTACAGTGGGAATTTTAGTTCATAATTTTTGGAGTCAGGGAAGTATTGATACCCTTGCATTCTTTACAGACTGTACTGTTTTGACAGATTGCTGTTATGGTTGCATTGTTTGCATATGTTTGCTTGTTTAATGATTCTATTTGAGGATATGAGTATTGAATATGCAGAGGCATTTAGTATTCAATGTTGAATAATAATTTTAGTGATTTGTTACAGTAGAAAGTGATAAGGTTTTGCATTGGTTTATACTAACCGATCTCACGAGTTCTTGTTGAGTTTGTTGTGAATGAAGCTTTTGATAAAAAGAAGAGAAACCATGATATGAGAGGAATTAAGGAGACATGAAAGCTAAAGCTTGGGGATTCCCAAGGCACCTCAAGATAATATTTCAAGAAGTCTCAAGCATCTAAGCTTGGGGATGTCCCGTTAGGCATCCCACCTTTCTTCTTCAACAACTATCTGTTAGTATCGGTTGAGCCTAAGTTTTTGCTTCTTCACATGAGTTGTGCTATCCTTGCACTGTCATTTTATTTTGTTTTGCTTGCTTCTTGAATACAATACCAAGATCTGAAATTCTTTAATGAGAGAGAGTCTTCACATAGTTGCATAATTGTTTAGCTACTAATTGATCTTCACTTATATCTTGTTGGAGTAGTTTGTCGTTTGCTCTAGTGCTTCGCTTATATTATTTTGAGAGTCTTAAACATCATGGTAATTTGAATGAAAACCATCATAGAAAGTGAATTGGATGCTATGATCAATTTGATGCTTGATAATTATTTTGAGATATGGAGGTAGTAATATTAAAGTCATGCTAGTTGGGTGATTATGGATTTAAAGAATGCTTGTGTTGAAGTTTGTGATTCCCATAGCATGCACGTATGGTGAACCGCTTTGTGATGAAGTTGGAGCACAATTTTATTTATTGATTTTCTTCCTTATGAGTGGCAGGCGGGGACGAGCGATGGTCTTTTCCTACCAATCTATCCCCCTAGGAGCATGCGTGTAGTGCTTTGGTTTTTGATGACTTCTAAATTTTTACAACAAGTATATGAGTTATTTTGACTAATGTTGAGTCCATGGATTATACGCACACTTTCACCCCTCCATTATTGCTAGCCTCTCTTGTACCGTGCAATTTTCGCCGGTACCATACACCCACCATATACCTTCCTCAAAACAGCCACCATACCTACCTATTATGGCATTTCCATAGCCATTCCGAGATATATTGCCATGCAACTTGCCACCGTTCCATTTATTATGACACGTTCCATCATTGTCATATTGATCTTTGCATGATCATGTAGTTGACATCGTATTTGTGGCAAAGCCACCATCATAATCTTCATACATGTCGCTCTTAATTCATTGCATATCCCGGTATACCGCCGGAGGCATTCACATAGAGTCATATCTTGTTCTAGTTTGGAGTTGTATTTTTGAGTTGTAAATTCATAAAAGTGTGATGATCTTCATTATTAGAGCATTGTCCCAGTGAGGAAAGGATGATGAATACTATGATTCCCCCACAAGTCGGGATGAGACTTCGCACTCTACAAAAAGAAAGAAAGGCCAAAAAGAAAAAGAAAAAAAAGAAGGCCAAAGAAAAAAAAAGAGAAAGAAAAAAATAAAAAAAAAGGAATGAGAGAAAAAGAGAGAAGGGACAATGCTACTATCTCTTTTTCCACACTTGTGCTTCAAAATAGCACCATGATCTTCATGATAGAGAGTCTCATATGTTGTCACTTTCATTTACTGGTGGGAATTTTTCATTATAGAACTTGGCTTGTATATTCCAATGATTGGCTTCCTCAAAATGCCCTAGGTCTTCGTGAGCAAGCAAGTTGGATGCACACCCACTAGTTTTCTTTTGTTGAGCTTTCATATATTTATAGCTCTAGTGCATCCGTTGCATGGCAATCCCTACTCACTCACATTGATATCTATTAATGGGCATCTCCATAGCCCATTAATATGCCTAGTTGATGTGAGACTATCTTCTCCTTTTTTTGTCTTCTCCACAACCACCATTCTATTCCACATATAGTGCTATGTCCATGGCTCACGCTCATGTATTGCGTGAAAATTGAAGAGTTTGAGATTATTAAAGTATGAAACAATTGCGTGGCTCGTCATCGGGGTTGTGCATGATTAAATACTTTGTGTGATGAAGATAGAGCATAGCCAGACTATATGATTTTGTAGGGATAAATTTCTTTTGGCCATGTTATTTTGAGAAGACATGATTACTTTGCTTAGTATGCTTGAAGTATTACTATTTCTTATGTCAATGAACTTTTATTTTGTATTATTAGGATCTGAACATTCATGCCACAATAAAGAAAATTACTTTGAGAATCATGCTAGGTAGCATTCCACATCTAAAATTCTATTTTTATCATTTACCTATTCGAGGACGAGCAGGAATTAAGCTTGGGGATGCTTGATACATCTCCAATGTATCTATAAGTTTTGATTGTTCCATGCTATTATATTACCTGTTTTGGATGTTTAGGGGCTTTACTATACACTTTTATATCATTTTTTGGGACTAACCTATTAACCGGAGGCCCAGCCCATTTTGCTGTTTTATTGCCTGTTTCAATATTTCGAGGAAAAGGAATATCAAACGGAGTCCAAACGGAATGAAAACTTTGGCAACGTGATTTTTTGGAAGAATATCATCCTGGAGACGTGGAGTTCAAGTCAGAAGATACTCGAGGATTCCACGAGATAGGAGGGCGCCCCCCTCCCCCCCCCCCTGTCGGGCGCGCCCCCCTGTCTCGTGGGCCCCTCGAGCACCTCCCGTCCGACGTCTTTCGCCTATATAGTCCCACGTACCCTAAAAACATTCACGGAGAAGATAGATCGGAAGTTCCGCCGCCGCAAGCCTCTGTAGCCACCAAAAACCTCTCGGGAGCCCTTCCCGGCACCCTGCCATAGGGGGGATCCATCACCGGTGGCCATCTTCATCATCCCGTTGCTCTCCATGACGAGGAGGGAGTAGTTCACCCTCGGGGTTGAGGGTATGTACCAGTAGCTATGTCTTTGATCTCTCTCTCTCTCTCGTGTTCTCTCTCATGTTCCCTCTATGGCACGATCTTGATGTATCCCGAGCTTTGCTATTGTAGTTGGATCATATGATGTTTCTCCCCCTCTACTCTCTTGTGATGAATTGAGTTTTCCCCTTTGAAGTTATCTTTTCGGATTGAGTCTTTTATGAGAACACTTGATGTATGTCTTGCCATGCTTATCTATGGTGACAATGGGATATCGTGTGCCTCTTGATGTATGTTTTGGTGACCAACTTGCGGGTTCCGCCCGTGAACCTATGCATAGGGGTTGGCACACGTTCTTGACTCTCCGGTAGTAGCTTTGGGGCACTCTTTGAAGTACTTTTATGTTGGTTGGATGAATCTGAGATTGTGTGACGCATACCGCATAATCATGCCCACGGATACTTGAGGTGACAATGGAGTATCTAGGTGGCATTAGGGTTTTGGTTGATTTGTGTCTTAAGGTGTTATTCTAGTACGAACTCTTTTATAGATCGATCCGAAAGAATAACTTTGAGGTGGTTTCATACCATACCATAATCTCTACATTTGTTCTTCGCTATTAGTGGCTTTGGAGTGACTCTTTGTTGCATGTTGAGGGCTTTTTATATGATCTATCAATGTTATTATTGTTGAGAGAACTTGCACTAGTGAAAGTATGAACCCTAGGCCTTGTTTCCTATCATTGCAATACCGTTTACGCTCACTTTTACCACTTGTTACCTTGCTGTTTTTATAATTTCAGATTACAAATACCTTTATCTACCATCCATATTGCACTTGTATCACTTTCTCTTCGCCGAACTAGTGCACCTATACAATTTACCATTGTATTGGGTGTGTTGGGGACACAAGAGACTCTTTGTTATTTGGTTGCAGGGTTGTTTGAGAGAGACCATCTTCATCCTACGCCTCCTACGAATTGATAAACCTTAGGTCATCCACTTGAGGGAAATTTGCTACTGTCCTACAAACCTGTGCACTTGCAGGCCCAACAACATCTACAAGAAGAAGGTTGTCTAGTAGACATCAGGTAGCTAGCAGGAGCCGTCAAGACATGCTCCGGCTGAAGAAGCTCGGTGGAAGCCATGCTGCTTCACCGCTGAGATGGCGGGGTAGCTTCGGCGGAAGCTTCGGTAGGTCGTTTGCTGCAATCTCCTGCTTCTCGTTCCTCTTCTCGTTCCTCTAGCCCCATTACACTTTCGTGCAGCGCCTACAGTTGGCTCTGCTCCAGTTTCTTCCTCCTCTCATGGGTTTTGTAACCCCCTGCGTCCGGAAAACCAACCTTTCACGGAATGGAGCCTGGCGTGCCTTGTGTCCGTCCAGGGTGCTCAGTATTCCCGAGGGCCATTGTGAGCTCGTCCTTGTACCTGTCTGGAACGAACGTCCCTTGCTGCGCTGCATCGATATAGTGCCAAAGCCTGTTGACTGGTATTTTCAGTTGCTCGTCCGTCCAACGGCACTTCCCTGATATAGGGTCCAAGGTTCTGCCAGCCCCGAAGAACCAAGTTCGGCAATGGTCTGGCCAGTTCATTATCTCTGGTTCGATCCCTTTATCAAGCAGATCATTCTCAGCCTTGGACCACTTAGGCCGGGCTTTGAGGTAGCCACCTGACCCCATGCGATGGTGAAACTTCTTTTTCGCAGCATTTTGCTTGTTTGTCGCCGACATCTTCTTACTCTTTTTCGATGTCTTGTGGGCCACAAATGCGGGCCAGTGATCTCTGATCTTCTCATATTTGCCGATGAATTCTGGTGTCTCTTCTTTGTCGACAAACTTGTTCAGCTCTTTCCTCCACCTCCTGAATAGGCCTGCCATCTTCTTAAGAGCACAAGACTTGATTAATTGCTCTTTAACTGGCTTCTCTGGATCCTCCTCTGGCGGTAGGGTGAAATTTGCCTTCAGCTTAGTCCAAAGATCATCTTTCTGCATATCATTGACATAAGACACCTCAGGGTCTTCCTCCTTAGGCTTATACCATTGGTGGATGCTGATCGGGATCTTGTCCCTAACAAGAACCCCGCACTGAGCAGCAAATGTGTTCTTTGTCCGGATGGGTTCAATCGGTTCACCGTCGCGCGCGATTGCTGTGATCTCAAACCTTACCGAAGTTGTGCTCGATCCGGAGGGCTAGAAAAAAGAAGAAAGACGAGAGTTAATTAATATGTGTACATATACCAAAACAATGAATGCATCAATTAGCTAGTCAGCACAGGCTTAACTAATATATATACCTGGCCAGACTCGGTTCGGTCACCGGAGCCGTCATCACGGTCTCCTTCTTGCACCGTCATTGGGTCACCGGAGCCGTCCTCATGGTCTCCTTCTTGCACCGGCATTGGGTCAAAGAGAGCCATCATATTCATAGCCTGCTTCTTCACGCTGTCCTTCCAGACCATCGATGTCGTTCAGAAACGGTAAGACGGCATCACTTCCTTCTGCAATTATCTCCCCCAACATCGCTTATGTTGCTTCGTCTCGGGGGGTGTCCATAGTTTCTACAAATATTTACAACATGGCAATTATTATTCAAACATGACAGATATGGATATATTAGTGGTAAACGTAGAACTAGCTAGCTAATCATACTTAGGAATCATATTAATTAGTGGCCTCGACGTTGCTTCTCTGGGGTTTGGGGTGGCCTCGACAACGCTTCAAGGGGGTAATATCGACAACGACGAGATACATACATGGGAAAATAATGTTATCGGGGAGGGGGTATGTCGACCCCCCCCCCCACGTGTTGAAGTTATCGGGAGGGGGTATATCGACCCCCTCCCCCCATGTATAGAAGTTATCGGGAGGGGTTTATATCGACAACGACGACATACGTACATGGAAAAATAATATTATTGGGGAGGGGGTATATCGACCCCCCCACGTATTGAAGTTATCGGGAGTTTATATCGACATGACATACGTAAATGGGAAAATAATATTATTGGGGAGGGGGTATATCGACCCCCCCCCTCCTCGTGTTGAAGTTATCGGGAGGGGTATATCGACGACGACAGAGGAGAAGATCGAAGAAAAAAAAAGAGGAGAAGAAGAAAGGAATAGAGGAGAAGAAGAAAAAATAGAATTTTTTCTATTTTTTCTTCTTCTCCTCTTCTTTTTCTTCTTTTTTTCTCTTCTTATTTTTTTCTCCTCTTCTTCCTCTCCTCTTCTTCTCCTTTCTTCCTCTTCTTATTTTCCTTTTTCCTCTCGTTCTTTTTCTTCTTCTTCCTTCTTTCTAGCTAGATATATAAAACTTTTCTAAAAATGTAACTTTTGCATATATAATTTTTTTTCTTCTTCTTCCTTCTTCCTTCTCTTCCTTCTTCCTAAATATATAAAACTTTTCTAAAAATGAAACTAACCTAAAATTAATGTACTAAATCAGAGAACATTAATGTACTAAAATTAATGTATTTTTAAAACACCATGCATATTACA
>NC_041385.1:55180185-55186086 GCF_002162155.2 Triticum dicoccoides
TTTTTTGCTTTTAGTTTTAGAAAAATTATAAACTTTCTGTTAGTGCCATTAGTTTTCAAATTTGACAACACTTTTTTTGTTTTTTTGTTTCCTTTGTTGCTTTATTTATTTTATTTTGTTTCTACTTACAACAAAATACTTATTGTTGCTATTTTTATTTTGTTTCCAGTTTTTTTGTTTTGTTTTCTGCATTATTTATTTTCTTTTGTTTTTTGCTTTATTTTTTAATTCTTTTTTCTTTTAGCTCAGCAAAATTATAAACTTTCTGTTAGTGCCATTAGTTTTAGAAAAATTATAAACTTTTGGTTAGTACCATTAGTTTTCACATTTGTATTCTTTGAAATTTGTGCGAATCACAAGTTTGTGATTAACTTTACTAAAAAAAGAACATAGATGCGCCTATAGAGAAAATTCAACCTAAATTTATAATAAATTTCTATGAATTTCAGAGAAATTCACTATGAATTTAGGTCAAATTCCCTGTATGGGGGCATCTATTTTCACTTTGAGAGGAGCTCAACAAGGCAGAGAGGGACGGGCTGATAAACCGGTGTGAGCGCCTTTCGGTTGGCGAGGTGGGACTAAACTCTGAGCGCAACCAGGACCAATCCTTTAGTCCCGGTTTGTGGCACAAACAGGGACTAATGGTCATGGGCCAAGGGCAAGGCGCATTGGTCCTGGTTCGTGCGTGGAACCGGGACCAAAAGGTCCAGACGAACCGGGACCAATGACCCACGTGGCTGCCCTCTTGAGAGTGTTCTTGGTGAGAACATAGTTGACAAGGAGTGAACCGGGATTAACGGTATTGCGAGTGCCGAACCATAAGACATTAAAGCATTCCAAATGAACTCTAAAAAAGTTGAAAGTTGGCATGGTATCATAATTTCACCCACATAGCATGTGCTTGTACAAAATGGACAATGGTATCATACTCGTCTATTACAAAGTTGGCATGGTATCATCATAATAGTTGCGGGAGAAAGTCTTCACTTTTTCTTCGCTTGTGTCATTTGCTTATTGCGCCGTAACCATGGATAATCTTCATCGTTTATCAGGATGCTTGGGTCAGCCTTGACTTTGAAGGGAGGAATTTCATGAAACTTTTCATAATCTTCAGACATGTCTGTCTTGCCCTCCACTCCCATGATGTCCCTTTTTCCTGAAAGAACTATGTGCCGCTTTGGCTCATCGTATGATGTATTTTCTTCCTCATCTTTTCTTTTTCTCGGTCTGGTAGACATGTCCTTCACATAGATAACCTGTGCCACATCATTGGCTAGGACGAACGGTTCGTCAGTGTACCCAAGATTTTTCAGATCCACTATTGTCATTCCGTACTGCGGGTCTACCTGTACCCCGCCTCCTGGCAGATTGACCCATTTGCACTTAAAACAAAGGGACCTTAAAATCATGTCCATAGTCAAGTTCCCATATGTCCACTATGTAACCATAATATGTGTTCTTTCCCCTCTCGGTTGTTGCATCAAAGCGGACATCGCTGTTTTGGTTGGTGCTCTTTTGATCTTGGTCAATCGTGTAAAATGTATTCCCATTTATCTCGTATCCTTTCCAAATCGTAACAGTCGAAGATGGTCCCCTGGACAACAAGTACAACTCATCACAAACAGTGTTGTCACCTCTGAGACGTGTTTCCAACCAACTGCTGAAAGTCCTGATGTGTTCACATGTAATCCAGTCGTCGCACTACTCCGGGTGTTTGGAGCGCAGACTGTTCTTGTGTTTATCGACATACGGGGTCACCAAGGTAGAGTTCTTTAGAACTGTGTAGTGTGCTTGAGACCAAGAATATTTGTCCCTGCATATTATTGAGTCCCTTCCAAGCGTGCATTTTCCAGCCAGTCTCCCCTCATACCGCGATTTAGGGAGACCTATCTTCTTAAGGCCAGGAATGAAGTCAACACAAAACCCGATGACATCCTCTGTTTGATGGCCCATGGAGATGCTTCCTTCTGGCCTAGCACGGTCACGGACATATTTCATTAGGACTCCCATGAACCTCTCAAAGCTGAGCATATTGTGTAGAAATACGGGCCCCAGAAAGACAATCTCGTCGACTAGATGAACTTGCACGTGCGTCATGATATTGAAGAAGGATGGTGGGAACACCAGCTCGAAACTAACAAGACATTGCGCCACATCACTCCTTAGCCTTGGTACGATTTCTGGATCTATCACCTTCTGAGAGATTGCATTGAGGAATGCACATAGCTTCACAATGGCTAATCGGACGTTTTCCTGTAGAAGCCCCCTCAATGCAACCGGAAGCAGTTGCATCATAATCACGTGGCAGTCATGAGACTTTAGGTTCTGAAACTTTTTCTCTAGCATATTTATTATTCCCTTTATATTCGACGAGAAGTCAGTCAGGACCTTCATACTGCGCCGGTACCCTTTCCAAAGATTACGTGTAAATCATTGACCATAGCAAGTACATGATCACCGGTACGCATGGCAGGCTTCTTCCGGTGATCTTCCTCGCCTTTGAAATTCTTGCTTTTCTTTCGACATTGATGGTTGGTCAGAAGAAATCGACGATGGCCCAGGTACACATTCTTCCTGTAGCTTCCCAGGTATATACTATCGGTGTCAAGTAAACAGTGCGTGCATGCGTGGTATCCCTTGTTTGTCTGTCCTGAAAGGTTACTGAGAGCGGGCCAATCGTTGATGGTCATGAATAGCAATGCCTTTAGTTCAAATTCCTCCTGTTTGTGCTCATCCCACGTACGTACACCGTTTCCATTCCATAGCTGTAGAAGTTCTTCAACTAATGGCCTTAGGTACACATCAATGTCGTTGCCGGGTTGCTTAGGGCCTTGGATGAGAACTGGCATCATAATAAACTTCCGCTTCATGCACATCCAAGGAGGAAGGTTATACATACATAGAGTCACGGGCCGGGTGCTGTGATTGCTGCTCTGCTCCCCGAAAGGATTAATGCCATCCGCGCTTAAAGCAAACCATACGTTCCTTGGGTCACTTGCAAACTCATCCCAGTACTTTCTCTTAATTTTTCTCCACTACGACCCATCAGTGGGTGCTCTCAACTTCCCGTCCTTCTTACGGTCCTCACTGTGCCATCGCACTATATAATAGGAGCATACCACATCACCTTCGCAGGAACCCTCTTCCTGGGGGGCTCGCCGTCAACATCGCCAGGGTCATCTCGTCTGATCTTATACCGTAATGCACCGCATACCGGGCATGCGTTCAGATCCTTGTACGCACCGCGGTAGAGGATGCAGTCATTAGGGCATGCATGTATCTTCTGCACCTCCAATCCTAGAGGGCATACGACCTTCTTTGTTGCGTATGTACTGTCGGGCAATTCGTTATCCTTTGGAAGCTTCTTCTTCAATATTTTCAGTAGCTTCTCAAATCCTTTGTCAGGCACAACATTCTCTGCCTTCCACTGCAGCAATTCCAGTACGGTACCGAGCTTTGTGTTGCCATCTTCGCAATTGGGGTACAACCCTTTTTTGTGATCCTCTAACATGCGATCGAACTTCAGCTTCTCCTTTTGACTTTCGCATTGCGTCCTTGCATCGACAATGACCCGACGGAGATCATCATCATCGGGCACATCGTCTGGTTTCTCTTGATCTTCAGCAGCTTCGCCCGTTGCAGCATCATCGTGCACATCGTCTGGTTCCTCTTGATGTTCAGTAGCATCACCGTATTCGGGGGGCACATAGTTGTCATCGTACTCTTCTTCTTCGCCGTCTTCCATCATAACCCCTATTTCTCTGTGCCTCGTCCAAACATTATAGTGTGGTATGAAACCCTTGTAAAGCAGGTGGGTGTGAAGGATTTTCCGGTCAGAATAAGACTTCGTATTCCCACATATAGGGCATGGACAACACATAAAATCATTCTGCTTGTTTGCCTCAGCCACTTCGAGAAAATCATGCACGCCCTTAATGTACTCGGAGGTGTGTCTGTCACCGTACATCCATTGCCGGTTCATCTGCGTGCATTATATATAATTAAGTGTGTCAAAAATCATTACAGAACATCATGAATAGATAATTAAGTGACCAAATTAATAGAAGTTCATCATCACATTAAAACCAAAGTACATACATAATTCTCATCTAACAACATAAAGCTCTACAGAGCATCTAAATTAATTAAACCATACATTGAAACTATGTAAAACATTTCAATGCGAAAACAAATGCGATCATAATCGCAACCAAGGTAACAACTGATCCAACGGCATAATGACACCAAGCCTCGGTATGAATGGCATATTTCTTAATCTTTCTAATCTTCAAGCGCATTGCATCCATCTTGATCTTGTGATCATCGACGACATCCGCAACATGCAACTCCAATATCATCTTCTTCTCCTCAATTTTTCTTATTTTTTCCTTCAACAAATTGTTTTCTTCTTCAACTAAATTTAACCTCTCGATAATAGGATCGGTTGGAATTTTTGGTTCAACAACCTCCTAGATAAATAAAATCTATGTCACGTTGGTCGGCATAATTTTCATAAACAATAAATGAACCAATAGTTATGAAAAGATAATATATACCACATCCGAATCATAGACAGGACGAGGGCCGACGGGGGCGGATACCAAAACCATCGCACTATATAAGATGCAATAATAAAAGTAAGACAATAATACAAGTATCTATCAAAACATACACGTAAGAATATTTTTCCTTTCAGAAAGAAGATAAGAACAAGAGGCTCACGACGGTGGTGCCGGCGATGAGATCGGCGCGGGTGATCGACGTCGGTGAAAACGGGGACGGGGCGTGACGGACTGTTAAACCTAGACAAATATTGAGGAAAATGGAGCTTCGAGGTCGATCTTGGAGAGGAGAAGGCTTAAGTAGTGTGGCTCGGGCATTCCATCGAACACCTTGTGTGCCACTACTAGGAAAAGGGCTATAGATGGAAATGACACTAATGGCGCACCAGACATGTGGTGCGCCATTAGTATATACTAATGGCGCACCACCTTCTGATGCGCCATTAGTGTTGAAACTACTAATGGCACCCTGCCCACGGTGCGCCATTAGTACCAAATTTTTTTTTGAACTAGTGCGCCTGTCCAAACATACTAATGGCGCACCGTGGGTGTGGTGCGCCATTACTGGCGCACCATGCCACGGTGCGCCATTAGTAACCTTGGCCACCACTTCCACCGAATGCACCCACCCTGTGGATCGCCTTTTCAGTTTTAAAAAAAATAAAAGAAAATGATAAAAATGTCAAAAAAATAAAAGAAAATAAGTTTCCCATGTGATATGTGGCCTATTTGTTGGGAAAATTTGCAAATATGAATTTTGACTTCATTTGCAAAATCTCACGAGAATTTGTAAAAATGGGCATAACTTTTGCATACTAACTCGGATGAAAAAGTTTTTTATATGAAAAATCATCTACTCGAAAAGTTACATCCAAATTTAACAGAAAAAAAAGATACAGGGCTTTTAAGATCTAGAAAGGCAAAAAAATCAAAAAAATTCAAACTTACTAATGGCGCACCTACCCATGGTGCGCCATTACTATCTTCCCGCCTTCAAAATTCAAAATAAGTCAAAAAAATAAAAAAAAAGTTACTAATGGCGCACCTGACCATGGTGCGCCATTAGTATCTTCCCTCCTTCAAAATTCAAAATAAGTCAAAAAAATAAAAAAACAATTACTAATGGCGCACCTGCCCGTGGTGCGCCATTAGTATCTTCCCGCCTTCAAAATTCAAAATAAATCAAAAAAAATAAAAAAAATTACTAATGGCGCACCTGCCCGCGGTGCGCCATTAGTATGCCGTATATATGGCTGGTCCTCTCCTCCTCTCTTCATTTCATCTTCCCTTCTCTCCTCCACCATACTTCTCCTCTCCGGTGACCTCCTCCTCTTCC
>NC_041385.1:55186319-55204503 GCF_002162155.2 Triticum dicoccoides
CCTCCTCTCCGGTGAGCTCCTCCTCCCTCCTCTCTGGTGAGCTCCTCCTCCCTCCTCTCCGGTGAGCTCCTCCTCCCTCCTCTTCGGTGAGCTCCTCCCATCCCCTCATGGTTTCTCCTTCCTCCTCTCCAGCGACCTCCTCCTCCTCCTCTCCGGCGAACTCCTCTCCGGCAAAAGACCATGGCAACAAGATCCAAAAACAGGAACAAAATTTGAAATAATGTCGTGCCAAAAAACAAGCAAAAAAAACGAGCAAAAAATGGGCAAAAAATCACGATCCAGATCTAGATTCAAAATGGCGCATCACTAATGGCGCATCACAGGACAATGCGCCATTAGTATGCCGCGGTTACTAATGGCGCATCCAGTTGTGGTGCGCCATTAGTATCCAAAGCACCTGGGTATACATGGCCCCTGGGAGGCATACTAATGGCGCACCGTGGCCTATACTAATGGCGGTGCGCCATTAGTATACCAGATACTAATGGCGCACCACTGGTGCGCCATTAGTAAAAATTACTAATGGCGTGCTGTTAATGGAGCACCACAGATGCGCCATTAATGGCCATACTAGGTGCGCCATTAGTAGGTGTTTTTCTAGTAGTGTGCATAGGAGGTGAGCTAGAGCACCACCAAGCCCTCTCCCCCTCGGCGGCCAGAAAAAACAGAGCAGTGTGCTCTGCTCTTACGCGAGGGGGTATATATAGGAACCTCATTGGTCCCGGTTGGTGGCATGAACCGGGACTAAAGGGAAGCCTTTGGTCCCGGTTCAAGCCACCAACCGGGACCAATGGTGGTGGGCCAGGAGCGAGGCCCATTGGTCCAGGTTCGTACCACCAACCGGGACCAAAAGGTCCAAACGAACCGGGACCAATGGCCCACATGGTCCGGCCGGCCCACGGGGTTCACGAACCGGGTCCAATGCCACCATGGGTCGCGGTTCTGGACTGAACTGAGACTAATGGGCTGACCCGGCCTGGACCTTTGCCCCCTTTTCTACTAGTGTGACAATGTGAAATACACCACGGGGATGGGCCTAGGCAGGAAGAATCTTATTCCATCTTCAGCGAGCCATCGTTGTCTTGTCTTCCTGAGAATGATACATACCCAAGCAAAACTCGAAGAAACATATAAAACGGAACCCTCCGACCAACAAGGGTTGAGGTCCACCGCGCGCCCATGGCTCTTAAGCCCCATGAGACAAGGCAGATCGGCGGTGCCGCGGATGGGAGGTAGAAATCCTAGCGCATGTTCGCTTGGAGGGGAGATGACTCGGAGCATCTTGTTTCTTCCTTGCTTGTTACGTTTGCTCTGTACCTCTTAAATTAATCTCAGGGAATGACGCCATGAGTTACCCGAGAGAACCAAAAGAGCACTCTCGGCAAAATAAAGTGACTTCACGTCCACCGGGTGAGGACTGCGCGGTCAGTTCTTTGCCGAGAGCCAGTGTGAAAATCGGTAAACACATTCCCTATTGCCAAGGGCCAGCTCTTGGCTTACCTGATACAAGCAACTCCCAAGAACTGCCACATGTCACCTTTTGCAAAGAGTACAGCCAAGATCTCGGCTTTCCAGGCATAAGCAACTCCTAGGTGCTACCTTTTGCCGAGTCCGTTTTACCGTCTCTCGACAAAAGGATAACCAAGCCGCCAGCGCCAGCCACGTGTCCAATTTGCCAAGTTTGACTCTCAAATAATATATCTTTCCCGAGTGTGGCTCTCATAAACGGTATTGTCAGCCTGGTTTCTAATTCTTTTTCATATAACATTGCAGCAAAAACAGATATAACAGTAATATCATGTAGGAATCACATAGATAAATTTGTATACTCTATAAGGATCACATACATAAGAACAAACTCATAAAAGGATCATATATGGTCCATGCAAGCTTGGTATAAAGTCACAAGTAGTTATTATAGCGGTGTCATGCGGATGAGTGCCCATAGTAAAACCCCGAGGATGTAGCCGATAGTTCGGCGAACCTCGTTAACATATCTTGTTGTTTATGTCTCGTATGATTGCTTGATCCTCGGTAGATCGACTGTGCGCCTTGAATTAATTTAACATATTCTTGTTACAATTGAATTTTCCATGCCAGGCAAGTATTTACTCGATCATGATCAACATTGCTCTTTTTGGGGTTTGCTCTTTGTGTTACTTTCATAGAGAAAATATGGCAAGTCCAACATGTAAAGATACAGGAGACATGAATGGGAAGAAGCGAGTCCAGGCATTGCCAGGGAACCCGCTATGTATGCCCGCAATCGGTAAGCACATCAGGGGCGATAGCCTGGTAACACCATCAAACTAAGCATAAGTTCTAAAGGGCTAGCCTATTATAGCAAAAAGCAATCTTAAACATCCCACACACATAGGCCATGCATCAGCCAACTCAACTAACAGTTAACCTACAGTGGCACGCCATCGGGCTTCGGATAGTCGGCGGCAACGTGGACGGCCTGGTGAACTGGTTGGCGGTGCCACCGGTTAGATCAATTCTGGCCGGTGCAATCGATGGTGGTGGTCATCTTGTCCATCGGAGGTGGTTGGCCTGAGGCTAGGTGGTCGGATCTTGAGATCTGTCATCTAGTCCCGGTTGCGAGTCGGGGGGACATAGTTGCCGGTGAAAACGGAGCCGATGGCGGCGATGGCAGCATTCTGCATCGTTACCTTGATGAAGGCATCGTTATATAACTACTATCGACCTACTCGTGCTGCTCTGGGGGAACCCTACGATCTGGTCTTCCAGTTCCGACGATGGCGGCGCTGCGATGTCATTTCTCTTGGAGCATCGTTTGTGGAGCAGCGCTAGAAGAGAGAGGCAGGAGGTGGAGCGGCTTCGTCTTGCACGGAGCTTCGGTGGAGATGCCGAGTCATGCCTAGCCGACAGGTGCAATGCTGTGTCATGCCTATTCAGCAGGTGCTACGCACAACATCTTACAGAGACTTCAAGCCGTGTCGGCTGGTGGTACTTTGCGGCATGGTGTTGCGATATAGCGGCGACAACTGCAATGTGCTCAACAGTTTGCGCGCGGGGAGGTGGTGCCGTTGGGCGCCATGGTGGCCTCGACGGATGGCCGGACTGGCAAGGATGGTGCGGATCTCTTTTATGAAGATTGTTCAGCGGTTTGATGATGGTGGCTTCTAAAAAAGGTGCATGTGGTGTACGCTTTGGTTTTGCTGCATCGGCTACAGGTTCCGGTACGTTTTGTGGATGGATTGGCGACGATGCCGGTTTGAGGGGAGCGAGAGCAATCCCCATTATCGAGTTTGTACGTTTGAGTGATGAGTTTGGATAGCTTGATGTATGTTCGTTTGTTGAATAATTAATAAAGATGGTTTTATGCCTCGATTGATGCAGGGTTCAAGGTTTTAACTTTCTTTTCCAAGAAAAGAACTACCAGTTAACCCACCATAGTGAACCAGCATCAAAAGGCTCCATCTTTGTGGTCCACCAATCTTGATTCGGTCAGGCCGCCTCCCCTAGATCATCCCCTCACAGAGGTGCAACTAGTTGATCAACCTTGCTGTGTATGCCTTAACACCTTTTTGCTTCTTTTTGATATCATTAACACCTTTTTGTTCATTCTTTAACGGCGATGTATCCTGTGAAAATCTTAGAAACTTGCTACGCCGAGCATTGGATCAGCGAGTGGCAGAACACACGTGGGATTGACCATCCACTTTATGGCCTTGTTTGGATACGGTGTTTTAATAGAACTAGTTTTCCGTCGACTGAGGTAACTGCCTAACAAACTAAAACCATGTTTAGTTGCCGCAGATAAAACATGGATAAGTTGGATTCGGTTTCCACAAAACCAGGAATATGCGTATTGCGAAAAACCACTATTAGTTGTTTTTGTGAATATGGCGGAGGAGAATCAGAGGGGCCTGAGGATGAACTGGAGGGGAGCAGCGGCACATGCGTGCTTCGAGCCATGGCGGCTAATTTGGGGAAAGTAGTGACGAGCGAAGTTTATGAACGGGAGAAGACACTCACAAGTCACGGGCTATCCAAGCACATAACTGAAGCGGCTAGTTTTTTACTTTCCTAATCCAAACATAGTTTTGTATAAACTGGTTATTCACAAAAACGTAGATAAAACCGATTTTCCTTAAAACCAGCTTAAAATGCATTTTCCATAATCCCATCGCTAATCTCCTCTATCCAAACAACCACTAAGTCTGTTTTGTAGATAACCCCCCGCAGCTGAAGAGAGCCGCTGCCGCCGTCGCCGCATGCCGCTGCGCCAGCCCATCTCCGGGGAGATGCCCTCAAAGAGTTGGGCGAGCCGTTTGCTGATGCTGAAGCGAGCGAACCGCACCGCTGCTCCGACGTTACAATGAATCGGCAGCGGCAGCTCTGCCCAGGCCGAATTAGCCGCTTCTCGCTGGATGATCGATTATATGAGGTGCGCTTCGGTACACCCCAAAAATGTATAAGGGGTAGGATGGTCATTTCACATAGCATATTAAAATACCCGGCCGCCGTACGGCCCTGTCGCGTATGCCCACCCGTCCGCGCCCCGCCCGGTGTATGCCCGCCCGCTGCGTACGCCTGTGCGGTTCGAGTAAAAAAAACGAACGCCCGATCAGGCGAACCCTATCATCACGTCGCCTCAGCCACCGCCTGTCGCGCCGCCACCGCCACCGTCTCCGGCAGTACCTGGCCGATGGGAAAAAAAAGTCGCCGACAACACGTGGTAATACCGACGCGTTCTATGTGACTCGCTGGCGACAACCGCCTACCTAGGTCAGGCAGACGCCGCTGCCGTAGTTTCCTCTGCGTGCTGTTCGCCCTCAAGCCTCCGGCTAATCTCAGCACTCTTGTCATGTCCGACGAATGCAACGAGGTACGCGAGCCGCTATCATAGTGATTCGAATGGCAATGATTTTTGTTGCCACGATGTTACGTGCTATTTTTTATGGATCTTTGATTATATATAAACGTGTATAGATGGAGGTGGAAATCGGATATGACGGTGATGATGGCGGTAGCGAGGAGGGATCATTGTCATTCGATGAAGACGACCATGGCAGGGATAATTATATCAGTTTGGATGAGTCTTACAGTGTCAATGTAAGTGGTCTGCATGTTATCAAGCATATTAAATACAAGTATCCGTGATAACACTAACATGTACTTGTTTGACTTTGCATAGGTAGGAGGGGATGATGACAATGAGGATATGGATGTAGAGACGGATGCCTACTACACAACCTTCTTCTTGTAGACGTTGTTGGACCTCCAAATGCAGAGGTTTGTAGGACTGTAGCAAATTTCCCTCAAGTGGATGACCTAAGGTTTATCAATCCGTGGGAGGCGTAGGATGAAGATGGTCTCTCTCAAACAACACTGCAACCAAATAACAATGAGTCTCTTGTGTCCCCAACACACCCAATACAATGGTAAATTGTATAGGTGCACTAGTTCGGCGAAGAGATGGTGATACAAGTGCAATATGAATGGTAGATATGAGTATTTGTAATCTGAAAATATAAAAACAGCAAGGAAAAAATTGGTAAAAGTGAGCGTAAACGGTATTGCAATGCTAGGAAACAAGGCCTAGGGTTCATACTTTCACTAGTGCAAGTTCTCTCAACAATAATAATATAATTGGATCATATAACTATCCCTCAACATGCAACAAAGAGTCACTCCAATGTCACTAATAGCGGAGAACAAACGAAGAGATTATGGTAGGGTACGAAACCACCTCAAAGTTATCCTTTCTAATCGATCTATTCAAGAGTCCATAGTAAAATAACACGAAGCTATTTTTTCCGTTTGATCTATCATAGAGTTCGTACTAGAATAACATCTTAAGACACAAATCAACCAAAACCCTAATGCCACCTAGATACTCTAATGTCACCTCAAGTATCCGTGGGTATGATTATACGATATGCATCACACAATCTTAGATTCATATATTCAACCAACACAAAGTACTTCAAAGAGTGCCCCAAAGTTTCTACCGGAAAGTCCAGACAAAAACGTGTGCCAACCCCTATGAATAAGTTCATTGAACCCGCAAGTTGATCATCAAAACATACATCAAGTAGATCACGTGAATATCCCATTGTCACCACAGATAAGCACGACAAAACATACATCAAGTGTTCTCAAATCCTTAAAGACTCAATCCAGCAAGACAACTTCAAGGGGGAAACTCAATCCATTACAAGAGAGTAGAGAACTTAATCCATTACAAAAGAGTAGAGGGGGAGAAACATCATAAGATCCAACTATAATAGCAAAGCTCGCGATACATCAAAATCGTGCCAAATCAAGAACAAGAGAGAGAGAGAGATCAAACACATAGCTATTGGTACATACCCTCAGCCCCGAGGGTGGGCTACTCCCTCCTCATCATGGATAGCGCCGGGATGATGAAGATGGCCACCGGTGAGGGATCCCCCCTCCGGCAGGGCGCCAGAACAGGGTCCCGGTTGGTTTTTGGTGGCTACAGAGGCTTGCGGTGGTGGAACTCCTGATCTATGGTGCTCCTGGATGTTTTTGGGGTATATGGATATATATAGGCGAAAGAAGTCGGTTAGGGGAGACACGAGGAGCCCACGAGGGTGGGGGCGCGCCCAGGGGGGTAGGGCGCGCCTCCCTGCCTCGTGGCTTCCTCGAAGCTTCCCTGATGTCTACTCCAAGTCTCCTGGATTGTGTTTGTTCCAAAAAAGTTGCTCCCGAAGGTTTCATTCCGTTTGGACTCCGTTTCATATTTCTTTTCTTCGAAACACTGAAATAAGCAAAAAAACAACAATTTGGGCCGGCACTCCGGTTAAGGTTAGTCCCAAAAAATGATATAAAAGTATATAGTAAAGCCCATAAACATCCAAAACAGGTAATATAATAGCATGGAACAATCAAAAATTATAGATACATTGGAGACGTATCAAGCATCCCCAAGCTTAATTCCTGCTCGTCCTCGCGTAGGTAAATGATAAAAACAGAATTTTTGATGTGGAATGGTACCTAGCATATTTCTCAATGTAATTTTCTTTATTGTGGCATGAATATTCAGATCCAAATGATTCAAGATAAAAGTTCATATTGACATAAAAGTAATAATACTTCAAGCATACTAACAAAGCAATCATGTCTCAAAATAACATGGCTAAAGAAAGTTTATCCCTACGAAATCATATAGTTAGGCTATGCTTCATTTTTGTCATACAAAATACTCCCATCATGCACAACCCCGGTTTCATCCAAGCAATTGGTTCATACTTTTTAACGCGCTTCAGCTTTTTCACTCTCACACAACATGTGAGCGTATGCCATGGATATAGCACTATGGGTGGAATAGAATATGATGGTGGAGGTTGTGTGGAGAAGATAAAAAGGGAGAAAGTCTCACGTTGATGAGGCTAATCAACGGGCTATGGAGATGCCCATCAATTGATGTCAATATGAGGAGTAGGGATTGCCATGCAACGGATGCACTAGAGCTATAAATGTGTGAAAGCTCAACAAATAAACTAATTGGGTGTGCATCCAACTTGCTTGCTCACAAAGACCTAGGGCATTTTGAGGAAGCCCATCATTGGAATATACAAGCCAAGTTCTATAATGAAAAATTCCCACTAGTATATGAAAGTGACAACCTAGGAGACTCTCTATCATGAAGATCATGGTGCTACTTTGAAGCACAAGTGTGGAGAAAGATAGTAACATTGTCCCCTTTTTTATTTTCTTTGGCCTTCCTCCTTTTTTTATTTGGCCTTTTATTTGGCCTTTCTCTTTTTTTTGGGGGGGACAATGCTCTAGTAATGATGATCATCACACTTCTATTTACTTAAGACTCATGGATTATAACTCGATACAAGATATGATCTATATGAATGCCTCCGGCGGTGTACCGGGACGGGCAATGAATCAAGAGCGACATGTATGAAAAATTATGCACAGTGGCTTTGCCACAAATACGATGTCAACTACATGATCATGCAAAGGCAATATGACAGTGATGGAGCGTGTCATAATAAACGAAACGGTGGAAAGTTGCATGGCAATAATATCTTGGAATGTCTATGGAAATGCCATAATAGGTAGGTATGGTGGCTGTTTTGAGGAAGATATAAGGAGGTTTATGTGTGATAGAGTGTATCGTATCACAGGGTTTGGATGCACCGGCAAAGTTTGCACCAACTCTCAAGGTGAGAAAGGGCAATGCACGGTACCGTAGAGGCTAGCAATGATGGAAGGGTAAGAGTGCGTATAATCCATCGAGTCACAATAGTCATAAAGAACTCATATACTTATTGCAAAAGTTTATTAGCCCTCGAAGCAAAGTACTACTATGCATGCTCCTAGGGGAAGGGTTGGTAGGAGTTAACCATCACGCGATCCCGACCTCCACTCATAAGGAAGGCAATCAAAACAGCATCCCATGCTACAAATTTGTTACACAACTTTTACCATATGTGCATGTTGCGGGACTTGCCAACTTCAACACAAGTATTTCTCAGTTTCATAGTTACCCAACTAGCATGACTCTAACATTACCACATTTATATCTCGAAACAATTATCAAGCATCAAATTTATCATAGTGTTCAATGCACTTTCTATGATAGTTTTTATTATACCCAACTTGGATGCCCATCATTCTAGGACCAATTTCATAACCATAGCAAATACCATGTTGTTCTAAAAGACTCTCAAAATAATATAGGTGAAGCATGAGAGATCAACTATTTCTTCAAAATAAAACTATCGTCGTGCTTTAAAAGATATAAGTGAAGCGCTAGAGCAAATGACAAACTACTCCAAAAGATATAAGTGAAGATCAATGAGTAGTCGAATATTTGTGCAACTATGTGAAGACTCTAACATTTAAGAATTTCAGATCTTGGGATATTATTCAAACAGCAAGAAAAGCAAAACAAAATGACATTTCAAGGATAGCACACATCATGTGAAGAAGCAAAAACTTAGGTTCAACCGATACTAATCGATAATTGTTGAAGAAGAAAGGTGAGATGCCTATCGGGCATCCCCAAGCTTGGATGCTTGAGACTTCTTGAAATATTATCTTGGGGTGCCTTGGGCATCCCCAAGCTTGAGATTTTGTGTCTCCTTAATTCCTTTTATATCACGGCGTCACTACATCTAAAAACCTCATCCGCACAAAACTCAACAAGAACTCGTGAGGTAAGTTAGTATAAATCAACGCAATAACCTTATCATTCTCTACTGTAACAAATCACTAAAATTATTATTCAACATTTCATACTAAATGCCTCTGCATATTTAATACTCCTATCCTCAAATATAATCATTAAACAAGCAAACACATGCAAACAATGCAAACATAACAGCAATCTACCAAAACAGTACAGTCTGTAAAGAATGCAAGATTCATCATACTTCCCTAACTCCAAAAATTACGAGAAAAATACTACACTGTAGAAAATTTATAAGAGCTCAAAATTCTAAAAGTTTCAATATTATATCATTCTCTGACTTTTCTAGGGATTTTTTGCAACAGAGGTAAACTTTCTATTTTGAAACAGCAGCATGTATACTTGCAAAATAAGCATGGTAAAGGCTATCCTTGACATTTTTATTAAAAATAAAGATGCAAAATATTATTATAAATAACAGCAAGAAAATACTATCAAAATAAAATGACGATCCAAGAAAAACACATATCATGTGGTGAATAAAAATATAGCTCCAAGTAAAGTTACCGATGAACGAAGAAGAAAGAGGGGATGCCTTCCGGGGCATCCCCAAGCTTAGGCTCTTGGTTATTCTTGAATATTACCTTGGGGTGCCTTGGTAATACCCAAGCTTAGGCTCTTGACAATACTTTTTCCATAGTCCATCGAATCTTTACCCGAAACTTGAAAACTTCACAACACAAAACATAACAGAAAACTCGTAAGCTCCGTTAGTATAAGAAAATAAATCACCACTTAGGTACTGTTATGAAATAATTCTAAATTCATATTGGTGCAATATCTACTGTATTCCAACTTCTCTATGGTTCATACCCTCCTATACTACTCATAGATTCATCAAAATAAGCAAACAACACAATGAAAACAGAATCTGTCAAAAACAGAACATTCTGTAGTAATCTGCAACTCTCAAATACTTATGTAACTCGAAACATCTTACCAAATTAGGAAAGCCTGAAAAATTTGTGTACCAATCCAGAGAAAAAAGAATCAGATCAAAATCACGTTTCTGTGAATTATAAAAACTAATTTACTGGGTGTAAAAGTTTCTGATTTTCAGCAGGATCAACACAACTATCACCGTAAGCTATCCTAAAGGTCTTACATGGCACTTTATTGAAACAAAAGCTATAAAACATGATTACTACAGTAGCATAATCATGTGGACATACAAAAACAGTAAGGATAAGTATTGGGTTGTCTCCCAACAAGCGCTTTTCTTTAACGCCTTTATAGCTAGGCATGATGATGACAATGATGCTCACATAAAAGATAAGAATTGAAACATAATGGGAGCTTCATGAAGCATAAGACTAGCACATTTAAGCCTATCCCACTTCCTATGCATAGGGATTTTGTGAGGAAACAGGTTATGAGAATAATAATCAACTAGCATAGGAAGTCAAAACAAGCATAAGTTCAAAACTTTAAGCACATAGAGAGGAAACTTGATATTATTGCAATTCCTACAAGCATATATTCCTCCCTCATAATAATTTTCAGTAGCATCATGAATGAATTCAACAATATAACCAGCACATAAAGCATTCTTTTCATGATCTACTTGCATAAATGTTTTACTATTCTCCATATAAGCAAGTTCATTCTTTATGACATACATATCATCACAATAATCATCATAAATAGGAGGCATGCTTTTATAATAATAAATTTGCTCATCAAAACTTGGGGGACAAAAAATATCATCTTTATCAAACGTAGCTTCTTCAAGCTTGTGGCTTTGCACATCATTAGCATCATGAATATTCAAGGAATTTATACTAACAACATTGCAACCATGCTCATCATACAAAGATCTAGTACCAAACATTTTAATGCATTCTTCTTCTAGGAATTGAGCACCATTTTCCTTTCCATCATTCTCATGAAAGATATTAAAAAGATGAAGCGTATGAGGCAAACTCAATTCCATTTTTTGTAGTTTTCTTTTATAAACTAAACTAGTGATAAAACAAGAAACAAAAAGATTCGATTGCAAGATCTAAAGATATACCTTAAAGCACTCACCTCCCTGGCAACGGCGCCAGAAAAGAGATTGACGTCTAGTACACAACCTTCTTCTTGTAGACGTTGTTGGGCCTCCAAGTGCAGAGGTTTGTAGGACAGTAGAAAATTTCCCTCAAGTGGATGTCCTAAGGTTTATCAATCCGTGGGAGGCGTAGGATGAAGATGGTCTCTCTCAAACATCCCTGCAACCAAATAAGAAAGAGTCTCTTGTGTCCCCAACACACCCAATACAATGGTAAATTGTATAGGTGCACTAGTTCGGCGAAGAGATGGTGATACAAGTGCAATATGGATGGTAGATATGAGTATTTGTAATCTAAAAATATAAAAACAGCAAGGGTAACAAGTGGTAAAAGTGAGCGTAAACGGTATTCAAATGCTAGCAAACAAGGCCTAGGGTTCATAATTTCACTAGTGCAAGTTCTCTCAACAATAGTAACATAATTGGATCATATAACTATCCCTCAACATGCAAAAAAGAGTCACTACAAAGTCACTAATAGCGGAGAACAAACGGAGAGATTATGGCAGGGCACGAAACCACCTCAAAGTTATCCTTTCTGATCGATTTATTCAAGAGTCCGTAGTAAAATAACACGAAGCTATTCTTTTCGTTCGATCTATCATCGAGTTCGTACTAGAATAACACCTTAAGACACAAATCAACCAAAACTCTTATGTCACCTCAAGTATCCGTGGGTATGATTATACGATATGCATCACACAATCTTAGATTCATCTATTCAACCAACACAAAGTACTTCAAAGAGTGCCCCAAAGTTTCTACCGGAGAGTCAAGACAAAAACGTGTGCCAACCCCTATGCATAAGTTCACGTGAATATCCCATTGTCACCACAGATAACCACGGCAAGAGATACATCAAGTGTTCTCAAATCCTTAAAGACTCAATCCGACAGGACAACTTCAAGGGGGAAACTCAATCCATTACAAGAGAGTACAGAACTCAATCCATTACAAGAGAGTAGAAGGGGAGTGATACGTCTCCAACGTATCTATAATTTTTGATTGCTCCATGCTACTTTATCTATTGTTTTGTACTATAATGGGCTTTATTTTCCAGTTTTATACTATTTTGGGACTAACCTATTAACCAGAGGCCCAGCCCAGAATTGTTGTTTTTTGCCTATTTCAGTATTTTGAAGAAACGGAATATCAAACGGAGTCCAAACGGAATGAAACCTTCGGAAATGTGATCTTCTCACCGAACGTGATCCAGGAGACTTGGACCCTACTCCAAGAAGTGCCGGAGGTGGTCATGAGGGTGGGGGGCGCGCCCTCCCCCTGGGCGCGCCCCCTGCCTCGTGGGCCCCCTGACGCTCCACCGACGTACTCCTTCCTCCTATATATACCTACGTACCCCCAACAGATCGGGGACGGAGCCAAAAACCTAATTCCACCACCGCAACTTTCTGTATCCGTGAGATCCCATCTTGGAGCCTATTCTGGAGCTCCGCCGGAGGGGGCATCTACCACGGAGGGCTTATACATCATCACCATAGCCCCTCCGATGAAGTGTGAGTAGTTTACTTCAGACCTTCGGGTCTATAGTTAGTAGCTAGATGGCTTCTTCTCTCTTTTTGGATCTCAATACAATGTTCTCCCCCTCTCTCGTGGAGATCTATTCGATGTAATCTTCTTTTTGCGGTGTGTTTGTTGAGACCGATGAATTGTGGGTTTATGATCCAGCTTATCTATGGAAAATATTTGATTCTTCTCTGAATTCTTTTATGTATTAAAGTGTTTAGCTTTGGGTTCAATCTTGCGGTGACCTTACCCAGTGACAGAAAGGGTTGCAAGGCACATATTGTATTGTTGCCATCGAGGATAACAAGTTGGGGTATTTATCATATTGCATGAATTTATTCCTCTACATCATGTCATCTTGCTTAAGGCGTTACTCTGTTTTTAACTTAATTCTCTAGATGCATGCTGGATAGCGGTCGATGAGTGGAGTAATAGTAGTAGATGCAGAATCCTTTCGGTCTACTTGTCACGGACGTGATGCCTATATACATGATCATTGCCTGGATAACCTCATAACTATGCTCAATTCTGTCAATTGCTCAACAGTAATTTGTTCACCCATCGTAGAATCCTTATGCTCTTGAGAGAAGCCACTAGTGAAACCTATGGCCCCGGGTCTATTCTCATCATATCAATCTCCATCACTTTATTTACTTGCTTTTGCTTTTACTTTTTTACTTTGCATCTTTATACCAAAAATACCAAAAATATTATCTCTATCAGATCTCACCCTCATAAGTGACCGTGAAGGGATTGACAACCCCTAAGCGTTGGTTAAGAGTAGTTATCATTTTGTGCAGGTACGAGGGACTTGCGCGTGGTCTCCTACTGGATTGATACCTTGGTTCTCAAAAACTGAGGGAAATACTTATGCTACTGTGCTGCATCATCCTCTCCTCTTCGGGGAAATCCAACGCAAGCTCGAGACGTAGCAGGGAGAAACATCATAAGATCCAACTGTAATGGCAAATCTCGCGATACATCAAGATCATGCCAAATCAAGAACACGAGAGAGAGAGAGAGATCAAACACATAGCTACTGGTACATACCTCAGCTCCGAGGGTGGACTACTCCCTCCTCATCATGGATAGAGCCGGGATGATGAAGATGGCCACCGATGATGGATCCCCCCTCCAGCAGGGCGCCGGACAGGGTCCCGATTGGTTTTACAGAGGCTTGCGGCGGCGGAACTCCCGATCTATGGTGCTCCTGGATATTTTCGGGGTATATGGATATATATAGGCGAAATAAGTTGGTCAGGGGAGCCACCAGGGGGCCACGAGGGTGGGGGCGTGCCCAGGGGGTAGGGCGCGCCTCCCTGCCTCATGGCTTCCTTGAAGCTTCCCTGACGTCTACTCCAAGTCTCCTAGATTGCGTTTGTTTCAGAAAGATCGCTCCCGAAGGTTTCATTCCATTTGGACTCCGTTTGATATTCCTTTTCTTCGAAACACTAAAATAGGCAAAAAAAACCAGAAATTTGGGCTGGGCTTCCGGTTAATAGGTTAGTCCCAAAAAATGGTATAAAAGTGTATAGTAAAGCCCATAAACATCCAAAACAGGTAATATAATAGCATGGAACAATAAAAAATTATAGATACGTTGGAGACGTATCAATGACTCATATGCTGAAAGTGGTAGCCATGTGAGTTTAAAATTATGCAGATTCGTTTAAAGTGACATGAAAAATGCTTCAAATCTTACATATCATATTTAAAAATTGCACAGATGGAGGTGGAAGGGTACTATGAGTGTAATTTTTTCAATAATGCAAGTGACAAAAACGATATTGATGCATCTTATAATAATAGCTCGACCAAAGTAAGTAGTGTGAAGTGAATATATATGATAGTCCTCATACAACAACTCACTGACATGTAAGGTTGTTTGTATTTTTTTATGGAAGAGGTTGGTGGGCTGTGCGAAAATGATGACGATGCCAATGGTGATGAGTGCAATTTTGACACTGCGTACGATGAATACCAGCAAGAGTCACTGGACAGGCATTGGATGGTGATGTTCATGACGTTTAGGTCGGACGAGGAGGCGTATGATTTTTATAACGACTATGCGAAAAGCATGGATCCAACATTAGGAAGGACAACTTGAAATACACGAAGGGTGTCAACGCACCTAAGCTCTTAAGGAGGTTTCTCTGTTTGAGGTCTAGAAAACGACACGCCAAGCTTTGTACCATGGAAGGTAGGAAGCGTAGGATGAGAGCGGAGACCCGGTGTTATTGTGATGCCCATCTAATTGTTAAGCTTGATAGAGAGCGCTCCATTTGGTATGTCAGCAGTTTCAGTGATGATCATAGTCACATTCTTGCTAGACCGGATGAAGTTACATATCTCCGGTCTCATAATCAGATAAAGGAATACCAGAAGCAAGAGATCTTAGCAAGGGCAGGTGTTGGGCTCAGAAAACATATGATTCATGACAACATTGTTAGCAGGTATAGATCATATGCAAGAGCTGGTTTCGGGAGGAGGAAGCTTTATAACATGTGCTATAGGGAAAAAATGAAATTGCTAGCAAAGGGTGATGCAGACACTGCGATTGGGATCATGATGACCAGAAAGGCAAGGGATCCAGACTTTTTCTTTGAGCATACTGTTGACGCACAAGGCAAGCTGAAGAACATGTTCTGGTGTGATTCTCAGTCACGTCAGGATTAACTAGACTTTGGAGATGTAACCGTCTTCGACGACACTTATAAGATGAATAGGTACGGAATGCCATTCGTACCTTTTGTTGGTCCAAACAATCATCGTTGCACCACTATGTTCGGTTCTGCTATTGTGTCAGATGAGACCGAGGATACATATGTTTGGGTGTTGCAAACCTTCTTGAGAGCTTACTGTCAGAAGAAGCCGAGGTCTGTAATTACTGTCGGTGACGCAGCCATGATAAGGGCCATCAGGAAGCTCCTTCGTGACATCTGGCATAGACTTTGTTCGTGGCACATAGAGAAGAACATGCAGAAACACCTCCACCACAAGTCCCTTAAGGAGTTCAGGTCTCTTATTTACTATGCTACTACACATGATGTGTTTGAGGCGAGATGGGCAACATTTAAAGCTAAATGGGAGTCGGAGAAAACTGAAACATGGTTGCGTATGATGTACAGGAAGAAAAGGCTTTGGGCTGTGTCATATCTCACCGGTGGGTTCTTCCTTGGTATGCGGAGTAACCAGAGGAGCGAGAGTCTGAACTCTTGCCTTCATATGCATCTTGACTCTGGGATGAAAATTGTTGATATGGTTGTGCATTATGAGAACTGTATTGTTCGGCTCCGTGAAAACGAGTCATATGACGACTGCATGGCCACACAGACACTCCCGGTAGCAGTACTCGACGACTTCAAATGCATTGAGAAAGCCGCTGCCCGTGACTTCACAATTGTGAACTTTTACCTATTGTAGAAAGAAATGAAGAAGGCATCGAATCTTGAGATCATATATAGACTCAGTGGAGCGGTCACTCAGAGATTCATAATGGCATGGAAAAATAACAAGCAACTAAGATTCAAAGTGGACTATACACCTACTAACTCAGAAGAAACAGTGAAGTGCAGTTGTGATAGCATGAAACGTAAAGGTCTCCCATGCAAGCATGTTCTTTATATCTTGGCCAGGTTGAACGTGAAGGACTTACCTAAGTGCTTAGTGATGCGAAGATTCACCAAGAATACTAGAGGTGGACTGCCCGTGAAGCGCACTAGCGATCTCTTTGCATGGGGATGGGCAGGTACTGAGGAGAGAACTAAGTACAGTGAGTTGACTATTTTGTCTGCAGAAGCATCTCATGCGGCATGTCATAAACCATTTCTATTTGACAAACTGAAGGCTGCTCTCGAGGATATAATAGCAAACAAGGACGTTCAGGAGGAAGAATATGTGAGACAACATAGGGTTGCGCATGACGATGCTTTTGTGCCAGATCGAGATCATGTTTATGTTGGTGATCCACAAAAAGTCAGTACGAAAGGAGCACCGAAAAGGCAGAATAACAAAGGCCGTGCTAAGGAACCTGGCGTGACTAAAAACGGTAGACCTAAAGCTTTCAATGAGAAACCTCCTCCACGCCTATGTAGTTTATGCAGAACAAAAGGTCATTTCAAGAACAACTGTCCTGCGAATCCTAAGTATGTATACACGTTTTTTAACGCAATTTTACTTTTAAGTTTATTGTTTACGAAAATTTTGACATATATTATGATCTTTCTATGTAGGAACATGGCATGATGATGATATAGCACGGACTTTTTGAATAAGTGGAACAACTCCTTGAATAGAGTTGATATTTTATTTGGTTGTAATAAAGAATTGTACTTATAAATTTGTATCGGCACATGGGAGACTTGTAATCGGTGTTTACAAATGTCATATTTGTTGACCCTATGCTCGTTGTTCTTAATATGATATGCGTCATACACATTTTTACTTTAGACTATACATTTGTTCGCGCAAAAGTTATTGTTTTAATATGATTTGTGATATATAAATTGTATATTTAAAAATATATCATTTCATATATATATATATATATGTGTGTGTGTGTGTGTGTGTGTGTATGTGTGTGTGTGTGTGTATCATGAGTGTTGGGCGATCGGAGGCGTTCGCCGGTTGTTTCAATTTTTTGTTAATATATAACCGCCGCTAGGGCGATGTAATGTGAAAAAAAAATTGAACCGGCGACTGGACCCCGGCCCGATAACGCCCACCCAGCGCATGGCGACCACCACCCCAACGTGATAATCGTTTAGTCCCACATTGCTTTTGGTCTTGCTAATTTACCTATTTATATACATTTCTCTACATACAATGTTGAATCGTTTAGGGTGGTGGTCTTACCTGAGCAGGCTATTGGAAATTATGCTCTGGCACAGAATAATTTCCACCAATATTCTCAGGTAAATCCATCCACACTAAGTGATTTTTTATATTTATGTTTTTTTCATAATTACATGAAACGGCACCATTTTTTTCACATGCATTTCAACAATTTTTAATATTTTCCTGAAACACGCATGCAAAATTTCGGTGCATTTGCACACTCGGTGCATTTACTATGGTTTTCTCCGTGAAAATACGGAAAAACGGTCTCCCACGTGACGTAACATGCGTTCGTACTCTGATTCCATTGGGTTTTGGCATGGGGGCCGGTGGGGGTGACTCACACATGCATGCAGAAGTTGGGTGAGGTACGTCCATGTGCACATGTACTTGTAGTGCAAACCCGAGGTATCGGTTAGGGGGGAAGGGGCACCCGCGGGGTGTTCTCTATCGCAAAGTCATGAAATGACACCATATTTTTTCACATGCTACAGTGTGACACACTAGCACGCATGCAAAATTTCGGTGCGTTTGGACACTCGGTGCATTTACTATGATTTTCTGCGTGAAAA
>NC_041385.1:55204943-55206030 GCF_002162155.2 Triticum dicoccoides
AAAGTCATGAAACGACACCATATTTTTTTCACATGCTACAGTGCGACACACTAGATTGAATGCAAAATTTCGGTGTGTTTGGATACGAGGCGCATTTACTATGATTTTCTCCGTGAAAATACCGAAAAACAGTCTCCCGACGTGACGCAACATGCGTTCATACTCTGATTCCGTTGGTTTTTGGCATGGGGGCCGGTGGGGGTGACTCACACACGCATGCAAAAGTTGGGCGAGGTACGTCCATGTGCACATGTACTTGCAGTGCAAACCCGAGGTATCGGTTAGGGAGGAAGGGGCACCCGCGGGGTGTTTCTCTTTCGTAAAGTCATGAAATGAAACCATATTTTTTCACATGCTACAGTGTGACACACTAGCACACATGCAAAATTTTGGTGCATTTGGACACTCGATGCATTCACTATGATCTTCTACGTGAAAATACGGAGAAACGGTCTCCCACGTGACGCAACGTGCATTCGTACTCCAATTCCGTTGATTTTTGGCGTGGGGGCCGGTGGGGGTGACTCACACGAGCATGCAAAAGTTGGGTGAGGTACGTCCATGTGCACATGTACTTGAAATGCAAACCCGAGGTATCGGTTAGGGGGTAAGGGGTACCCGCGAGGTCTTCTCTTTCGCAAAGTCATGAAACGACACCATATTTTTTTCACATGCTATAGTGTGACACACTAGATTGCATGCAAAATTTCGGTGCGTTTGGGCACTCGGTACATTTACTATGATTTTCTCCGTCAAAATACGGAAAAACGGTCTTTCGACGTGACGCAACGTGCATTCGTACTCTGATTCCGTTGATTTTTGGCATGGGGGCCGATTGGGGTGACTCACACGAGCATGCAGAAGTTGTGTGAGGTACGTCCATGTGCACATGTACTTGCAGTGCAAACCCGAGAAATTGGTTATGGGGGAAGGGACACCTGCGAGGTGTTCTCTTTCACAAAGTCATGAAACGACACCATATTTTTTTTCACATCCTACAGTGTGACAAACTAGCACGCATGCAAAATTTTGATGCGTTTGGACACTTGGTGCATTTACTATGATTTTCTGCGTGAAAATGCGGAAA
>NC_041385.1:55207863-55209935 GCF_002162155.2 Triticum dicoccoides
GGTGGGGTGACTCACACGTGCATGCAAAAGTTGGGTGAGGTACGTCCATATGCACATGTACTTGCAGTGCAAACCCGAGCAATTGGTTAGGGGGAAAGGGACACCTGCGAGGTGTTCTCTTTCGCAAAATCATGAAACGACACCATATTTTTTTCACATCCTATAGTGTGACACAGCAGCACGCATGCAAAATTTCAGTGTGTTTCGACACTCGGGGAATTTAATATGATTTTCTCCGTGGAAATACGGAAAAATGGTCTCCCGGTGTGACGCAACGTGGGTTCGTACTCTGATTCCGTTGATTTTTGGCGTGGGGGCGGTTGGGGTGACTCACACGCGCATGCAAAATTTGGGTGCGATCCGACATTAAATTCATTTAGTACGAATTTGTACATGAAAAAACACAACAAATGCAACGACTTAATATTTTTATTTTTCACCGCCGGCTCGCGCGGCGCAAACGGGCGGGCCAGCTAGGCGACCCACGGCGGCCACTTAGCGCCGTTTGCGGCGCAGAAGGGCCCATGAAGCATAAGCATGGCGGCCACCGCCCAACCTGTTAATCGTTTAGTCCCACATTGCTTGTAGACACGCATATTCACCTGTTTAAATAATGTCCTTTGCGTACAATGTTAATTCCTTTAATGTGACGGTCTTACTTAAGTAGAATAATGTAAATGTTGCTCTCACACTCCATAATCATGGAGTGTCATAGCAATCATTTATATTAATCTTCTTAAGTAAATCCGACCACATCACAGGATTTTTTTTGTATTTTTTCAAATTTTGCAACTATACAAAAATAATAAAAAAATTATTGCATCATACGACGGGTATATTTACCCAGAAGGAATGATGAACGTGTTGCTTTGCTTGTTGATAAAGTTCAATAAGCAAAGCAACACCTACACTATCTAGATCCGTATACATGTAACATAAAGCAATAATAACTGAACGTTAAAATATTATCAGACTTTTTAAACTAATAGATATGTGTCTCCACAATCAATGTGGTACTAAAATTCTTTATAAAAAGAGGTTAGCCCTACACTGGCCACAAAAGGCGCGCGGGGCCGGCCCACGGCACGCACGGGCCATGGTGGGGCGGCCGGCCGTGTGTGCGCCGCTGGGGCGCCAACCGCCCACAGTGTTGTATTTTTAGTCTCATATTGCTAATTTTGGCGACGAATCATGTGTTTAAATAGCTACATCCGTATACGACATCAAGTCTTTAATCGTGGTAGCCATACCTCACTATGCTTATGCTTATGCAGGTTCTGCTCTGTCACTCCACAATTGTTGTGGACGGATAAAGCAGGACCTGCATAAGTGTTGTAAGGTATGACTATCCGCGCTTGAAGACTTTTTTGCACGTCTCCACGGAAGGGTTTTTTCGACATCCTTCAAATTTCCCCAAACTTTGTAAAGATGTTTGTACACGATCATGACAAGCAAGCATGGAAGGTTTCGGGCCATTTCGAATCTCTGAGAAATTTCTACGATTTTGAACACTCTGAAAGCAAAACACACTCCTCGGACGTGACGTAACATGAGTGTGTGCTCAGAACACAATGAACTTTTGCGAGGGGTCCTATGGTTGGCATGCCTACCCTGTCGCAAACTTTGGGGTACTTCTGAACATGGTCAAAAAATGACATTCATCTCCTCACGCCGTTCTGGTAGGAGGGAATACCCGTCCCGACGGAGGTTTTTTTTCGACATCCTTCAAATGGACCCACATTTTTTCGGACGTTTGTACACTCATGGCAAACCAGCATGGAAGGTTTCGGGCCATTTCGGATCTCCGAGAAATTTCTACGATTTTCCACGCTCTGAAAACGAAACACACTCCGCGGACGTGACGCGACATGAGTGTGTGCTCGAAACACACTGAACTTTTGCGAAGGGTCCTATAGTGGGCATGCCTACCCTGTCGCAAACTCTGGGGTCATTCTAAACATGGTCAAAAAATGACATTCCTCTCCTCACGCCGTTCTGATAGGAGGGAAGGCCCCGTTTTGATAGAGGGTTTTTTTCCGATAGGCTTCAAATGGCCCCAAATTTTTTTAGAC
>NC_041385.1:55210216-55248591 GCF_002162155.2 Triticum dicoccoides
TGAAAACGAAACACACTCCACGGACGTGACGCGACATGAGTGTGTGCTCGAAACACACTGAACTTTTGCTAGGGGTCCTACAGTGTGCATGCCTACCCTGTCGCAAACTTTGGGGTCGTTCTGAACATGTTCAAAAAATGACATTCCTCTCCTCGCGCCGTTCTGATAGGAGGGAAGGCCCCGTTCCGACAGAGGTTTTTTTTTGTTACCTACGAATGGCCCCAAATTTTTTCAGACGTTTGTACACTCATGGCAAGCAAGCATGAAAGGTTTCGGGCCATTTCGGACCTCCGATTTTTTTTACGATTTTCCACGCTCTGAAAACGAAACACACTACCCGAAAGTGACGCGACATGAGTGTAAAGGTCAAAAATAATATACGTACTACGTGATGTGATTTGAATGAGGTCTGATAAATATTAAAAAATAATATACATATAAATTATGTAACTTGAATAAGGTTAGACAAACTTGCGTACAATGGAAAACTGACAAAAATAAGATAACTACTAATGATGTGATTTGAGTTTACACTGCTATAACAGCACTGCCGTAGCAGTCTGGGCTGCCCGGACAGCTGCCACAGAGCTGCCCGTACAGTGTAAGTCAAATCACATTATTACTATCTTATCCGATAGGGTGGCTGAACGCGGCTATTTAAGGCGGTCGGGGCGTTCTTCGGCGGGCGAGGTGGGACTAAATACACTGTGCCCTTGACCGTTCGCACGCCCGCAGGCGGCCCACGCGGCCCACCGACTACGGCCCACCCTCGGCGGTGCGAGCAGCGCCCAACGGGAGGCGAGTTTAGTCCTACCTCGCCTACCGGAGCTCGCTCGGAGCGGCTTAAATACCACCCCACGCCCCACCTCGCCGTACTCCTAAAAAAAATACCTCCCTCGCCTACTACGCCGCCTGGTTGGGCCTGTGGGCCTTGTGGGGCGGAAACGCCTTGCCTTTCGCCTTCGGCTTGATCGGGATCGGCTTACTACGCCTCGCTCGGCACCGGGCCGGCGGTCTTTTTTTTTGAAAAAAAAATTCTTTTTATTTTTTTGTCTATATTAATTATTATTTTTCCTTTGTTTTGTTTTTTATTTACTTTCTAATTTTCATAGTTTTTTAACAATTCAAGATTATTTCTTTTGTGATTTTTAAAAAACTAATAATATTTTTTATTTACTTCTATAATTCTTTAAAACTAAATTTTTTGCTAATATTATTTATTTTTCCCTTTGTTTTGCTTTTTATTTACTTTCCTACTTTTCATAGTTTTTTAACATTTGTAGTTTATTTCTTTTCTGTTTTTTATTTTTTCAATCAAACAAATTTAATCAACGGTATCAATTCAAACACTCGATATTTAAATAATATTTTAGAACCATCCATTACGAAACTAAACGACATTACGATATATTTTCAAATATATTTTACATACTACTACTCTGCCTCGAAACTAAACGACAGTACGAAAATAACTAAACATAACTTAGCATCATTTTGAAACTAGACTAAGTTAAACTACTCGTCCTCGACACCGCCATACTCCGCCTCGTCGTAGAGCTCGTCGCCGTCGTCGCTGTCATTGCTGCTGCTGCTGTTGTCCAGGGGCACAACGGGCACCGCGGGCGAGGCCGACGCAGCCATCGAGTCCGCCACCGCGGCATGGTAGCCTGGGAAGTCCGGCGGGTCCTCCGGGTGCACGGCGACTGAAGCGAGCTGCATGTACTCCTGGACGAGGGGCGGCGGCATCGCGACGTTCTCCGACTCGCGAATCGCCGTCAAGTAGCCCGTCATGTCCTCCGGGTCGCCGGCCTCCGCCGCCAACCACCTGTTCTCTGCCAGCAACACTGGCTCTGGCTCCTCCGGCTCCGGCGGAGGGGCGCAGCTGGACCCAGCGCCGTCCCTCGCCACCGACCGTTGATCGCCTCCGCCGAGGCGGACAGAGCCGCGGTCGCCACCTGTGCCGGAGAGGGGCGTGCGCGGGGGCGTGCGCTAGCCGAGGTTGATGCAGGCGGAGCGGGCCTCGCCGCGGCGGAAGAGGGTGTAGCCATAGCTCGTCGGGCGGGCAAGACGCCGGGGGCCGTTTGGGCGCGGTACGGGTGATCACCTCCTCGAAGGAGCGCCCGTCCAAGAGGTGGTGCTGCGCCGCGCGGTTGTGCTTGACGGGCGGGCGGGGGGCGGCGTAGGCATGGATGCGGCTGTCATGGTCGTCGGCGAGCCGGGCCGCCCACCCGGGGTGGTTGGGGCATACTGCGGGTCCGTCCTCTCCTCCGGTGAGAGTCGCGCCCGGTACAGGCCGACGGCGCGGGCGAAGAGGGGCGTGCCTAAGTCGGGCACCGGGGCGACCGGCACGATGTCGACGCTGGGGTGCCACCTCGACGGCAGGCTGACGTTCGGCGCGGCGGGGATGGCGAAGTGGGCGAGCTCCTCCGCCTCCTCCATTGTCAAGTTGGGGCGGGCCATCACCGGCGGCAGAGAGAGGGGCGCAAGAGGCGGAGGTGGATGTCGGCGAGTGGGGAGGCGAGAGCGGGGTGGTGACCGACGGCGGGAGGGGCGGCTTTTTATAGGGGCGGAGGAGGGGCGGGGGTTGGTGCCGGCGATTAATGCCGACAGGCGAGGGGGCAGCGTGCGCAGGCGGTCAAAGCGGTGGCGTGCGGCAGGCGAGCGGACGGCGAGCGCAGGCGGCCCGCATGGGAATCGACGCTGCGCGCGGACCGGCGCCGGCGATTGGACGCTTAACTGCGGCGATTGGACTGGGCGCTGCACGGCGTAAATGGCCACCGTAATCCATGCCGGATTAATGCGGGCGGACGGCGGTGGTTAGGCGAAGCACGCGTGGGCCGCCCCTGACGTAGCGTACACCGCCCCCCTCGCCCACATACGGGCGTATAGCGGCCGTACGTCCGCGCGCCGCGGTACGCCGCGCTTCGGCGGGCTAAGTGGATTTCCCATCCTGCCCTTCCCTACGAAGGGGTATCTTTTAATCTGGACCGTTGATGTGTTGTACCGAAGCGGAAGTGTGATTATATAGCTTTTTCGTACCAGGTGATGCTTGTTTTGGTGTTGTAAAAGTCTTAGCTGTATGATTTTTAGATAGCATTTGTAATATGTATTCGTGCATTACAAAAGCGGTCAACAATTGGATGCCTTGTTTAATTTTCTTGAAAGAGCTTCAACATTCTGTCGTCACTCGTGAGAGACATGTCGCCTTGTCTAATTTTAAATCTGAAAGACCTTCAGCAAGCGGGCAAGGCTTATTTTATCAAACTATGGATAGTTTAAATTGCCTGAATCGTCTCCTTGCAAGGTGAATGATCTAGCTTCTTCACTATCATTATATATTTTTCCTCCAAACCTAAGCCGTGAGAATCAAAAGAGCCCAGTGCATACAAGTTCAGGAGATCTCCAAATTCGGAAGCTCGTGTACATTTTGTGTGTTCAAGCAGCCCATAAATTTTCCAATGGTATTAGCAAGATACACCCACCCTCGATACATAAACCAACGCTCCATACATGTCCGGATTAATTACAGACATATTTATGATCAGTCAACCGACACATACTTATTTATCAGGCCCAAACGATTCCAACTAACAAATCCTCCCAATCACGAGCATACGATGCCGGAGGAGAAGGGCTTGAGGCTGAACTTGGTGGCAGACGCGTAGTTGAACTTGATGTGGTATCCGTAGTACACCGGGGAGCCATTGTTGAGGGTGCCCAGCTTGCCGTCGGCGTCCGGCCGGAAGACCTAGGGGTCCACGGGCTCGGAGGACTTGAACCCAGGGGCAAGCAGCTTGACGTCCGTCTGTGTGCAGATGCACTTGTTCACCACCTCCACGGCGTACTCCGGGTTCCCTCCGGCGTTCTTCCCCGTGGCGGTCTGGGTCACATGGAGGTCCGATACGCTGCACTGCGCATTGCCTATTCCAACAAAAAAGAAACAGTTGTCGATCAAAATCAGCATTGGATTATTTTTCCGATACGGATGAAGGCAGTGAATATGAATGAAGGAGTACATCGGTTGCAGAGGGAGAAGAGCATCAGCATGGCGAAGATCTTCATCAGCTTGGCCTCCATTTCTTCTCTCCTACTTTTTCTGTACGTGTGTGTACGTCGTGTTGTGCTTGTTGTAATGCTATTCTGCATCGTCCTTTGCCGGCTATTTCTAGGCGTTTTAATGGGGCGTGCGTTGATTACGCCATATTTACCATCCGTATGTAACGCTTTGATTTTATTACGATTCCACGATTAAGGAGGGCTATATGCCAAGGATAAACCTGTGATATCAAATATGTTATGTTTATTATTCCGATTGGTTTCCATACAAAAATTTCGAAGGATCACTTACTTTGATTTTTTTTTTGCGGGAATGATTTATTTCTATTTCACAGCGATCCTAGGATCGCGTCCGCCTCATTCTCCTAGATCTAGTCCTCCAATGTTTCATCTTTCCGATTCTAGGTTTCTTTTATCATGCATGTGAAACCCTTGTAGATGAAAATATTAAACACCACTTTCTCGATTGTCCGCTAGCCAAACTATTATGGCGTTCGATTCATATAACCTCTAATATCACTAGTATTCACACGTTATTTGAGTCATATGTTATTTTGCATATATTCTTGTTACAGCTTAATTTTCCACGTCAATGGAGAAATTAGTCAATCGTGATCAACCTTGCTTTTTTAGATTCGGGCTTCCCCTTCAATTACTTTCATAACAAAAACATACCAAGTCTAACAGATGAAGATATTTATTTTTTTGCGGGAAAATTTCTGATCTATTCATCTTTAATCATGGCAGTACAATGAATACCAGAAATAATAGAAATTACATCCAGATCCATAGACCACCTAGCGATGACTACCATCACTAAAGCGAGCCGAAGGCGCACCGCCGTCATCGTCCCTCCATCGCCGGAGTCGGGCGCAACTTGTTGTAGTAGACAGTCAGGAAGTCGTCTTGCTAAGGCCCCATAGGACCAGCGCAACAGAACAGCAACCGCCGCATATGAAGAATAACGTAGATTAGAAAGATCCAATTCGAAGACACACGAACGTAGACGAACAACGACGAGATCCGAGCAAATCAACCAAGATAGATTCGCCGGAGACACACCTCCACACGCTCACCAACCACGCTAGACGCACCACCGGAACGGGGCCTAGACGGAGAGACCTTTATTCCATCTTCAGGGAGCCGCCACCGTCTCATCTTCCTGAGCAGAACGCAAACCCTAGCAAAATTGAAAGAAATGACTAAAAATGGAGCACTCCCGCCAGCCCTTGCCGAGATCCACCGCGCCCACATGGCCCTAGGGCCACCGGAGAGGAAGTGGAACCCCGGCGGCGGTGATGGGAGGCAGAAACTCTAGGTTTTTAGTGGGGGAGGAGGGGGCGTCCCCCTTGGGCTTTTGAACTAGGGGAAATGATGAAGATATAGGAGACAAGAAAAGGAAGTAGCGAGTCCGGGCATTGTCAGGAAACCCGTTGCGAACGTCCCCAACCGTAGGGCAATAACCTATTAACAGCATCAACTGTTCAGAAGTTCAAAAGGACATCCCACACACATAGTTCATCCATCAGCAAACTCAACTACCAATTAACCCATCAACCCACCATAGTCACTAGTGAACCATCACCAAAAGGCTCCGTCACCATAGTCGACCAATCATCATTCACTCCCCCCCCCCAAAGATATTTTTAGAGAAAAAAAGTCGGCTGAGCCCAAAGAAAGGCTCGATCCTAGCCCAACTTTGAATTAACAAAGCTTCCAACTGATCAGGATTACAATAATCAACCACTTAAAATCAACAAAAATAGAGGAAACTGAGGTAAAAGAACCTGGGGTGGCAGATACATGGTGCAAACAAGACAATCCACATGCCAAAGACAACAGAAGCAACTACGAAGACAGACCGAAGAAATGACCTTGATCCATCATGGTCTCCATCTGCCAAAGCAGCCGTCACTACTAGGCAATCGACACAACAATAGAAGGCCACAACCTTCTCGTCTTGGATAAAAAGGACGCCGCACCACAGGTAGGGAATGTGGTCTACCATAGAACCCAAATGCACACATCAGCGAGGAGTACTAGGGGAGGGACACAACGAGTAGAAAACATTAGCTCCACAAGAGACATGCTATCTCCATGGCATGACCAGGAAGGAGAAGCACACTCCGGGAAAGGAACACGAACCAAATCAACACGACGAGAAAGGTCGACACCAACTAATTGTTGAAACTGAAGAACAAAGCCGACACGGCATCCACCAACACATTCCAACACGGATCATCCCCTGATAGAGGTGCAACCGGTTGATCAACCTTGCTGCGTTTGTCTCGACAACAATGACAGCTAGTACCTTCTTTGGACAACTAACACCCTTTTATTCATTCATTTACAATGTTATATCATTCACAATCAAAGTAGAAATGAAGAACAAGGACATCATCCATCTAGGTAGTAGGTGTAGAGAACCTAACATATTTACCTAACTTTTGTGCTACAAAGTTTGCCTCCCCGGGCAATGCTCATATATAACATGAGAGGAAGTCAATAAATGATACCCCCTCCGATACAAAATAAGTGTCGCAGTTTTGAGCTAAGGTTAGTTCAACTTTATTCCAAAACTACGACGCTTATTTTGGATCAGAGGGAGTAACAATCATCGAAGAGAGATGTCGCAAATCCAAAAAAGATCCTCCCTCTTGCATAGTATTGATCACATCACAATTTGTCTGAGTTGATCACGAGTTTGTTGCATCCCATAGTTCTTGCAAGGTTCATGATGTATATCATTTACATGTCTTTCGCAATAAAAGATGGACGCATACCTCAATCTTGTTCCCAACTGCTATGAACTTTCCAATTCAGTGCATCAACCCCACCCTGTCCCAAGTCTCCCTGTAGGGATACAGGGTCAAAAGGAGCATATATATATTCGGCTCGACATAATGTTGAGGTGGCAACCTTCATCCACTATGCTAACATAGCTTTAGGGGAGCTAGCAATCGGACAATTGGTTGTTAAAGCTCTATCATACGAGGACACTTGAACTGCAGACTGAAAGGCTCCTCACGTGTTAACTTATATCTCTTCCACCACAGGTACCTAGTAGTGATTGCAACATACTCTCGGAATTTATAATGGCCCATCGCAATTACTTCAATATTGGCATGCTCAGAAGATGGTCTAGAAGATCAATCAAACAGGACCATTTGATGATGTCTACCATTCCCATCAACGACCAAACTTCTCTCACCTTTGCACATTCAAGAAATAGGTGTTTTACATTTTCTACATCAAGGCCACAGTCAGGGCATTGCAGACTTTGATTGTCTGTCCACAAGTGTAGCCTGGCAAGACAATGTTCGATGTAAAGCTTTGCTGGACATTACAAATTCCAAACATTTTTCCAAGAAGAGTTAATTGCAGCCATCCCAACTCCGTGCTCCCTCGTCGCCTTAGGCTTGGTGGTTCCAGCCTGCATGATAAGACGAACGGACTAAGAAGGAACCCGTCATGGCAAAACTCTAGGCAATATTTTTTTTTCATTTCATGCATCGGTAACGGAATAACCAAGAGCCTTTGCACATCAGCTGGAAGTGTTTGTGCTAATAACTATTCATCACAATTACAATTGAATGAATTAGGTTGCACACTCTAGATAGCAATTGACCACCTCTTCCGGTGGGGCCAATAGCTCCTGTGCGACACATTTGAGGTGAATTGGCTTGAGTGCGACGTTGTTCGAGCGAATGGCTGTGGTGCGACACATTTGAGCAGGTAAATAGCCCACGCATGACATGGCTATTAAACTGAACTGATGCCCTCGTAAGCTGTTGGGGGCTGGATCCACCACTTATCCACGTAAGCGCTGGACCCACCACTTATCCACCTAAGCGCGGGACCCACCACTTGTCTACTCGCGGGACCCACCTCCTCGCAGCTAGAAGAGACGAGCGCCCGTGCCCGTCCGCCCGCCGCCGCCCATTCATCCCCTTTCCCCAATCTTTCTCTTCTCCGGTGACCTAGCGCAAAATGTCTACCTCCTCCGCCACGCAATCAAAATGGCGACAATATGGACCAGTACTGCTAACAAGGTGCCCTGACTGCCCACGTCCAGACCCTCACTAAAAGGAATGACAATGGCAATCTTGGGCGGAAATTTGTGAAATGATTGAGCAAACCAATGGCAGGAAGGGATGGCATGGTTAGATCTCAGTTCTTAGCCCGTTCTTTCGCTGTCTTTCGCTCTGATTTCTCCATATTTTGTTTTTTCTCCTCGAATTTGGGATTTAGGGTTCATGTTGTTCTTTTCAGATCTTGAAGAAATATTACCATTTCGAGTGGATTGATGAATATGTTGATAGGATTCAGTTTGAGGGCTACATTGATTCGAGCGTGGCCGCAACCTGGGAGCTCAATGGGCGGGGTGCCGCCGATTGCTGTGGAGAATACGGGGAGCTCGGGCGGAGGGGCGGGCAGAGTTGTGCCGATGGCGATGTATGCGCGCAATGCTGAACTGCATGCGGAGTCGACCGAGGAACTGAAGAAGATCAAGAAACATCTAATGCAGATGATCGATTTGCAGAAGTAAGAAAATATCATAGCAGGGGGGGTCCTATTGTTGTATCATTGCTCTGTTTTTGTTTTATTTGTTGTTTATCCGTCATTAGAATGGGCATTTAGGCCTGTCAGGGTAGAGGATGTGATATGTGCGCAAGTAATGTATCTGAATTGAAGTAGCAATTTGGAACACAAATTATTCAGTGTTCATGCTCTGTTTCCCCTATTTTTGTTCTTCAGTTAACAAAGTACACATCCAAATTCTGTTTCTAGTAAAAAACAAAATTGGGCTGCCGAATAGATGTTGGGCCGTAAGGAGACCAGGCTCAAGGAGACCAGGCCACCCGCGTAGGGGCAACAGCCCACCTCTAACTTCGGCAAATAAAATGTTACTTGTTTTTACTTTGGCCTTTTTCTTGCACTAAATTTTGTGATGGATCATTTTTTGATGCACTAAAACTAAATATTACTTGCATGAAGTAAATTAGTTTGCATGTTTGCACTAAAACTAAATATTACTTGTTTTTACTTGTTTTTATGCATGTCTACGGTTCCATGAACTAAATAAGTTGCATGCTTGCATGAAGTAAATTAGTTTGCATTTCCTAGTTGCATGTCCATAGTGGGTTTGCATGGGGCTCCTAGTTGCATGTCTATGGTTTGGGTCATGACCCATTATTTGGCTAATATTCTGAAGATGGTGTGTGTGGTGATTGGGGTGTAGCAACCCGGGCCCGTAGTAACCCATAGCAATACACAAATAATGGAACAACCCATAGCAATCTACAAATAATAACACGAAACACACAATATATATAGTAACATAACGATTATATAGAAGCATAACGATTGCAACCCATAGTTCCACGATAGCCTTACAACTTCACGATAGCCTTACAACCTAAAATACTAATACAACTTAATAATAGTAGCATAACGATTACAACTTAAAAAATAATATGATACGATAGATCGGGGGGCACCAAACGCGGGTTCTTCTTCGGGTTCTTCTCTCCTCCTCCTCCGGGTGAACGCCGGGCCACCTCGCTCCTCCGGGCGCCCTTCACTCCTCGTTGTTGATTGGGTACGAGAGCGTGTGCATAAGACTGTTGTTGGGGAAGATGGAGTTGAAGTCGGTAAAAATGTTATGGATGGTGAAAGCTATGAACTCACAACCAACCCAATACACTCGCCCGAGGAGGTAGAAAGCATCGAATGGGTTAGTGAACGTAGCGAGGAGCCCTACCACAATGCCGTTGTGCGTGACCTCCTCAAGATGGTACATCCTTGGAGAGCCGCGGGGGAGGTGGCGGAAGCCGGCCGCAAGGAAGAACTCTGTCAACTCCCTTGCGCCCCTCCACCTTGAGATGGCCCAAACCCTAAGGGTACTCTCCACGTACACTCCATTTGGTTAGAGCCTTTCCGGCATGGTTGGGGGGAGTTGGTAGGTGGGGGCGTTGTACTGCATGGTGGCTCGAGGGCTCGATCGGGTTTGATGGAGAAGAAGGAAGAAGGAGGGCAGAGGAGGAAGAGGATGGGGTATGGATGAGGAGGGAGAGGAAGACGATAGTGCCCGGCTTAAATAGCCCAAGAGCGATGTGGTTTTTGATTTCTTTGAGTGGTTTCACTAGGTAGAATTAATGGGCGGGCGGCGTTTGGTGGCGCCCCATGGAAGTGTGTACACGAGCGTGGGAAACGGGCTGCGACAGTCGAGGGTCAAGGGGGGCGGGATCACACACGCGTCTGTGCTGTCGTGGGTCAAGGGGACACGCCTGCCCCGGGTTCTCTGCGTGTGCCGCCCGTGCATTCATGTCGTAGCCCATCTTCCTGGCTAGAGGGCAACGTTCGGTCGATGGGAGATGTGACAATAATGGACACCTTCATTTGCCCATCTTGTAACGGGCAGCACGTCGTTTGAACTGCATCGATACCCACATCGATACCCCATGCCAGTATTGCGTCCTCAAAGAGGAGCACGCCATGCACGACACGACATGCAGCGTTGGATTTTTGGTTGTCTTCATCGGGCTGCTGCATTGTGGCCGGGTGCATGCTTTGATGCGACGCTGCATCGGTTCTAATGGTAGGCATGCGACAACTTACTGCGTCGTTGGAGGTGGCAGAGCAGGGCTACGTCGAGGGCATGCATGCAACGCATGGGCGCAGTTCTGCGGGTGGGCATGCATGCTGCGGGTAGGCATGGGCACACATGCAACGATGGAAAGGGCACTGTGTAGGCTTGGTCCATGCACCGCGTCAACTCTTGTTGTTGGATTCAAATGAACGGTCCTGATGCCCCAACGAGAGAGGCTGATCCAAAACCCACCGATCCAACCAATCAGCGCGTCTCATGCGGATCGATGCACACTGTAGCTAACCCTAGCGCCTGATCTCAACTGTTCACACACAACGATCGACGACCCGGTAGTGTGCGGGGTTTTGAGGGGTTTTGACTGATTAGGGTTGAGCATAACTAATTCAAAAAAAATCAAAAAAATATGAAACTTGCGCACATAGTCTTATTATGTCGTATAGTAACAAGAAAAAAATATATAAATATGGTTTACATACATTTTTATGAAAAACCCTTCACAAAATTGTAATTCCTCGGACAATGTAGTATGGAGTTCAAGGGAGAGAGTAGTGCACACCCGAGAGTAGGTGGGGTTTTGAAAATGAAAAGTGTGAAAACCTCACCAAAACTTCATTTTGGATTGACTAAGAAAGATCTTAACTTACTTTTCTCATTTTCATGTTTTAAACTTGTTTTATATATAATTTTCTATTTAACCTTGTTTTTTCAAAAAGAGAAGAAAATAATAGAAAATTAATTCAATAAATAGTGAGACTTTATATTTACACTATATAGGTAGAATAGATGTGTAGAAAAATTATTTGGCAGGTTTAGACAAGGTCCCAAAAAAACTTGCTTAAATATGAGGCCGTTTACCATACCTTTGGAGGTCATTTGAAACACACTTTTTATGACTATGAGTTCAACTTACCAAAAGGGCTCGGAATGATCAGCAAACAAACATATTTCACTTGAGGTACTTTAGATAGCATTAAAACATCAATACCCCATCCCTAATTCAAATTTGAGCCCAAATTTGAATTTAAATTTGAATTTTATTTGGCTGTTTTAGACAAGATACCAAATATTATTACATGCCCCAAATTTTCAAACTGTTCTCTGTTCTACCAGTACGAATAGAATAGTGACTACCAGTACGCACCAAGTTACAAATATTATTACATGCCCCAAATTTTCAAATTGTTCTCTATTCTACCTCTTCCTACCACGTCGTGTGCCCTTCTTCGCCTTAGCACTTCTTGTTTTTGGTTCTACTACACACACAAGTTCACTGATTATCTTGGTTTTCTTCACTGGTCTTTTCAACACCTCGCCAACACCCTGGTGATCAGTGTCTTCAGTCTCAATGTTGACAGAAGTTTCAGTTTCTTCGGTGTGTACCTCAACATGGGTTTCTTCAGTCTGAACCTCAACACGCTCAGGTTCAGTTTCAACCTCGAGAGCAGTTTCTTCAGTTTGAATGTTGACTGCAATTTCAGTTTCTTCGGTGTGCACCTCCACATCAGTTTCTTCAGTCTAAATGTTGACTGCAGCAGGATTTTCTTCAGTCTTCTCAGGCTCAGGCACACTTCTCTTCTTTCTACCACTATTGACTCTTGCTTTTTTTGTTCGCCAACACTGTTCAACAACAAGGGGCTGACTTGCTCGCTTCCTCCTGGCCATTGGGAAAATGTTGTAGATATAGTAATTGGAAAAAAGCACCAAATCAAAACACAGACAAATAAACAAGAACATACTTTGGCTTATCAGGAGTGTAACGGCATTTGACAGATCCCACTCTGTGCCCAAGTTTCTGGCACAACTTGCATCTATTTTTGTTACCTTTTTGTGCCTTTTTTGGCTTTCCATCTTTCTTTCCCTTCTTACTACTCCCACCTTTCTCAAACCATGTCTTGAATCTACTCCGTTTAGGCCTGCCAGCCTTTCTTTTCGTCAAGGGAGGACACATGGAAAATTCAATATCCACTTCAGGCCACTGAGACTGACCTGTAAGTGGCTGAATTGGAGTAGCATATGCAGCTTTGAATCTTACTACCGAATAATATTTTCTCAAATATGGGTGCATGTTTATCTTCGGTTGGGATGCTAAGAAAAGAATGGCATGCTCACATGGTTTACCAGTGTGTTGCCACTCGAGGCAAGTACAATCATGCAATTCAATGTTAACAACATGTCTCCTTCCAGTTTTGTTATCTCTAACTTCAGCACCCCAAAGTGAAGATTTTTCAACAAACAAATGTGAAAGATTTCTGCTCCTATTGACCACCTGTTGTACCACTGCTGGAAGCTTATCACCTTGCAGACAATCACCTATCCTTCTTCTCAATTCCCACAACCGCATGAGCATGATCCTGATTTGGTCAACCATGTCATGCACATGCAAATCTTTTAACTACTTCGCCTTGTTGTTGAAACTCTCTGCCAAATTGTTGTTGATGTGGTCACACTTGATGGCAGTGTTGAATGCTGACCTGTACCATAACAAAGAATGGTAGGTGTTCAGTCATGGACCAAACTCATCACATGCTGCCATTATCTTATCAAGATGATATTTGTGTGTCTGTCTAGTGTAAGATCTTGCTTCTGGCCACATGCGCCCAAATTCTTCTCCTCTAAATTTTTTGATCAAATTCATCCAAAAATGACCGAAGCACTCCTCTGCTCAGCATGTGGGAAAACATTTTTCACTGAATTTCAAGCCCCTTACATGCATCTGTGTGTATAGCCAAAGATGACACTGGCCCTAGGCATCTTTTCAACTGGATCATGAACCATGTCCATGAAGCCTCTGTTTCTGACTGAAACAAGCCAACAGCAATAGGAAACATCCAGTTGTGTCCATCTAGAGCATTGCATGCCGCCAACTGACCATTCCACTTGCGTGTCAAAAATGATGAGTCTAGACGACACCCTGCTTTGAACCCATTGATGCAAGGCTTCGAAGCCATAAAAAACTTGGAGAACTTGACTTCACCTTTGGCTGATACCTCTGTATCTATCTCCACAACACTGCCAGGTGACCTCTTTTCCACCTCTGCTTTGAAGTTGTAAAGCATTCTAAATGTATTTTCCCAATCACCATATAAATTTTTCATTGCCCTTTGTTTGCCTTCCACACTGTGGTATATTTCAGTTTAATGGGGTACATCTTTTCCAAGTCTACTTTGAGTTTCTTGGCAGTAGTGTTTGGTGTTTTGGCTAAAATTGAGGTGATCTTTTCTGCAACCCAAAGTTGTGATGTCATGGTTGATACTCTTTATGAACTTGTAATACAAGTATGTTGATTGGGGATTTGGTTAACCCTGACAGTACTTTCATCAGGTTGCAGTCTAGCAGATATGTACCACTTGCAAGGCTTCACACTACCATCAAATCCTCTGCACCTCGCATAGAACTTCTTTCTATCAGTCCAAACAGTCTTGGCATCAAACTCATATTTCACTACATAAATCTTGAAACACATCCTAAACTCCTTCATGCTTGGGAAGAACTTGCCTACTTCAATGACAGGGTTCTCTTTGTCATACACATGCACCAGCTCATCATCATGTGCATCATCTACTTCATCTGTAGCTTGTTCCATCAACTGTCCATCTACTTCTTCATCAGCATTAGCAGGCAAACTAGATTCGCCCCTCTCCTGATTATCTCTATCATCGACTGGAATGCCAAAAAGTTTGGCCATCTCAATGGCAGGCATTGGTGCAATGACCAAATCAGTAGGCTCATCTAATTCAACTACATTCCAATCAACAGTTGCTGCAGTTTCAGTTTCAGTTCCAGTCACCTGTCCCTCTTCGGCTATTACTGTAAGTTCAGTACACATGGGAATCAATGGCCTCTGTGTAGCCCAATCATCATCTACCATCTGCGCAGCCAATTGTGATGGCACATATCCAACCTTCGAAAAAATGTTCAGATCAACGAGCTCAGCAAAAAAATTAGCCCGTTTGCTTGTCCAGCCGTTTTGCCGATCGATTTCTTCAACAATCTGTTCATCATCTTCTATTCTCACATACTCTCATTTTCAATCATCAAACCGCAACAGTGATACTTCTTGCTCTGGACCCCAAACGATATTCTCCCTAATTTTTTCCACCCACTTCTTCATTGCCGTCTCTCCCATGTTCCGTAGAACTTGTGGATCAATCTCTATAAACTCAACCTCCCATTTAACAATTGTGTCTCTCTCAATGTTCTGTATGCTACCATCAACTAATTTTGCCTTTAATGGAAAGAAATTGACTGTCAATTCGAAGCTCCGAGCGGCAGCATCCCCTCCATCAGTGGCGGACAGTGTGAGCCCGTGAGAAAGAGCAGGCAAAATTGGATCGGAGAGAGGCGCATTACCTATTCAAAGTTGAATCTGGCGACTCTATCTCAGTATGCCCACGGGCTCCCCTCACAACCTATCGATTCAACAAGCGAAAAGAGAGAAAACGAGCTGATATCTACGTCGCCCGAGAGAGGAACGGGAGGGCGACTAGGGGGTTCGAATTCACTCATCATTTTCTGAGGACGAAGGCTCCGCCGCCGTTGAGAACGAGGGCTCCGCCGCCGCCGCCAAGAACGCAAGATCCGCCGCCACCGGAGAAGAAGGGGGGGAGGGCAGAGTGGTGGGCCCGGCACGGTCGGGCGGCAGGGCACGTTCAGCTGTTTTGAGGACTAATTAAGTTGAACCCACATGTCCTAACATAAACGGGCTTGGTTGACGACCAATTTAACCACATTTAACACCCCATGTGGCCCTGGGCTATTTACCTGCTCAAATGTGTCGCACCACAGCCATTCGCTCGAACAACATCGCACTCAAGCCAATTCACCTCAAATGTTTCGCACATGAGCTATTAGCCCCTTCCGGTGACTACCATTCAGTTGGATGATTGTGGTATCCATGCATCTCTATAGATATTTAGGTTCTAACAATTGTGGGATGTAAAGAATTCGAAGCAGGGTATTCATCGGAAACCTCATGCGGTGCATACAGTAATCAAGGTGGTTTTGAAACAGTCTCCAAATACTATGAGCATTAGCGATATAGGTTTTGAGGCGGGACAAGGAACTGCCTGAGGCACATGTACCAAAATCGTCTTCAATGCACTATTATGTACAAGTGAGTGCACGGACGTCGCTGCCGCAAAAGCCACACTTGTGATGCTGCAAACCGGAACGTGTTATGTTGCAAGGCGAGGACATCGTTGCTACAAGGCTATAATTGTGACTCTACCAGGTTAGACCCGCGCGCTGCATTGTGATTGTGCAAGCACTGAGACCACTATCGGCGAGCGTGGAAAGAAGGATAAGTGGCAACACAGATGGGATGTCATATGTTGAAATAAAGAACGTGAACCTGTTGAGGTCTTGAGTCATGGTTATTGGGTTGGGCCGTGTCACACCCTAGCTAGTTATGCATTAGAGTGTTGCATCATGTTTACTCATTCATCAGAAACTTGAAATGGGGATGACAGAACCCCCAGCCCCCTCTGAAACCAACTAGGGTTACTGAAATAATTTTTCAATGAACCTGAAATGCCCTTCTAAAATGCCCATCATTTTTGTCTTGGTTCAGAACCTCTGCCAAAAATGGTGCACATTTTCCTAGGCCATCCTAGGGTTTTTGAATTAAATCATAGATATTTGAATTTGGGCATTTAAAATAATATAAAATATTTAAATGCTCAAATATCTCCAAACTAAAATGTTTCATGTTGGAAATAATCCAACTATGGGCCAGAAATAGTTTGGTGATTTTTGAAGTGGCCTAGGTATTTTATTTAATTCAACAAAGTTGCAGATATATTAAATAAAACAGAAAACAGAAAGAGAAGGGAAAAAACTTACCTGGGCTCCTCCCTGTGCGGCCCAGCCAGCTGGCCGGCCCAGCCAGCAGCCGACCCAGCCCAGCCCTGTAGGCCTCCGTCGTCTTCCTCCCCTCGCCCCGAAGCTGCTGCGTGCTCGCGCGCGCACGGCCGCGCGGCCACCTCCTGCTTGCCGACGCCCTCCTGGCCGCGTGGACGACGCCCGCAGCCCGTCCCGATTCCCCCTGCTCTCTCTCACTCTCCCCGGCTCTCTCCTTCCTCTCCCTCGCTCTCTCTCTCACACGGCCGAACACCACCGTCGCCGCCGTTCGCCATAGCCATCGTCTCCGACCACCCCTCGCTCCCCCGACCAGCTCAGGAGCTCCGCCTCGACTCCCTCTTCCTCCTCACCGCTCCACAGCTCCCCGGAAGCCCTGCATCGCCGTCACGTCGCCGTTCCCCTCTTCGGCTCCGATCATCGTCGCTGTCGAATTCGTCGTCTCCGGCGCGTCCCCGAGCCCGCTCCGACGCCCACTGCAACCGCGGTGAGCTACGCCACCGTTTCCCCCTCTCCTTCCCCTCGTTCCCTCACCGTAGCCACCTCCCCACCACGGCCGAACCTTCGCCGTCGCCGAGCTCGCCGTTGACGCAGCTCCGGTGACCATTTGGTCACCCCGGCGAGTCCAACAAGTTCGCAAGACCCCGTAGAGCATTCCTAGCGCCTCGCTTTGCTCGACTTCGAGCTCCAGCACCGATCCCGTGCACGACCGAACCCCGGCGGCCGCAGCCGAGCTCGCCGCCGTCGACTCCGGCCACCCCGACCCCAACGGGCTCCTCCAAGAGCTGCGGGTTGGCCTCAGCTCCACTCCGGTGGTCTCCGCGGCCCCTCTGGTGGCCGAAATGACCAAAACCACTTCCGCCGCCGCGTCGGGCTCGCCGGCGACTAGACGCCGGCAACCGACTTTGACCTTGACCACGGGTGGGCCCTGGTTGACTCCCCTGAGTCAATGACAGGTGGGGCCCAGCCCTGTTAATTAAACAGGATTAGTTTTAATTAAGTTCTAATTAAAATAATCACCCTGACATGCGGGACCCACTGTCAGGTTTGACCCAGACCTGTCCCGTTGACCTGCTGACGTCACACTGACGTCAGGCTGACGCAGTAATTGATTTTCTGGATTTAAATTAAATCAGGAAATTCCAGAATATTGTTTAAACTTTAAAAATTCATAACTTTTATTCTGTAACTCCAAATTGGACAAATTATATATGAAAAATGATCAAAAAAATCCAATCTATCCATCTGTACCATTTTCATGCATGATCAAACAAGTTAACTTGATGTTTAAAGCAGAATAAGGAAAAGCACTTAAAGAGGCCATATTTGAGTTTGAAATTTGAATCTTTGATTCAAATTTGTTCAAACCCTTCTGGTTTTAGTTGCATTAGCCCAACACACTCATATTGCCATGTTTCATGCATGCATCATATTGTTGCACATTGTTTGGTGATGCTTGTGTATCGGTGTCCTTTGTGACAGGGTCTGTCTCCGAGGAGTACCGTGATTACCCTAACGAAGAATCTTATCCGAGCATCGAACCATCAGGCAAGCAACCAACCATTTGATCATATCGATACAATCCCATGTTCTCGCTCCTGCTCTCTTTTACTGCATTAAGACAACGCGATTCAAACTGCTGTGTGCTGCGGTAGTTGAACCCATTTCCTCTGCATGACCTGTCATTGCCACAGTAACTAGATGAAACCCACTAGCATGTGTAGGAGTTGGTTGAGCCATATGTATGTGTTGTTCCTACCTTGCTATGCCTGCTATGCTTAGAGTCGTGTCAGGTCTGGTTCATCTGGGTGATGGGCTAGAGTGAAATGATTATGTCGGTAATGAGAGTGGTGTGGTGAACACGATTTGGTAAAGGTATCGATGAGAGGCCATGTAGGAGTACATGGTGGGTTGTTTCATTGAAGCCGACCTTAAGCACTGAGATCTGTATGTGTGATTTAAGAATCAGCTACTACCATACATTGGGCCCTGAAATATGACCCCGCTCGACTTCTTATTCACCCTAGCTCTCTGTCCAGGAGTTGCAAGTAGTTTCTGGTGTTTGTAGCCTACTGGAGGCCGTGGACAGCGCTGACCGTAGGGGTGGGCTGTGATGCGGTAGGTACGTGGCACGGTGTACCGAATACCCGTTAGGTATCTCGGGAACCCTGTTCACATCGTTCGGGGCCGTATGGGAAACCTCGGCCGGACTCCCTGCGGATGGAACCTGAATAGGCGATAAACCTGGACTAGAGGCTTAAGTGTTTAGGTAGGTCGTGGTCTACACCCACGTCGGCTTTCGCTTGAAGTCTGCAGAGCACATGTCGTGTGCAGACGCTAAGTGGTGGAAACATGTATGAAGAAGTACACCCCTGCAGGGTTAACGTGATCTATTCGAATAGCCGCGTCCGCGGTAAAGGACTACTTGGTTGCCTATACAGTTCATAGACAAGTAAATGGATACTGTTAAAAGCCTCAAGATAAGTGTGAGTGCCGAGGATGGCTCTTCCATAGGAAGACGGAGGTGGATCCTCGGTAGTGTATTGAAGTGGTGAGTAGTGGACTCGCGTGCGCAAAATATTTCAAGTTGGAGTATCGTAGGATAGTCTAGCCAAGAGTCAAAGCTAGCTTGCTGCAATAACTCCACCAACCCTTCTTGATAATATGCATGTATGTAGGATCTGATGTAAGTCTTGCTGAGTACCTTTGTACTCATGTTGCTATAATTTACATTTTACAGAAGACGCTGCAACCCCTTCTGATGGGTTCTATGTAGACGTTGACATCAACGAGTAGGCTAAAGACCCAGGTGGTGACCCTGAGCTTGTGAAGGACCACATAGTATAGCTAGGCTCTCCAAGCCTCTTTTATTTTACTAGTTGTCTGTACTCAGACAAGTTACTTCCGCTGCTGGTTTGTATGACTGTATGACTTGTATGTTGGGTCGTGAGACCCGTACCTTTGTGTATGTTATGTATGGCTCCCTAAGCCTTAAATAAAGTACTTGTGTCATAGAGTCATGTTGTGATGCTTCGTTGTATTTGCACATATTGAGCATATTGTGTGTATGATTGAAATGCTTGGTATGTGTGGGATCTGACTATCTAGTTGTTTATCTTTAGTAGCCTCTCTTACCGGGAAATGTCTCCTAGTGTTACCGCTGAGCCATGGTAGCTTGCTACTGCTCTGGAACACCTAGGCTGGCCGGCATGTGTCCTTCTTCGTTCCTGTGTCTGTCCCTTCGGGGAAATGTCACGCTTTGAGTACCGGAGTCCTGTTAGCCCGCTACAGCCCGGTTTACCGGAGTCCTGCTAGCCCAGTGCTACAGCCCGGACCCACTTGCTGATGACCGACACGTTCGAAGCTGGGTCATGGATGCCTGTCCCTGTAAGTCTGTGCCACTTTGGGTTTACGACTAGTCATGTCAGCCCGGGCTCCTTATCATATGGATGCTAGCGACACTATCATATACGTGAGCCAAAAGGCGCAAACGGTCCCGGGAAAAGGTAAGACGACACCCGTGGGGATACCGTGCGTGAGGCCGCAAAGTGATATGAGGTGTTACCAGCTAGATCGATGTGACATCGAGTCGGGGTCCTGACAGCGTTGGCATCAGAGCCGGACTGCCTGTAGGTTCTCCAAGCCAAACTGGTCGATGTTGAGTCTAGAAATTCTTTAGTTATATGTAGGGGAATTGTTTGTGGGATGGAACGTAAGGCTCTTTTTACTCCTTATATCTTATGACATTCTGATCTGAGTCAGTCCATTCTTCCACCGGGGGTTAAGGAATTAGGATCTATTCTCTCTATCAGGATCACGTGTTACTAATCAGTAGTACCTTATAAGTTTGATGGTTACAAGCCTAGTTCAGTTCTACTACCACATTATGTTGCCAACATGGATTCAGAACTTTGATATGATGATGTTGAGTGTGTACGAAATCCTTTGTCAAATGTCTCAAAATCCTTTTTGAGCATTTACAGCTGTTATGCTGCCGAAATTTTGCTAGAAATTCTAATGCCTTTGCATTATGATTGTGCTTTCAGATGGCCACTCGCGACCTTAATCAAGTGGTTCGCCTGACTCGATGCCTAGATGTACCCGGCCATACTGCTAAGTTGGTCAGGGTAATGACTGAGGCTGGATACCGCTGGTATCCCGAGTACACGGTCGAAGAGCAATTCCGAGACTTCAATCAAAGCCAGTATCTTTGCACTGTCAGGATATTTCCATCTTATCCTGGATCCACCGAGCCTCTTCACTGTTCCTATGGACTCGGGGTTACTATTGAGATGGCTGTGCAGGACGCCGCCTACTCTATGATGACCATTATGCGAGTCAGATCTGGGTTATTTCGGGACTCTGATTTCCGGTATATGCCAGGATCACTTCCGGGAGCACAAGGGTATCTCCAGGCTATCTATGCTGACTCCACTCAGGAGGATTCACGGACTCGCACCACTGCTGAGATGCTCGAGGATAAGGACCGTGAAAATCGGGCCTTAAGGTTAGAGCTCTTCAATACCCGTGCTGACCACTGGGCCACTTTGACTCGGTTCGCACCGGCGGTGCAAGCTGGATTCTCAGATATGCGCGATCTCTATCCTGTGAGATCTGCTCTGCCAGGCGTGATGGTTTGGCGTGATGTAGGAGGCATCACCCCACCTCGCGGTCCCCGCAGGCCACCGTTTGTTGGTCCAAGGCCTCATCCTAGCCCCTATGGTCCACAAGCTCCGCGAGACCGACTGTTTCCGGATGAACATGTTGAGCTTCCAGGCTATGGAGGTGACTTCTACGAGGACTACTACGGATCGGTCTGAGTTAGTGACAGTATCACTAGTTCGCACTAGCTGTGTCATCTATCGTTCCGCGTGACTCGTGGGATATGACCTAGTTGTACTTTTTCCGGAGATGTAGAAAAATAATGTATAGGAGCTTGGAATGCCTCCGATGAGATGTAATCCTCTTTTCACCGTAATAGTATTATGTTTGGTCTTGTACTAAACTCTGTATGGTGTGTATGACGATGGAAAAAAAGAAGCAGTTTCTGTATCTACCATGTCATACGGATGATCATCTTGCATTCCGAATTATCCCTTACATTCTCATCCTATGTCGGAATTTTATCGTTCTGACTAAATCATTGTCTTGTTACCTAGGATGGTCAACACGCGCGCTAACCCTGCTTCCCAAGAGCAGGCCGAAGGCAGTGAAGCCAGGGATGTAAATCTGCCTCATCCTCCTTCACTAGCCGAGGTTATGATGGAAGCCGAGAGAAACAAGCGGGAGACAAACCGTTTGTTGGAGCGTATTGAACAGAATACAGCACACCATCAGAGGGCTAACGTGGTGTCACTCAGTGATTTTATCAAATTGCATCCACCCACGTTCCACCACTCCGTCGAGCCTCTCGACGCTGATGACTGGCTTCGCAGCATCTCTCACAAGCTACGTTCCGCGCTAGTAGCGGAGGCTGACAAGGTCACCTTTGCTGCATATCATCTTGAAGGCCCCGCCAGTCTATGGTGGGAGAATTATGGAGCTATGCGCCCAGCGGGCCATGTCACTACTTGGGCTGAGTTCAGCGATGCTTTCCGTGAACATCACATTCCGGAGGGTCTCATGGACCGTAAACGTGAAGAATTTTGCAATTTCACCCAAGGCCGACTTTCTGTGGATGTCTATAGCAGAGAGTTTGGTAATCTCGCCCGATATGCAACTGAGGAAGTGTCTACTGACGCCAAGAAGCAAGCAAGGTTCCGTAAGGGCCTTAGTCCTGAGCTTCGCCGCGACCTCCGTCTGCATGAGTGCACATCTTTTTCGAAACTTGTCAAAAAAGCCATCAGTGCTGAAACTGGTCAGACTGACTATGACGCAACACGCAAGCATGGCCGTGACATGGGTTCCTCATCCGGTGCTGGTCCTCAGAAGCGCCGCGTGTGGGTACCCAACACCGCCCTGCCACCCAGGTTCACACCGAGGCCACCCTTCCAGGCGCCTCGCCCTGTTCAACAGTCTGCACCGGCCAAGCCCTATGGGGGTCCAACCAACAATGCTCCTCCACGTACCAGTTCCGTGACTTGTTTCAAGTGTGGGGAATCTGGCCACTATATGCGTGAATGTCCCCAGACCAACCCCAATCAATCTGCTAAAGCTGTTGGCCGTGGCAAGCCGACAGGGAAGGTGTTTCATGCTAAACCGGTCACCGCTTCACGTGGCCATGTCAACTGTATCTCTGCCGAAGAAGCTCAAGAGGACCCCAACGTCGTTCTCGGTACGCTTCTTGTTAATTGCCACCCGGCATCTGTTCTTTTCGATACAGGAGCCTCTCATTCTTTTATATCTGAAAACTATGCTCGTTTGCATAACGTCGCATTCGGTGATATGCCAACCTCTATGGTAATTCAAACTCCGGGATCCAAATGGCAAACCTCTAGAGTAAGCCATGGAAATGAAATCCAAGTCGACAGACTTGTTTTTCTTGCATCTTTGATAGCCCTTAAATCTTCAGATATTAATATCATTTTGGGTATGGACTGGATGTCAGCTCATCAAGCCAAAATTGATTGTTTCTCTAGGACTGTTCAACTCACCCATCCTTCGGGAAAGATAGTCAATGTCTTGACCCGAATAGCCAAGCGACAATTATATTCTCTTAACGCCAGCCCTTTGCCAGACCTTGAGGACGTTCCGGTAGTCCGAGACTTTCCGGATGTCTTTCCAGAGGAATTACCAGGTGTTCCACCTGACAGGGATGTTGAGTTCGTAATAGACCTCATCCCCGGAACCGTTCCAATTGCTAGAAGACCCTATAAGATGGCACCCCTAGAACTAGCCGAGCTTAAGAAACAACTCGATGAATCCTTGAAAAAGGGTTTCATCCGACCTAGCTCATCTCCATGGGCTTGCCCCGTCCTATTCGTCAAGAAGAAGGATGGTACGGACCGGATGGTTGTAGATTACCGACCTGTCAATTTGGTCACAATCAAGAACAAATATCCACTTCCCAGGATCAACGACCTGTATGATCAGCTCGCTGGATCCTCAGTCTTCTCCAAGATGGATTTGAGGTTGGGCTACCATCAAATCAAAATCAGAAATGGGGACATTCCTAAAACGGCCTTTGTTACTCGTTATGGCCAATACGAGTACACCGTCATGTCCTTCAGTTTAACCAACGCTCCAGCCACCTTTTCTCGGTTAATGAACTCAATCTTCATGGAGTATTTGGATAAGTTCGTCGTAGTTTATCTCGATGATATACTCATCTACTCCAAGAACGAGGAAGAACATGCCGAACATCTAAGGCTAGTGTTGCAGAAACTTCGAGAGCATCGCCTTTATGCCAAATTTTCAAAATGTGAATTCTGGTTGCCAGAAGTGACCTATCTGGGTCATGTAATTTCTGGTAAAGGTATTGCTGTTAACCCTGAGCGAGTTCAAGCCGTCCTTAATTGGACTCCACCTGAATCGGTCAAGCAAGTTCGGAGTTTTCTAGGCTTAGCGAGCTATTGCCATCGCTTTGTCGAGAACTTCTCCAAAATTGCCAAACCTCTAACCGAACTCCTCAAGAAAGATAAGAAGTTCGAATGGACTCCACAATGTGAGCACAGCTTTCAGGAACTGAAAAGACGCCTGACCTCTGCTCCCGTGCTGGTACCGCCAGACTTCTCCAAGGACTTTGTTATCTACTGCGACGCCTTGCGACAAGGACTAGGTTGCATTCTTATGCAAGATCGACACGTAATTGCTTACGCTTCACGGCAATTGCACCCACATGAGGAAAATTATCCTACTCATGATCTAGAGCTTGCAGCTGTAGTCTATGCACTTAAGACCTGGCGACATTACCTCCTCGGTAATCGTTGCGAAATTTTCACTGATCACCAAAGTCTAAAGTATATTTTCACCCAACCGGATTTGAATCTCAGGCAAAGACGCTGGGTTGAATTGATTACAGACTTCGACTTAGGAATAACCTATACCCCAGGGAAAGCCAACGTCATGGTTGATGCGCTAAGTCGAAAATCTTATTGTAACAACTTGATGTTACAACAAAGTCAACCGCTTCTCCATGAGGAATTTCGGAAGCTTAACCTTCACATTGTACCTCAAGGTTTTCTTTCCACCTTGGTAGAAAAACCTACTCTTACGGATCAAATCATCGCTGCCCAAAAGCGAGATAAGGGAATATCCAAAATCAAAGAGAACATTGCTAGCGGAGGTGCTAGTTGTTTCTCCACTAATGATCATGGTGTTGTGTACTTTGAGAACCGTCTAGTGGTTCCCAAGAACCAGCATTTACGGCAGTTGATCCTTAAAGAAGCTCATGAATCTCCTCTCACCATTCATCCCGGTAGCACTAAAATGTATCAGGACCTACGCCAGAGGTTCTGGTGGACTAGGATGAAGAGAGAAATTGCTCAGTATATTGCCAATTGCGACGTTTGTCGTCGTGTAAAAGCAGAGCATCAACGGCCTGCTGGCACCCTTCAACCCTTAGCTATTCCTGAATGGAAATGGGATAAAATTAGTATGGATTTCATTACCGGTTTTCCCAGGACCAAGAGAGGGAATAATGCTATCTTCGTCGTGGTCGATCGTCTTTCCAAAGTAGCTCATTTCCTACCTGTTCGTGATAGTATAACCGCTAGTCAACTGGCAGACTTGTACATCTCCCGAATAGTGTCTCTCCATGGTGTTCCTTTGGAAATTAACTCGGATCGAGGAAGTCTTTTCACCTCTCGATTTTGGGAAAGCTTCCAAAATGCTATGGGAACCCGTCTCTCCTTTAGCACCGCTTTCCACCCTTAGTCAAGTGGTCAAGTGGAACGCGTCAACCAAATCCTAGAAGACATGCTTCGAGCCTCCGTTATCTCCTTCGGAATGGACTGGGAGAAGTGCCTTCCATTTGCCGAATTCTCTTACAACAACAGCTATCAATCTAGCTTGGGTAAAGCCCCTTTTGAAGTTCTCTATGGACGACGATGTCGAACACCCCTTAACTGGTCAGAGACCGGGGAAAGACAATTCTTTGGCCGGACATGATTCAGGAAGCAGAAGATCAAGTTCGTATCGTTCGTGAAAAGTTGAAAACAGCCCAATCTCGTCAAAAGAGTCAATATGACCGAAAACATAAGGCTATGACTTTCGAGGTTGACGAGAAGGCTTATCTTCGGGTCACCCCTCTGAAGGGAACCCATCGTTTCGGTATCAAAGGCAAATTGGCTCCTCGTTACATTGGACCCTTTCGCATTCTTGCCAAACGAGGAGAAGTTGCCTACCAGTTGGAACTACCTCCGCACCTCTCCAGAGTTCATGATGTCTTCCACGTTTCTCAACTCAGGCGTTGCTTCTCGGATCCTATCCGTGAAGTGGACCACGAAACGCTTGATCTTCAAGATGATCTTACATATCGAGAGTACCCCATTCGTATCCTCGATCAGGCCGAACGCACCACCCGACGTCATAATATCAAGTTTCTCAAAGTTCAATGGTCGCACCATTCCGAGGATGAAGCAACTTGGGAAAGGGAGGATCGTCTTCGACTCGAGTATCCCGCCTTCTTCTCAGAGAAACCCAAATCTCGGGACGAGATTCTTTTGAGTGGGGGTGAGTTGTCACACCCTAGCTAGTTATGCATTAGAGTGTTGCATCATGTTTACTCATTCATCAGAAACTTGAAATGGGGATGACAGAACCCCCAGCCCCCTCTGAAACCAACTAGGGTTACTGAAATAATTTTTCAATGAACCTGAAATGCCCTTCTAAAATGCCCATCATTTTTGTCTTGGTTCAGAACCTCTGCCAAAAATGGTGCACATTTTCCTAGGCCATCCTAGGGTTTTTGAATTAAATCATAGATATTTGAATTTGGGCATTTAAAATAATATAAAATATTTAAATGCTCAAATATCTCCAAACTAAAATGTTTCATGTTGGAAATAATCCAACTATGGGCCAGAAATAGTTTGGTGATTTTTGAAGTGGCCTAGGTATTTTATTTAATTCAACAAAGTTGCAGATATATTAAATAAAACAGAAAACAGAAAGAAAAGGGAAAAAACTTACCTGGGCTCCTCCCTGTGCGGCCCAGCCAGCTGGCCGGCCCAGCCAGCAGCCGACCCAGCCCAGCCCTGTAGGCCTCCGTCGTCTTCCTCCCCTCGCCCCGAAGCTGCTGCGTGCTCGCGCGCGCACGGCCGCGCGACCACCTCCTGCTTGCCGACGCCCTCCTGGCCGCGTGGACGACGCCCGCAGCCCGTCCCGATTCCCCCTGCTCTCTCTCACTCTCCCCGGCTCTCTCCTTCCTCTCCCTCGCTCTCTCTCTCACACGGCCGAACACCACCGTCGCCGCCGTTCGCCATAGCCATCGTCTCCGACCACCCCTCGCTCCCCCGACCAGCTCAGGAGCTCCGCCTCGACTCCCTCTTCCTCCTCACCGCTCCACAGCTCCCCGGAAGCCCTGCATCGCCGTCACGTCGCCGTTCCCCTCTTCGGCTCCGATCATCGTCGCCGTCGAATTCGTCGTCTCCGGCGCGTCCCCGAGCCCGCTCCGACGCCCACTGCAACCGCGGTGAGCTACGCCACCGTTTCCCCCTCTCCTTCCCCTCGTTCCCTCACCGTAGCCACCTCCCCACCACGGCCGAACCTTCGCCGTCGCCGAGCTCGCCGTCGACGCAGCTCCGGTGACCATTTGGTCACCCCGGCGAGTCCAACAAGTTCGCAAGACCCCGTAGAGCATTCCTAGCGCCTCGCTTTGCTCGACTTCGAGCTCCAGCACCGATCCCGTGCACGACCGAACCCCGGCGGCCGCAGCCGAGCTCGCCGCCGTCGACTCCGGCCACCCCGACCCCAACGGGCTCCGCCAAGAGCTGCGGGTTGGCCTCAGCTCCACTCCGGTGGTCTCCGCGGCCCCTCTGGTGGCCGAAATGACCAAAACCACTTCCGCCGCCGCGTCGGGCTCGCCGGCGACTAGACGCCGGCAGCCGACTTTGACCTTGACCACGGGTGGGCCCTGGTTGACTCCCCTGAGTCAATGACAGGTGGGGCCCAGCCCTGTTAATTAAACAGGATTAGTTTTAATTAAGTTCTAATTAAAATAATCACCCTGACATGCGGGACCCACTGTCAGGTTTGACCCAGACCTGTCCCGTTGACCTGCTGACGTCACACTAACGTCAGGCTGACGCAGTAATTGATTTTCTGGATTTAAATTAAATCAGGAAATTCCAGAATATTGTTTAAACTTTAAAAATTCATAACTTTTATTCTGTAACTCCAAATTGGACAAATTATATATGAAAAATGATCAAAAAAATCCAATCTATCCATCTGTACCATTTTCATGCATGATCAAACAAGTTAACTTGATGTTTAAAGCAGAATAAGGAAAAGCACTTAAAGAGGCCATATTTGAGTTTGAAATTTGAATCTTTGATTCAAATTTGTTCAAACCCTTCTGGTTTTAGTTGCATTAGCCCAACACACTCATATTGCCATGTTTCATGCATGCATCATATTGTTGCACATTGTTTGGTGATGCTTGTGTATCGGTGTCCTTTGCGACAGGGTCTGTCTCCGAGGAGTACCGTGATTACCCTAACGAAGAATCTTATCCGAGCATCGAACCATCAGGCAAGCAACCAACCATTTGATCATATCGATACAATCCCATGTTCTCGCTCCTGCTCTCTTTTACTGCATTAAGACAACGCGATTCAAACTGCTGTGTGCTGCGGTAGTTGAACCCATTTCCTCTGCATGACCTGTCATTGCCACAGTAACTAGATGAAACCCACTAGCATGTGTAGGAGTTGGTTGAGCCATATGTATGTGTTGTTCCTACCTTGCTATGCCTGCTATGCTTAGAGTCGTGTCAGGTCTGGTTCATCTGGGTGATGGGCTAGAGTGAAATGATTATGTCGGTAATGAGAGTGGTGTGGTGAACACGATTTGGTAAAGGTATCGATGAGAGGCCATGTAGGAGTACATGGTGGGTTGTTTCATTGAAGCCGACCTTAAGCACTGAGATCTGTATGTGTGATTTAAGAATCAGCTACTACCATACATTGGGCCCTGAAATATGACCCCGCTCGACTTCTTATTCACCTTAGCTCTCTGTCCAGGAGTTGCAAGTAGTTTCTGGTGTTTGTAGCCTACTGGAGGCCGTGGACAGCGCTGACCGTAGGGGTGGGCTGTGATGCGGTAGGTACGTGGCACGGTGTACCGAATACCCGTTAGGTATCTCGGGAACCCTGTTCACATCGTTCGGGGCCGTATGGGAAACCTCGGCCGGACTCCCTGCGGATGGAACCTGAATAGGCGATAAACCTGGACTAGAGGCTTAAGTGTTTAGGTAGGTCGTGGTCTACACCCACGTCGGCTTTCGCTTGAAGTCTGCCGAGCACATGTCGTGTGCAGACGCTAAGTGGTGGAAACATGTATGAAGAAGTACACCCCTGCAGGGTTAACGTGATCTATTCGAATAGCCGCGTCCGCGGTAAAGGACTACTTGGTTGCCTATACAGTTCATAGACAAGTAAATGGATACTGTTAAAAGCCTCAAGATAAGTGTGAGTGCCGAGGATGGCTCTTCCGTAGGAAGACGGAGGTGGATCCTCGGTAGTGTATTGAAGTGGTGAGTAGTGGACTCGCGTGCGCAAAATATTTCAAGTTGGAGTATCGTAGGATAGTCTAGCCAAGAGTCAAAGCTAGCTTGCTGCAATAACTCCACCAACCCTTCTTGATAATATGCATGTATGTAGGATCTGATGTAAGTCTTGCTGAGTACCTTTGTACTCATGTTGCTATAATTTACATTTTACAGAAGACGCTGCAACCCCTTCTGATGGGTTCTATGTAGACGTTGACATCAACGAGTAGGCTAAAGACCCAGGTGGTGACCCTGAGCTTGTGAAGGACCACATAGTATAGCTAGGCTCTCCAAGCCTCTTTTATTTTACTAGTTGTCTGTACTCAGACAAGTTACTTCCGCTGCTGGTTTGTATGACTGTATGACTTGTATGTTGGGTCGTGAGACCCGTACCTTTGTGTATGTTATGTATGGCTCCCTGAGCCTTAAATAAAGTACTTGTGTCATAGAGTCATGTTGTGATGCTTCGTTGTATTTGCACATATTGAGCATATTGTGTGTATGATTGAAATGCTTGGTATGTGTGGGATCTGACTATCTAGTTGTTTATCTTTAGTAGCCTCTCTTACCGGGAAATGTCTCCTAGTGTTACCGCTGAGCCATGGTAGCTTGCTACTGCTCTGGAACACCTAGGCTGGCCGGCATGTGTCCTTCTTCGTTCCTGTGTCTGTCCCTTCGGGGAAATGTCACGCTTTGAGTACCGGAGTCCTGTTAGCCCGCTACAGCCCGGTTTACCGGAGTCCTGCTAGCCCAGTGCTACAGCCCGGACCCACTTGCTGATGACCGACACGTTCGAAGCTGGGTCATGGATGCATGTCCCTGTAAGTCTGTGCCACTTTGGGTTTACGACTAGTCATGTCAGCCCGGACTCCTTATCATATGGATGCTAGCGACACTATCATATACGTGAGCCAAAAGGCGCAAACGGTCCCGGGAAAAGGTAAGACGACACCCGTGGGGATACCGTGCGTGAGGCCGCAAAGTGATATGAGGTGTTACCAGCTAGATCGATGTGACATCGAGTCGGGGTCCTGACAGGCCGTGTGTTATTTTATTTTCTCGTTGCAACGCACATGCTCTTTTGCTAGTTTTTTGTCGAAATCACTAATTAAGAAGTACTCCTTTGCAAAGATCAATCCAACTTCCCCAGGTTGCGAAAAGTATGTGCGCCACTTGTCGCAACCTGAGAGTTTTCCCTTTTTTCGTAGATCCATTTATTCAAAACGTTTTATCTCTTAAACCGTGCGTCCAAATCTCGAACCGCTTTCACCGTTGGATTCCTCGCGTCGAGATCTTCAAAACTAGATCCCATGTTGATAGGTTTTGACGAACCATTTTTCATGAAAAAAACCGAATTAGGACCACGAGTTCTTTCCCTTTTCGAAAGAGGCACGCCCGTGCCTCTGATGAAATCACAACCGTGCCTCTCGCGGAAGCAAAAGTCGTGACTCTCACGAGAAAAAACAAAAAACGTGTTTTTCCTTCCGTTTCCGAGGAGGCACGGCCGTGACTATTGCGAAAGGCAACCATGCCTCTCGCGGAAGCAAAACCGTGACTCTCGCGAAAAAAAAACAGAGAATGCATTATTTTCCGTTTCCGAGAGGCACGGTCGTGAATCTTGCGAAAGCACAACTGTGCCTCTCGCGGAAGCAAAACCGTGACTCTCGCGAAAAGAGAAAAAAACAGAAACCATGTTTTTTTTCGTTTTTGAGAGGCACGGCCGTGACTCTCGCAAAAGCAAAACCGTGCCTCTCCCGGAAGCAAAGCCGTGACTCTCGCGAAAGGAAAAAAATGCATCTTTTTGCGCAAAAATATATTTTTTTGGTCGAAAAGCTAGGGAAGACATGTGGAAAACCAAAACGTCGAAAAAAGCCGAAAAAAACGTTTAAATAGCCAAAAACGCGTGCGAAAAAATCCGGAGGAAGCGCCCAGAGCGCGACACGTGACGAATGGCTGAGAGCACGCCAAGTGACACTGATCGTTGCGAGGCTCCCGAAGGAGCACTCGTTAATTAGTTGCTCTCGTTTTTTATTGTTGTTATTATTTTTTTGAGCGAAACCTGTCCTTTATTAAGCATGCAAAGTCATAGGAATACAGATAATATCGGGCATAGTTGCAAGCCACACATGGCGCGCGGGAGGAAGAGATGCGACAACTTTAGCTAAAGCGTGAGCCTCTCCGTTATACTTCCGACTCTCATGGATAAACTCCACCGCACTAAAAGCTAATCTGAGGTACTTGATATCTTGAAGAATTGAGAAAAACTTGCATGGGGAGTCGTCCTTGATCCTTGATACAACTTCTAGGCAGTCTGTGGCCACACATATGGATTGAACTTGTAGGTCCGAAGCGAGTGCTAGTGCCTCGCTACAAGCCTGTGCTTCGAGAATCACCGGGTCCAGAAGGCCCTCAAAAATAATGGCTGAGGCCCCTAGATAGTTCCCGTTTTTATCCGACACACCACAGCAGAGGCACCCTTGTCTCCAAACTTGGAAAACCCGCCGTCTGCGTTGATCTTGCCTGAATGGGACATCGACGGCAGCCATGCACAGCGTGCTGGCCTTACCATATCAGCTGAGTAAATGCTCTTTTGCTAGTAAAAACAAAATAAATATAGACTGGGCCTGCGTGGACTCTCCTTGTCAAGCCTCAGAGTCTTCTTGGGCTCTATTGCGGCCATCCCATATCAGCTGTTGCTTGAAAAAAAAAACTAAAGAAAGCCCTAGACCCCATCTAAAATTTCCCCTCTCCTCGACTGCGCCACCGCCACGAGGCCACGACCGCCGCCCCCCTCTCCCTGCCACGCTCGCTATACCCTCCACCAGACCGCCGCCGCGCCGCTCCCACCTCTCCGCCGGCCTCCGCGCCCCTGACCCCCCTCTGCCAGCCTTGTGTCTTGCTGAATCATCGCTGTCCAAGATGAGCGACGAGGTGATATGGCACTGCCTCCGCCACAACCACTGCAGCTTCATGGCCAAGTACGTCAGCAGCACCCTCCTCTGCCACTTCGTTGCTCTCCATCGGCTTCCCTTCTCGTCCTTCTCTCTGACGATGAAAGCTTATGCGCAGGATCGAGACGGGGCTGTTCTGCCGGAACCCCTACAACGCCACGGGCATATGCAACCGGAGCTCCTGCCCGCTCGCCAACAGCCGCTACGCCACCATCCGGGACCACGACGGTGATTGCTTACCGCACTACACACCGCTCTCCTCTCCTTTTAACCACCGATTTTGATCTGATTGAACGGCCGTACAACCAAGCATCACACTCTTTCATATGGCAGCCAATCGCAGTTTGTAGTTTGTACTGCATAGATAAAAAGTGTTACTGTAATTTTGACGTCGTTCTGCAAACCTCGATCAGATAGAAGTAGTACAACCTTTTAGTAGTGTCTACTGTGTCTAAGAGCAATTTACAGTTCGCTTGGAATTGAAAAGGCTGCTCCCCCACAAAGCTATAATTTTTGTATTACAAATTGTTGGGTTGTAGAAGAAAGCATCTTAGAGCACTACCAGAACAAAAAATAATGTGTTCGTTAGGTCACCCCGTACCATAATAGATACTTGAGTAGTCGATATGTGTCTGTTTTCCACTAACACCAAGATTTTCCATCAAGAGGCTCTTTCCATTGCCCTCGTTTTGTGCGGTGACATAGTAAAGTCAGTTATGTCCTGTTAGGACAACAAGTAACTAAGTGTTCACTAAGTCACTTAAACTGATGGAATAAGAAGTAAAGGTGTAAGACTGAAGCATGTGCTATATGAATACCCAAAATATTGTAGAACATTAGAACTAGAATTCATCCGAGCTTAAGTTCTACGGGACATTAAACAAATTTTTGAAATAATAATATTCTTTCTAGAACATTACAAACATGATTGTAGCATGATCACCTGTGTGATGTCAAAGCAGTGGTATTTTTGCGAGCATTAGTTGTTGTGATCTGGAGAGGCTAGACTGAGTGCCTTTAAATGTCGGATGCTTCAGCTTGGGGCTGATTAGAATATTGTGGTCCGCGTGCTTTAGTCATTGCGCTCTTAGTTCTTTTTCGTCGTGAGCTATGCTTATCATCAAAAGCTCTTGTTGATATTGTCCTTCTTTCTACTTTGACTTATCATGCAGGTATCTTCTACTTATACATGAAAACTGCGGAAAGAGCACATCTGCCAAACAAATTATGGGAGAGAGTCAAACTACCCAGGAATTATGAGAAAGCAATGGAAGTCATCAAAAAGCATCTCGTATGCAAATCTAGCTAGCTGCTGTTCTCTGTCACTTCATCTCAACGTGAGTCTAGTTAGTCTTATGGCACCCCTTTTGTTTCATTATGTAGGAACATTGGCCCGAGCTACTTGTGCACAAGATCAAACAGCGCCTGACAAAAATGACTCAGTATCGGATAAGGATGAGGAGACTTCAACTTAAAGTGAGGTAAGCACTACTGGTTTTAGTACGCACAACATATTGTTTCTTGACAGTTATCTGCTCCTGAATTCTGGGTGTAATCTGATTCTATAAGTCGATGGCACTGTTCCATGTGTTTTTCTTATATGGTAGAATGTGAAAACGAAAATACATTTGAGATAATAATAGAGGACATAAATTAGGATCACCAGCAATAATCGTATGGCAAGGCTGATTGGTTATGCTAAAGTTGTTACCAGCATGGTTTTTTCATTTCAGTTTCAGAAAAAATTCAGCACCAACCGAAAGTACTGAAATTCAATGAATTTCGGTTTGCATTTCGGCCAAAGGGCAGGAATATTCACTTGAATTCAATTAAATATTTGATTAAAAAAATGAAATATTTGAATTCCTGTGTACCACTAAAATGGCTGAAATATTTTGGCCAGAAGCTAAATATTTCAGTGTCTATTGAAATTCAGTGAATCTCATCGAAGTCTCACTGAAAGTGAAAACCATGGTTACAAGTAGAGCCCACAAACTTACCAGTCGATCCTCTTTGTTAAGGTTTACCCTTGTATTATTTCCAATGGTTTATTTTGTCAACAGCCTATCCCTCCGATCCATATTAATTGACGCTGGTCTAGTACAAAGTTGTACTAACTTTGTACTAAATTAGCGTCAATTAATTTTGATCGGAGGGACTAGGTTTTTGTGGATTGACCGGCCTTTTTTTCCCTGCTTTCCTCTCCATTCTGTGTACTGTACCAGAAACTGAGCAGGTGACCTCTCGCTGACCAAGCTGTAGCTTGTTGATTCATTAGTGCTGTGGGTATCGCTATTATTGGAATTGCTAGTGTGCGTGCGAGTGCACCCACTTTGGCAAGCGTCAGTTGCGAGCCGATGTTAGTTTGTTTATTGGTTTAACCTCAGTTAGAGGACACCTTTCCAGCTCTGGCAACTAGCCTGCACCCGTGCATCACTTTAGTGCTTCATCATGTGGATCTGGCCTAATCCAACGTTATCTTGTGAAATCCTTTGGTCTAGAACCTAGCTGGACCAAATCTAGGCTGTAGACGTGCGGGATGGTATGTGCTGTTGGGTGGCTCTGCTCGACAGCAATGGCCATGAGCACCGACCAGAAGCAGAAGAGTCGTCCAGGTTCCATTTATCCGTAGTTTCGTGCAAATGCTCTAAGTCTCTTAACTGTCCAGTGTTTTTGCCTGGTGACTATTTTACTCGTTACACGCTTAGGGGTTGCCCATGTGAAGAATAGTGTCCTACTAAGTCAGAACATGCACTAAGAGGACCGAAAAGAAAGAGAAATGCACATATGGCCTGTGCAGGGAATGGGACCACAACACTGTTTGCCTTGCAGCTTATATGTTTTGCAGTTCCAATTTCTGAGGTCTAGATGTCATTTTTTGTTATGAGTGCCGCGCACCACCTCCGCTCGATGCTTTCCCCCCTCAAGCTACTTCCTCAACCAATCAAGCGTCTTGGGCTGCATAGCTCAGGAATACTAAAGTCAAAACGTCTTCAAATCAGATGTTTTCTATATTCAAATCACTAATGGTATTATGGCCATGGCAAACCTTTTTCTTAGAGTACAGAGAAAACCAAAATAAATTGACCAGCGATGACTTGAGACTTATGGTCATGACATTGTGCAGTTAACTTGTAACCGGGTTCAGTTACATGCTGATTCATATCGTTGATGTGCATACTTATACTGTTAACTTCTGGCATAAAAAAGTTGCTAAACATGTTCTCCTGCTCTGTTAGAGAGAAGATAATAACAGTCCCCAGGAAGAAGACTCAGCGCGATCTCCAAAGATTAGAGAAAGCTGAAAAGGCTGCTCAACTAGAGAAGGTTATTTTTTCGGATAATCACCATCACTTATGTGTTATACATTGCAATGTTCTAACATCTTCCTGCTATCGGTCAGAGTATTGAAAGTGAACTAATAGAACGTCTGAGGAAAGGTATTTATGGTGGTGAAATTCATAATGTCCCCTCCAAGCAGTTTGATACTATCCTTGGCTCCTGAGATAGAAGAGGAAGAAGTAAGCGCAGACCGATTATGAGAATTGAGCTAACTTTGTTATGTTGTGACTGCTCACAAGCTTTCCCATTCAGGAAGGTGAGATAGAGTATGTTGAAGGTGCTGATATCGAGATGGGTGAAATGGAAGACATGGAAGACTTCGAAGGCTTCGGCGGAGAAGATGGTAAAAAATTCCCTTCTTCTACTGGGCATGTTGTACAATGCTCTGATTTGTGAGGAGCCGAAGATACTTCTCGTTGTTCTCTGTTCACTAGATAATGTTCTGACTCGGACAAAATGGTTATTCGCCATAGTAGTGCCAACTACTCCCTCCGTTCTGAATTACTTGTCTTGGATTTGTCTAGATACGGAGGTATCTAGCACTAAAATGAGTCTAGATACATCCGTATCTAGACAAATCCAAGACAAGTAATTTGGAACGGAGGGAGTACAAATCTAATCTAAAAAATAATGATTGCAGATGATGGAGATGAAGATGATGGCCTGGATGAGACATTAACAAAGATGCCCAAGAGATCGGCCTCTGTTATAAGGTCAAAGATTGGTCGTAAGTCTACAAAAGTAATCACCGAGGTAAATCACGTGTTTCAGTATTAATATTCTTGATGTCATGATACACTGTGCTGCCGAAAAACATATATAAAATCAAACACATCATATTGTTTTGTCACGTATCTGGTGTACAACAAGTAAAAGTGTGTAATCAGTATTGTGCTTTTCTCTTTATTTACATTGTTGTAAGCTGATATCTGCATTCTGGGCATCGTATTAGCTTTTATTTTCAAAAAAAATTTAATTTTCCCGTGGGTTAACTCTCAATGAGCAGCACAATTCCTGATGGAGTATAATTTATTTCTCGCCTTCTCCGCGACAGGTGGAACAAGACGAGAACAGGAATATCAGGCTAAGGATGCGGATGTGATTCACCCAAGCACGGCGCCTTCAGTAACATGGGTGGTGTTGATGATCATGTAGTTCAGAAAAAATTTCTTTTATCTTCTCATGATAATCTGTTGAGTTCGTACGATGGTTTCCTCTGACTCTGAGAGTATGGAAATTGGCATGAGTTGTACTTGCTTAGAAAAGTATTCAGTCTCTCTCTGATCCGAACCAGGTTTTTGCAAAGTTGCAGCGGATGTACACTGTTAACATCAAGTTGTGTGATGAATTCACAAGAGTAAAATCCATTAAAGAGGTGACTGTATTTAAATAATTTTTTGCTCTAGTCACTGGACTTCAATGTACCCGCGGTACGATTACAGGACAAAGGTTTTGTTTTTTTTGTTGGTGCACAAAACATTCAGCAGCAATTTTTTGGGGGGTTGGAGCTCCTTGGATGTTATTTTTGGACGAAATTTTCCTGACCCTCAAACATTCGATAGAGTTTGATGTAGCAAAATTCAGATTTTTTAGACTTTGTTTAATATCATTTTTTGGGCAAACTCGGGTTTAGTACATCCAAGAGTAGCCACTAATTTCCGAATAACACACTGCTACCAATTTTTTTGAATGGATCATACGGTGTGCTGCTGAGCCGGGTATGTGCCCAGGTTCAGAAAACAAAGGACGTTCGTCGGCGTGTTTGTCATTTGTGCGGCAATGGCATTCGTCGCCTCAAAAAATCTGTGTCCAGTGTGCTGCTCTCCATCTTCCACCTTCGTCCGAGCAATTGTGAGAGTGAGGTAGGCTAGGGTTGTCCCAACAAGCTCATGTTGGTTACTGTGTGGAAAATAACTTTGCATAGCTATGCTTGCAATTTTCGTGCATGGAAACCAAGGGGCGTACACAGAACTACCGATGTTTCAATAAACACACCGATCCTTTGTCCTTCGAAAACACCAGTTCCAGCCGACCGGTTCAATAATTCAAGATTATGACTTATAATAGACCAAGAATGTCACCATTCTGCGAAAGTGCCAATCGAGCATTAAAGTAACCTGACAGAATTCTTGATCGTCTCATAGCTAGTGAGCACACAAGTTTAACGGTCATTTCCACACAGGATAGTATCACCCGATGATCATGGTGCACCATCACATCAAACTTGCTGACTAAATCAGGAATAACGAAGCCTGGCATGATACGTGAAGGGTACTAGGGCAGCCTTGTTGGATTTTTTTTTGAGCATCAGTACAGACATAAGCGCTCATATACACGCGCATACACTCATCCCTATGAACGCACACACGCACACCCTACCCCTATGAGCACCTCCGAGAGACTGAGCCGGCATATCATCTTGAGATTTACGAAGTCACCATAGACGCCTCGCCGTCGACGGGAACGTCTCCTCCCACTGAAAGCGCATCGCCGGAAATCCTGAAATAAATTCAGGAATAATGCGAGCACCAGGATTTGAACCCTGGTGGGTTGGGGATACCACTGTCCACCTAACCAACTCAACCACAGGTTGATTCACACAACCTTGTTGGATTTCTTCTTTGATCTATCCTTCTCGTTTAGGTCATCCCTCAATAGTTCCTAGTTTGTATGGCACCAAGGACCTCGAAGCTTGCCGGAATCCCGCCGCCGAGCCACACCGCAGCCGGCCGAGCTGCACCGCCGCCATCGGGACGCCCCCCCCCCACACACACATGAGCGAGCGGGAAAGGGACGGCCCGCCGCCGCTAGCGCCGCGTGGGCAAGGCCTGGCGGATCCAGCCGGCGGCTGTGGGGAGGGAGAGGGACAGGGAGGGGGGCCGGAGGAGAGGGAGCGGCAGGGGCC